>NW_020664561.1:50893884-50899014 GCF_002925995.2 Terrapene triunguis
CCCCCCCCCCCCCCCCCCCCCCCCGCTCCCTGTCTCTTGACTGCCCCCTCCAGAACCTCCCTGCCCCTTCTCCAACCCCCTGGCCCCCTTCCCGGCACGCTGGTCTGAGCGGCAGGGTGAGGAGGAGCAGGGGGTGGAGCTCCAGACTGCCGGTGCGAACGGCCGGCTGGTGATCTGCGAGGGAGGGAGGGAGTGCTCTCAGCTGCAGGGGAGAGGAGGGGGAAGTGGAGGAGGGGCTCTCTCAGGCTGTCGGAGCCCCATGTAAGTGGCACCATCCGGCCGGCTGCCCTGTTAACCGCGCGCGCTCTGCATGGGGGGGGGGAAGTCCGGACATTTACAAATTCCCCCCGGACGCTATTTTTAACTCTAAAAGCCGGACATGTCCGGGGGAATCCGGACGAATGGTAACCCTACACTACATAGCTCTGGCAATGTTAACATACTAGGACTGGAACTCAAACTCCAAACCTCTTGCTTAATACTTTAGACCATCATTACTCAGGCTAGCATGTGGCACATGAGCAGTTCCACTGACTTCAGTGGGACTACGCACGGAATTGTTTGCAGGACCCAGGTCTGGACAGCTAAGGAAATGGGGACCACAGGCCTAAAACAGTTATACATTTAAACTATGTTGAATAGTGCTCGCCCGACTAACATACTCTACCTTCTGTGGGATGGCCAGAGTCCTATTCCAGGTCTCTTTGAGTTGAGCAACTGAATAGCTGGGATTGGACTAGAGAAGAGATGACAGAAACAGAACATTGCACTGACCAGAACTGCTGATGCTGCACGACCATCCTGTCAGATAAAATGCAAGAGCACATATCAGAGATATCCTGTTAATTGAAGGGAAAGGATAGTCTATTTTAACCCAATCCATATTTAAAAAGCGCATTTCAGCAAGATTTCAATGACATGGCTGTATTAGAACTAAAGGAGGAAGGTCTATAGAAACTCGTTTCAGCGCTTTAATTTCCAGTAATTAACTTTTGAACCAGACTAAATACAGTTGATTTAAATGGATTCAGCTATTTTACAGAAGTGCATACAAGTGTAGCTGATGATTCACACAAGATTTTGAGGGCACAGAAATAACTCGTCTTTGGATTGGAACTTCTGCTGTGTGTTTTAGTAATTTGCTGTTTGTAATATTAAACTACACCTGCAGATCTTGGGCTCACTGCAATCTGCTATTTCAGACATCTGCTAAAGCAGAGATTTACCTTGATACAGGATTTGCCACCCTAGAACAGACTAAGGCTTAAGTATCCTGCTGAATATGGGCATGTGCTTGAAATCAAAGGGACCACTCATGTCTTTCGAGCTTACATAGAGCTCTTCTTCAGGGTTAGAGCTCTGTGTAAGCTCAAAAGCTTGTCTCTCTCACTAACAGAAGTTGGTCCAATAAAATATATTACCTCACCCACCTTGTTTCTCTAATATCCTGGGACCAACATGAGTACAACATCATTGCATACCTTACGTTAAGCACTGGTTTAAGTGCCTTGCTGAAGAGGGGCCCCATATTGGTAACCTGCCTATCTTTTGGACTTGGCTGGCTGTATAAGCTAGTTAGGGGAGGGCGGTCAAAGAGAAAAATGCCCTTCGACACACACAAAATTCATTTGGGAGCTCTGTCATGTTCGACTCTTTTGGGTTGGGAAACTACATACCTAGAGAACCTATGTGTTTCTGATTTTCACAGTAGAACCGTACTCATATTGAGAGTGACACTATGAGGCACCAGGGTAAATATTTATCGGGAGTTTCTTATGACCTAGGCAGATTTCATCTGGAATTTTTTATTGCCCAAAACTGCCAGCCCTGGAATGCCAACCTGGGCTCTGAAAATTAAACAGAACTCCTTCGGGATCATTATCAACCATAAAGGTTCTACAGGCCAAAGAGTGTGATTGTGTAGGTGTCACTGACACAATCTTCAGCCTACACTGTCCTCAACATCTGTGCAATTACATGGCCCTCAATGGATCTGCACAAGGCCCTGGAAACACTACTTTGTTGACAAGTCTGTTGATGTACAAGGAGGGACAGAACGTGGTTCATCTTCCTTAGCTACGTTGGCTCACTGGATTAAAAGCCATCAGACTTACTTTTCATGGAAGTTAGTACAACTGACTCAATACTCACAGGAAGCAGATCTGACGAGTAAAATGTCCCTCTTGTTGCAGAGAGAATTTTCAGAATAGACCCACATTTTAATGGTAGGTTTAATTATTCTTATTCAAGCGCTCCTCCCCACAGCCAAACTAGAAACTGCATTTAAAGTTGTGACAAACCATAACACTACTCAAAGCAATGTCTGCCGTTGTGTTGGCCAGAAAAGGCTCTCAAACTAGGTGATCAAATATATTGCAATACATGTAAGACATGAAGCAATTTTAGCTTAAATCAAGTTGCATTATCTCTTTATATTTAAGTTTAGGTTTTTGCATATTGGCAGATTGTATAATGCTTATTCTCCTGTATGGACTTACTTCATTGTATCCTTGTACAATGGTGCATTTATTGCTGGTCAGTTCCCCAGGGAAGCAAGAGGTTACAAGCAGAGATTTCTCAAATGCAGCTACTGGCTGACTTACCATGCAATGGATGACACACACATTTTTGGGGTTCTGCTGTAACCAGTTGTGCATGTTCTTACATACAGCATAGAGATTATGCAGACTGGGCGCTTGTCTCATTGGCCAGCTACATTCAGATACCTAGGAGATCACATAGTGAACAAACATAAACTTCATAATCCCTTTAATTGAGACACTTTCATGGATCTTTCCTGTCAAAAAGAGCATGTTCCTTCCACACAAGGTAAATGCTGTGCTTTAAACCCCTTCAGCCTCTCTTTTCCATGCATAACTCTGCTTAATGGGGAGGCATGAATTATAGAAGGGGCAAGAGAAGAGGATTTTTTGTTTCATAATATGAAATTGATATTTTGTCCCTGACAATACATTTTAAAACGGTTTTGAAATATTTAGCATGCAACTTGGATCATCCTTAGTAACCATTTAAAGCACTGAATTCTCTGTGCAAGGAAGAGTTGGATCAAATTGCTGTGCTTTGATTATAGGGTATGTCTACACTACGGGATTAATCCGAATTTAGATAATTCGAATTTGGGAAACAGGTTGTATAAATTCGATTGTGCGCGGCCACACTAAGCACATTAATTCGGTTTTTAACCACATTAATTCGGTGGTGTGCGGCCACACTACTCCATTAATTTAAACACAGTAATTCGGTGGTGTGCGGCCACACTAACCCTAATTCGAATTAACAAAATCGATTTAGGCGCTACTCCGCTCGTCGAGGTGGAGTACAGAAATCGATTTTAAGTGCCCTTTAATTCGAATTAACTGGCTCTGTAGTGTGGACGGGTGAAGGGTTAATTCGGATTAACGCAGCTAAATCCGAATTAAAGTCATAGTGTAGACCAGGCCATACTGTAGTTACATTGTAGTAAGTCCTGCACTAGGTCACAGGGTTGAAATGTTAGCAAATTGGTTCTTAAAGTTAGGGGCTGGTTTTCAAGAGATGCCGAGCATCTCTTGCTTCCACTGACTTAATGGAATGGGGTTTGAGAGACCTCAGCAACCCTGAAGATCAGGCCACTAGTGCCTAATTAGTAAATATTAATTCCTGGACACTCTCTCTCTCTCAGTAATGAGAGAGATCTGATTTCTACAGCAATCTTATGAGTAATTCTTTGTAGAAAGGAATTGGTAATAAAGAGTTACTAAGATGTCAGCCAGAACATTATTCCTCAAATGCTAAGCTGTACAAACAAGCAAAGCACTTCTAGCTATCACTCATCCACATACTCTCTGAATCACACAGTTGTCTCAAGGACAATCTTTGCAGTGCTGTGCCAAGTTGCAGATTGGCTAGCCTTCCACAAACCTATTTCTCCAGTTGGGTTATTTTTAATTGAATTGCCTTTTAAAGAGGTTTCTGGCCAGAGGGGGAAGCTGCAGCACCAAGTTTCACTCTTTGTCTGAGGAGCAGTTTCCTCCCCTTTCCCCCCCAGCAGACATTTGAATTCTGCTTTAGGAATACCAGGGGCAGGGAGGGGGAGAGAAGAAGATGGTTTGGTTAAACCTTCCTAAATACGGGGAAGTTCCTTAGATAATCATATAAGCACTTAAAAGGAGAATGATATAAATTTGGCAAGGCGGCTTACTCAGGGCTTGTCTACACTTATCGGAGGGTCCGGCGGCAGGCAATCGGTTTTCTGGGATCGACTTATCGCGTCTAGTGAAGAAGCGATAAAATCGATCCCTGATCGCTCTGCCGTCGACTCCGGAAATCCACCGCGGCAAGAGGCGGCAGCGGAGTCGACGGCAGCGGTCGACTTTCCCCCGTCCTCACAGCCAGGTAAGTCGACCTAAAATACGCAACTTCAGCTACGGTATTCAGGTAGCTGAAGTTGCGTATCTTAGGTCAGACCCCCGCTGTAGTGTAGACCTAGCCTGATCAGACTCTGCCCATAATGTCTAAGCAATTAATTCTGTATTTTGGGTTGTATTTAGTTAGAACCCTAATATTTGTAAGAGGCTCAATAGCAAGGCTGGAATCCCCCTATAAGAATGTTTTGTTTCCCATTGTAAGCACCTAGCATGGCATCTGTTGCTGCAGGTAACGGTCTGTAACACAAATTCTTATTTTAAATTATGTACAATAGTCAGAAATAGTCATTTTGATCTGTAGCACGAGCATACATTAGGGAGTGCTCACATGAAGCGCAATGAGCATTTATTTGGCCATTCGGCTTTTTTTCCCCCCCCAGACACTTTCACATCATGATTTTTGAAAGTGGAGTTGCACAGGCAATTAGTCCAGATTGTGTTTTGTTGTTCTCCAAGAGAGGCTGTTACTGTCAATATGACCAACCACCCATAAACTAAATATCCTCTAACTAGGCCTTGACACAGCAGACTCTGAAAAAGCCATTACCATCTATAAAGTAAATATGCATTTCCAGCAGTCCATAATTATGCATTTGCTTGGTCTGTAATTACAGGCCAGCAAGCAAATATGCAATTAGGAAATTTTTAAGTATATGTTACGTAGTTTTCTTTATTTGAAGTGCTACCTCAATATCACTAAGGA
>NW_020664561.1:50899414-51080903 GCF_002925995.2 Terrapene triunguis
GTGTGTGTGTGTGTGTGTGTGTGTGTGTGTGTGTGTGTGTGTGTGTGAGACCCACCAGACAACCCGCCATCACAGCCTTGATGGGCCATTAGGAAGAAACAACAAGACTGTGAAGATACTAATCTCTCGCCTTCCTGAGATGTAGCTGTGACACTACCAGGTCAGGTGATAAGATCACCTGATACAAAATACCACCTTGGACACCACTGATACTTTTCCTCGTACAGGGATCAAACAAAGGTTTCCTGCCTTAGGTAAGTCCTTTTTAAGGCTGGGGGAGGAGGGGTTTGATCTAGACTCTCCTCCATGGTCTACCCAAGAAGAAAGACGCTGAAAGTACCTGAAGGGACAAAGGAACCAACCTGAGAGGAAAGGCAGGGGTGAGTTCAGACTGAGACAGGGATCCAGTCTGTAAGAAGAAATAACTGGAACTCTAAGCTACAGAAACACTGCAACTTGCCTACAACAACATTTAAGGTGAGAAATTACTTCTTGAAATTAATCTCTAAGATCTTAAGCTTAATATGCATGTTTTGTTTTATTTGCTCAAAATCTGTTTTGTTCTGTTTGCTATCCCCTATTATCACTTAAAATCTGCCTTTTATTGTTAATACATTTGTTTTGTTTATTATTAAAACCAGTTTGTGCAATTTCTAACGGGGTGGGGAGAAGAGGGAGAGGGCAAGAAGTTGTGCATCTCTCTTCACATTGAGGAAGAGGGCCAATTTTTATGAGCTTGCACTGTGCAAATCTTTCTATACAGCGCAAGACAGTATTATTTTGGGTTTATTCCCCAAAGGGGGGTGTGCACGTGAGTGCTGGGTGAGTCCTCTCACACAGAGCTGACTTCAGTCTGTATCTGCAGCTGGGCGTGGCCCTACCTGTGTGTGTGTGCTGCAAGAGGCCGGAGAGCCTAATTCAGCAAAACAGGGAAGGGAATCCAGGCTGGTGGAGCAGGAGGGGCTCAGTGAAACCCGAGTACATCAGGTGGCATCTAAGAAGGGTGTGTGTGTGTGTGTGTGTGTGTGTGTGTGTGTGTGTGTGTGTGTGTGTGTGTGTGTGTGTGTGTGTGTGTGTGTGGGGAGGGGGGTGTCTAACCCATCACAACTACCCTCTGCTTTTCAGGCCTTTAACAAAATTAGCATCAGAGCATTATGCTATTACGCAGTCATGCAGATGGCAGCTACTTTCATTCATACACGCTACAATTTTAAAGAGTTGTGCAACTCAGTCAGTATATTAACGCTAAGTTTTATAGACTGAAATCTTTCAGAAATTTTTCTAAAAGAATAAGTGCTTATTCCTCACTCCTCTGCAGCAGTTTCTAGTAGCTGTACAGGAGCCACAGGTGGCATAGCGGCAACCTAAGGAGCCCTACAGTCCCTCCCATTGCAAGCTCCGGTGCAGGTACATGCCATAGCACTGAGCCCTCAAGGGCTGCTTTAACTTATGCCAGCGGCTGTTTGAGGCCCTGCAGTAGGCCAGAATCCAGGGAGCGTAATGGGCATTTAAAGCCACCTTTGGTCCCCCTTCTCCCTGAACTGAGAGAACCTGCCCCCTTTGTTTTGTAAGAACTCTGGGTCAGATAGCAAGAGGTCTCAGAAGCAATTTTTGTGATCCTGGGCTTTGGTATCCCAAAAGAAAGCACTTACCCTGTTATGAAACTTGGCACTACGATAAGACTTCTGTGACAAATTGAAGACCGTGTAGTGGTCAGGATGTCGTGAATCTAAGAACGTCCGCACATCTTCAATGTGATTCCTGAACCCCAGTTCAACCCCTTCAGCAGGAAAAGACATAACTGTCGAGACCAAACACAAGAGTGAGTACGGACCACAACAGGGTTCAGAAGTTGGTTCATAAACACAGATTACCACAGACAGCATCATTTCATTTACAAAAGTGACTGACACTTACCAATGATTCTTGAGGTAACATAAGAAATATCTAGCTCTCCCTTGGTGTAACTAAAGGAAAGAAAGCAGGGAAGACACATGTTAACATACACACCTACATACAGAAGACAAGACAACAATGTTTCTCCACAAAGACTCACTTCAGATTAAGTATGGATAACAGATGAGACAAACTACTTAGTACACTGGAAGTTAAGTCTAAACAAGACAGAAGTAGAGTTTTAAAATGTTGCTTTCCAACAATGGACTGAACAACCTTTTTATACCCAACTGTCTTTACCCCATTGCCTTCTTTTCTCTCAAAAGAGCATCCTCCACTTTTCATTATCACTATCTGCCTTGACTTCAATTTCTAATGGAAATTTTTGAGCAACCTGCACAGTCAGTAACTTCCACAGACACCTGAAAGCCTCTCGTAAGATCATGAACTATGCAGTGCTCTGCCAGCTCAGAGTTATCCCAGAATACACAGTGTACACCACAAGGCGGCACCAGAGCACAGTGCATAGCTGAGGTGCGGTCAGCAGCAGTGACCAACAGCATGCAACAAGTCAACAGAATTCTCATAAAAGGTAGCGGTCAAGAATGGATTTAAGGATGGGAACAATAAGGGGAGCTGAATAGGGAGAAGTTAGATGTTAGCGAGAGGTTGTCATCTCATGTTGAGCAGCAGATGGGTGAGGGAACAGAGGTCAGTCAGTTGGGAGAATCGGTATTTAAAAAGACAAAAAACGGTCTGCATAGGATAGAAGTGGGATTGCACAAGGGATATAGAGGTAAGAGTAGTAAAGAGACTTGGAGAAGAGAATGGATAGGAAAAGCCCATTCAGATGTTCAGGATCTCGGACATTCACTCATCTCAAGGTTACAAATTCTGCTTTAGTGGTCTTAGCTTCATTTAAACCATATACCCAATTATAAGACCGACTCATTCATAAAGGTCACATCAAACAAAGAAAAGAAAAGAAAAGCTTTCTAAATAAACTGGTCTTTTTCCAGGTTCTTTGTCCAATGCCAGTTAAGAACAAAGTAGTTTCCTTCCCACTAACATCCTGCAGCTACAGTATTTGTTTTACCTGCGTTGAGAGGCTTTGGTTGTACTATACCTGGCAACAGATTGCATAACTTTTGAAGAGGTATCTTTTAGGGTGTCCTTCAGGTTATCCTTCAAGTTGCTGAAGAGTCGCCCTGCTCCTCCTTTCACCATGTCTAGTAAGCCTCCCCCATAGGTGGATTCCATATCTGGCGATGATGCCCCTTTAAAAAAAAAAAAAAAGGTCACACAGATGTCACTCATTCAAAACAAAGAACATACTGCCAACAGGCACTCTGCTTTAGCCTCATGGTAACACAGTTGAGTGCTTTGCTTAAGATCAGGAAACAGGTTACTCTCACTGGTCTCCAGCTAAATATCGATTTTCAGAGTTGTGGAAGCACTCCTGCTGGCCAAGGTGAAGATTTTTAGGAGTTGCCAGCATTGTGTGCAAGGCATCAGGTTGACAGTCTATAGCAGGGGTGGCCAAACCCCGGCTCTTTTGCAGTTAAAGTGCAGCTCCCGGAGCCTTCCACACCCCACCATTCTCTGCCTACCGGGGGGAGGAGGGGTGCTCAGGGCTTCTGCCCTGCGGCAGGGTGGGGCTAGGAGCTTCTGCCAGAGACAACTGCTGACTGTAAGAGTGGGGGGGGAGGGGTGCACAATTTGAAGGTTCAGACCTCCCAACAGCTTGAGTCACACACACCCAGGCACACTCCCCCTCTTTCCCTCAGTGGCCCCTTCCTGCAGCTCCCAGGTGTTTGCTGCTGCCTCTCCCTGCAGAGCTAACAGCTGGGAGCTGCAAGGAGGTGGGGTCTCTGCTTTAGCTCCTTGGGGAAAGACAGCAGCAAAAGAAGCTGAAGCCCCAAGCTCCAGCAGGTGCCACCCGCAGGGCTGAAGCCCGGAGCCCCAGCAGGTGTGTCCCAGCTCTCGAACATCTGACGATGGTCATATGCGGCTTGAAGGGTCAGTAAGTTTGGCCTCCCCTGGTCTATAGAATAGGCACAGTATGGGCAAGAGCAGTACAAGCTATGCTACTTTTTGCCTCAACCCAGCCTCCGGGTACAAGCAGAATTCAGTTTCCATCAAGGCTGCCCTTCCTGTAACGGACTTCTCTACCATGAAATCGAGGCAACAATCTCAGCAACTCTTATCACAGCTGACGTGGTCACCAGCCTGAATGCATCTCAGAAGTCACAGGCTCGATCTCCCAATCCCTGAACATCTCGTCTCCTATGAGAAATACAAACCAATAGCCTTTCTATTCTCTGCCTTCTACCCTCGTAATACACGCAGCATGCAAGAGGGGATGATAGTAGGCATCCCATTTCACAGACAGGGTATCTTGGGAGTGGAGATAGTCATGGGGTTACGTGTTCCTGGCAATATCCGTGGTCAACAGGCAAGGTAGGTGTGTCAATTTTACTGGGGGAGGGCGAGCAGAAGGGACATGTTTGTGGGTTTTATTAAAATCATATATGTTTGTTCAACACCCTGCATAATGGGCCTTGGACCAGATTAATGTCCCAATGTAATGTAAACAATAAGAAGAGGTATGTCTTCACAGTTGTGATTTAATGCTAAGAAGCCAATATGATAAAGTGAATGTTCCAGAGCAAAACAAAACAGAGTGTTAGTATGGTGGGTTAGGGTTATGCAATGTGTTCTTACACACAGTATATCCTTCACGTCACAAATTAAAAAAAAAGTGATTTGATATTTATTTTTATTGTAATCATCAATTAAGTTATGAAAACCTTTGTTATGGATGCAGAATCTCTGTTAATTTCCAGCTGAGAGTATTGTTCTGGGAGGGACTTCCAATTCTGTTACAGATTGCAGTACATAGGTTCTTTTATTTCATTCTGCAACTGAACTGCAAAGCATCAGTCTAGCAAGAGATTTAAAAATCCTTTGATTATCTATAATTAAGGCTACGTTTTAGTCACAGGTATTTTTAGTAAAAGTCATGGACAGGTCACAGACAGTACACAAAAATTCAGGCCTGTGACCTGTCATAGAATGTCAGGGTTGGAAGGGACCTCAGGAGGTAATCTAGTCCAACCCCCTGCTCAAAGCAGGACCAATCCCCAACTAAATCATCCCAGCCAGGGTTTTGTCAAGCCAGGCTTTAAAAACCTCTAAGGAAGGAGATTCCACCACCTTGTATTATACAGCCCTGACTGACTAAATCTTGGGGAGGGGGGCAACCCGGGGGGTGCCACGGGTGAGCAACCTGGGACCTCCGTTGGTACTGAGGGGGCAGGCAGTGGCACGTTGCCTGGGACCCCTGCTGGTGCTGGGGCAGAGGTTTGATGGGACTATAAGGCTCCCTACCTGGCTCTGCATGATGCCGCTGCCCTAAGCGCCAGCTTCATAGCTCCCATTGGCCAGGAACCATGGCCAATGGGAGCTACCGGGCGGTGCTTGCAGGTGGAGGCAGCACGGGGAGCTGTCTGCTAGGAGCTGAGGGAGGGGGATGGTGCCGCTTCCGGGGAGCCCCCCCTCCCTGAGGTAAGTGCCGCCCAGAGCCCTCACCCCCTCCTGCACCCCAACCTCCTGTCCTGAGCCTCCTCCCACACCCAAACTCCTGCTGCTGCTGGGGGGGTGCGGTGGCCCAAGACTGCCTCAGCAAAACCAGTGCAGCTGGCCCAGGGGCTGCCTGAGCTGCTCTACAAAGTAAATCCAGTTTCTACTTTGCTATAAACTACCAATCCTATGTCCCTATTTAAATAATTTACACTACACTTGCTGTTTAAAATCCAACCAGTAATGGAGACCATGTAATGAACCAATGGATCCTAAAGTTTGAAAGTTATGCTATTATCGCCCTTTATCTAAGGCATGTTTAGCATATGGTACTGTGGTAGTTTCAGAATAGTTAGAATGGGATCCCCTACAGAAGCTGTACAATTTAAGACTGGTCAGCTGATACTTCTGCTCATTAGAGAGCTTTGCCTGTGCTTCTTACTACCTTTGGAAGGCAGATACTACTCCCTTCCACCCCCCACACTTCTAAATAGCCATATGGTAGTAAGAGACTGATTAAAGTAAAGTGTTGGCTTTCAATTGAAGTAAGGTGAGCATATGACAGGGGAATATGGAAGAACAGTACAGAGAGATGAACATCTGATATTTCTAACATATAAGAAAGTGGGAGGTAGTTTTGTACTCAAAGATACTCTTGGTTTTTTCAATTCACCTTTTAAGAGAACCGAGGGGAGACAGTAGAGAACATGGAAATAGAAGAAGTAGCTGAACATAGGTGGTAGTCAACCTTTGAAATTTATTTGCTGAAGGAACTAAAAGAACACACTGAAAAGGCTGACCAAAAATAAATATGCGCAACAGTTAGAAAGTGAATGCCTGGGGAGGTGAGAGAAGAGAGAGACTTTCTTAAAAGAGAATCTAAAAGCGATCTTCATGGAGAAGAAAATTAAGACTGATGCAAAGGTAGAACAAATAAGTCCATATGTGCTACAGATAGCCATGGTGCTGGAAAAGAATTGAAGAAGAAACTCAAGTTGTTACCACTGAAAAGCTTAGGGCTGGTCTACACTAACCCCCCAATTTGAACTAAGATACGCAACTTCAGCTACGTGAATAATGTAGCTGAAGTCGACGTACCTTAGTTCGAACTTACCGCGGTCCAGACGCGGCAGGCAGGCTCCCCCGTCAACTCCGCGTACTCCTCTCGCCGAGCAGGAGTACCGGAGTCGACGGCGAGCACCTCCGGGATCGATTTATCGCATCCAGACAAGACGCGATAAATCGAACCCAGAAGTTCGATTGCTTGCCGCCGAACCAGCAGGTAAGTATAGACGTACCCTTAGATAGTTGGTGTCAAGCAACTGAGGGCATAGAACCAATAATGAAGGTTCAACAACGGGCAGTTATCACAGTTATCCATCCTACACACATTGAGAAGCCTACATTACACCAGCACTTTGACATAAAACCTTGGTAGTTACTGGACCCAGTATCTTCTAGTCAGTGAATTGGAAGTGTCCTATGATCCGACAGATAAAGCGAATTTCCTAGTTACAAGATACAGTGCAGATCACTCAGACAATTTACAAGAGAACAAAGTGACATTTCATTCCAGAGATAGTGTATCTTGAAGCTCTCTCTTTCTACTGCACATTATCCTTTAATTATAGAGAATATATATATTCATCAGCAGCTCCTCTGTCCCTGGCAAACTCTCTCCCAAAGCCATGTAAAAGCATAAAAGTGTTTAAAACCAGAACAAATCAGTATCACTGAGCAGAAGTGATAGAGCAGCTCACATGCTAAGCAAACAACGGATACTGAAACCAGGAATTAATCCACGATAAAAAAAGGACTGTAAAACGACAGTCTGCTCAGGTAATTTCTACATAGTCATTTCTTTTTATGGAAATAGAAATCCCAGATTTTTTGGCTTGTTTGTCTTATACATGCTAACTAGTGGGGCAATATTTTTACTGTTGAAAAAGAGAAAGCTGATTCTGCAAGTGCAGACATTAATTTTTAAAAAATATTAGCTATATCATACCACGAGTCTGAATTAACCAGGATAAATATTGAGAGAGACAAGGTGGATGAGGTAATATCTTTTATTGGACCAACTTCTGTTGGTGGAAGGGAAAAAGCTTTTGAGCTTCACAGAGCTCTTCTGGTTACCTTCTCTTCTCCTGCGTATCCATGTTAGCTTGGATCTGAAGCTAGACAAACTAGCATGGACACTCTGGACACCTTTTCCAGGCCTAAGGAAGAGCTCTGTGAAGCTCAAAAGTCTGTCCCTTCCACCAACAGAGGTTGGTCCTTGTTATTATTTTTATATATATATATATATATATATCTATCTTATCTCTTCAGATCCTGGGACCAATACAGCTCCAACACTGCAAACAGGATAAATATTATCGTATTTGCACCATCTGAACAAGACATTAAGTTATCCCAAGAAGCTTGCAAGTTATATCCCACCAGCTTCTCTTGTTGCAACCGTCAAGCAAGTCTAGTGTCAACTACCGCCATCATTGATCAGCCAGCCAGATGCCACTTCTGGGAGTGCATTTGTCATAAAAAACAGGATATACAGCCTATCTTCAAAGGCTTGCTTATATGATGCATATAAACCTCAGTGACCAGCAGCAGACAGAGTTAGGGCTTGTCTACACTGCAACGTTGTCGACAAAACTTTGGTCTTTCACGGGTACTTAAAAAAGCCCCCCCCCCCCCCCCCCCCCCCCCCCGCCAAACCCTTTGCCAAAGCAAGTGGCAGTGTGAACGCAGTTTGTTGGCAGGAGCGCTCTCCTGCCGACACAGCTAACGCCACTCACGGGGCTGGAAGTATTTTGTCAGCAAAAGTACAGACAAAATACTGACAAAGCGTTCACACACGCCAACTTTTAGTGACAAGGCTGTGTCGACACAGCCTTGTCGCTAAAAGCTGCGTAGTGTAGACAAGCCCTTAGCGTCCTAACCACTATCCACAAAACTCTGTTCCGTTCTGTAGATGAAGAAATCAATAGAACTTCAGCAGTACTGTACCTACTGTTACTCTTTTCTTTTTAAATGGAAATCAGAATGTTTGAGGAAGGAATTAAGCAGATTTTAAAAAAAGCAACATAACTTAGATTCAATTGACAACCTGTGCTAAAACTCCACTTAATTATGGTTTTCAAAACTGTTAATTAGAAGAATCACCAGTAGCCCTGGTGCAGTTCTAATGAAGACAATCAACAACCAAGGATCATAGCTGAGTTTAAGGGAACACTTCTCAATATAAGCTGCTCTCTGAATACCAGAGGGAATGATTCAGACCCTAACATACAGCTCAACAGATTGACACATGCTTGGTAGGGATGCACAGTTTGTAGCATAATGTTCTTTCAGCATTCAGAAGAATCTATATAAAACTAGAATACAAGATAATTAATATTTGGCAATAAGCATCTTCCTTAACATGTGAAGGCAGCAGGCACATTTTGTAGCGTTGTTTGCACAGACTGTACATTACCAGTGTGGGGAACTAGGCTGCTGCATAAGACCATGAGATTTCTTTTTCCCCCCCAGGAAGGAGCAATTGCGTCGCAAGTGCCTATTTGCTTATGCTTTAACAATATTAGAAGTATTAATTAAAACCCATAAACATATATGTGAAATTCAGTGTTAAAACCTAGTAACGTTTTATTCTACAATGTTAGGAGTGTGCCAATGTATCGTCATAAAAATACACCCCTGCAAGTTAGAATGGCAGGAGTACCCCACCTGGCCTTCAATCCAATATTCTGCACATTTACTCATAGCAATCCAGTTAACTTTGACCTTGTGTTAAATTACTGTCTAGTGATCTTATCCTTGTTTGTGAAGAACTGATTCTTGCTGAGTATGAGATTTTTGTTCTGTATGCAGCAGGAATCCTTTACTAATTCAATTATTGGATAGTCACTGAAAAGCTTAAGTATTTCAGAGACATTGTCACTTTTGACAGCTTCTAGCTCTGTATAATTTGGTCATTAGTTGTGATACAAGTTTTAGTCAAGGTATTTTGCCAACCATGACTTTTTACTTTTCCTAATAATGATGAAACCTTTAATAGTGTTTTTAATGCACGTGTAATGTAAAATGCTAGCGAAACAGAAGCTAACATGCCTCCCCTTTAAAAAAATTGCATTAGCAATGACAATTTTTCCGTCTTCTCACTTTTAAGATTTCCACGTCAGTGGCTCAGACTGGTAAAGTGACAGTTTCGTTCGTTTAGTTGACAAGTTCAAACATTCATCTGTCAGAGAGAAAATGAATGCATTCATTTTCAACAGGCAGCCTTTCATTCTGAAGTTACCATGCGCTCATATTATCAGGCATACGTACCAGCTGTTTATAATACAGCACTACTATCGTTATAGGCACCCTACCATATGGGATATCAGCCACTCCCCGATTAACCTACAAAAAGGGATGCAGTTGTTACTTTTAAATTTCTGCTAATTGCATCAGGTGTCTGCTTGGTTCTTGTCCAAGATAATATTTATCCTTGTGATAACCAAATAAAATTGATGAACCCCCATTCAGATCTCCCTTCCTGCTCCCCCCCCCAAAAAAATGGTAAGAGGTGCTGCTGCTCCTGGCAGTGTCCTCTACTGTCACTTACAATAAGGCAAGGCACTCAGCATGCCATAGCACAGTTAAAGGTATGAAAACAGTGCAAAGTCAAATAAAAGGGAGCCTGCTAAAAAGAGTGGGAGCTCATGCAGGAGTGGACTGATTGCAACTGAAAAGGTGGACAGACTTTTATAAAGGGGGAACAGTTCTGCCCCCAGGATGCCTCACAGAAATACAAAACAACTCCTGGAATACTGGTGCCCATTTTTGGTTGGGATGCTGAAGTTGCATCATACTGGGGGACCAGTCAATTCACCTTTAACCAACATAGATCCCTAGCCCAGCATTTTCTCTTGGATGGCACCAAACTGGTGCCGGGGGTCACAGGGAAAGCCCCATGACCCTAAATCAATTCCAATCGCACCACTACAAATATGCTGCTGTGGGTAAAGAGATGGGCAGCTCCTTGAAACGCCCCTTCTCTCCCTGCTCCTGATACAGCATCTAAATATAGCTGGCCACAGGAGCCATTCATGTACAGGATTAAAGGTGCAGGAAGCAGTGCCCTATTCCACGCTTTCTGCTTCTACTCTCACACTACCCCATTTTGCTGAGAGAGCAGGAGTCCCAGCCTCCAGATACACCAATGGATCTTCCCTGACATCAAGCAGCATATACCCTTTGGGGAGGGAAGGGACAGGAGGAGCAACAGAGGAAGAGGAGACCAAAGAACAACAACAATTCATTCAAAGTGGAAGGAAGACAAGATGAGAAAGATTTGAGTCAGAAGGGAAGAGAAGGAACAGATGGAGATCTACTGAACCACATCCTGGCATGATGGGATAGACTGGAGGAGCAATGGCCTAGTGGACAGAGACCTGAGCCCAATTCCCAGCTCAGCCACAGATTTCCTCTATGACTCGGGCAAGTCATTTAATCTACCCTGTGCCTCAGTTCCCCATCTGTAAAATGGGGATACCATCACCTCACAGGCGTGAGGAGGATAAAAGTCATTAAAGACCAAGGCACACTGATGCTACAGTGATGAGGACCACGTAAACACCTAGACAGTGAGGCATCACCAACAGCAACACAAGGGTCAGGAACTACCACCCTTCCCTCACCTTTAAACTTCTTCTCTTTCAAGTTTCAATTCCTTTACCATCAGTCTTATCTTGCTTATGCTCCTCTAGAGCCATTTAATTATTGGGCTCTCTCTAAAAAGGAAGAAGTCTTAAGAGTGAAAACCAACAGACCCACCAGAGGTTAGTTAAATCTATTGTGCAAAGGTCACTGCTAGAGCTGGGACTAGAATCAGAGCTGCTGGTTCCAATCCAGTGCTCTACATACATCTTCCCTGAATGCAGGGTTCTTAGAGACACTTCTTATGTAGTGTGTTTGCAGACAGATACTAGGATAGTGACTGAGACGATAGCAGAGATGAGTTTCCTATATTTTGACAAGAAGCTTCCACAAGCAGGTCACCTCAGCCTGTGAGAAACCCAGTGTGCTAGGGATGCATGTGCTGGCAGCAACAGGTGCAGGGCTAGGACACTTTCCCATTTCAGTAAGGGCTTTTTCTTATAGCTTAGGAAGGAAACAAAAAGCCATTAAGCAAACAAGCATTTAAAATGCACTTTGCAAACTTTCAAGAGCTAGTCTGAATATTAATGTTGATAGGATAGTATTTAACTTGAAATGGGGGGTGAAGGCAGACATGCAAGGTCAGGAAATTAAGCCAGATAAGACCCTTCATTCAGACAACTAACAAACCAAGAAAGTCCCCTTTAAGGCAAAGGCAAACAGAAGTACACAGAAAGAGAGCAAAGGAATCAGGTTTACTTCAGCTTACCAACATCATTAGGGTACTCTCCATGGGACAGCTCCCAGTCCAGGAACATTTTTCTTCCCTGTACTCTTGCACATGCTCTCTGCTCCCTTTTGAGGGAGACTGAATAGTCACCAAGCCTCCAGGGCTAACCCCACCCTGTTCTCTTGCAGATTCCTGCAACAAGAGCAGGCAGCTGTGGTCCTTGCAGCAAGTTAACCCTTTCTCACTCACTTCCCCCAAAGAATCAGGACTGTCCTCCCTCCTGGTGCAATCTGGTCCATTTCAAAATAGGAGGGGAGGGATCTTTAGGGCTTTTTAAACATTACATTATACCCATGGATAAGCAATCACTCATAGGGATAATTTAGTATTAGCAGTATCCAAAGAGGGAGTTACTCTACCAGAAGCACAGGTATAATCACCTTAATTGTCTCTTAAATATCATGGCAAAACTTTAACAAAGAAGCTCCCAGGAGTATGCTCCAGCACCCTATGCTGAGAAAAAATATCTTCCTGTTTCCCCTAGTGGTGGTGACTCCTGTAAATTGATGGCAGAGTATATGTTAAATTTACTATTAAATTTACTGGCAATAAAATAGAATATAATTTAAGTCAGAGTGGGAACTACAGATCAATTCAAAAATCAAAAAATGGAAGATTTCTATTTTCTTCTACATATCAGTGCTGCTTTCATTCTGAACGTATGAAATGCTCTAATGAATACATGGGGTTCCATGAGAGAAGTCTGACACTATACTTAAAGGCACTCAGCTAGCTCTGCAACTGACTTTGCACAGCCAGTGCTTCAGTTCCCTGACCATTTCCAAATGTCTGACTCTTTATGCCACATTTTCCCCCAAAGCACTTCACTTTACAGATCTGGAAATTGTTTTTTCCTGAAGTCATTACCATGGCAGCATCAGGGATGTCATTTGAGTTTTGTTTTTAAACAAACTCTAAGACATACAAACACCTCTATAATTATGATCCAGCACTTCTCTTCTAAGTCAACGTTAAGCCACGCAACAGCTCTGTGATATAGGCAAGAAGGGATCTAATCCTGCATTCCCTGGGCCCCCAGAGCTGCCAGTGAAGTTTCTGAGTGCTTCAGTATTATCCCCATTTTTACAGAAGGGGAAAGTTAAATTTATGACTTGTTCAAGGCCATAGGGAGTGTCAATGGAGATTAGAATTGAAGATATCCTAACTCACTTCTTTCCCTTAGACTATGAGTCTTGACACTATCTTCCATGCTTGTCACTTAGCGCCTTTCATCCGAGGATCTCAAGTCATTTTATAAACATTAATGGAAATATACAAACCCACACTTAAAATGTGAAGGTGATTGTTATTTCTAAAGGACACTTCTCTGCACAGGTGACTCCTTTCAGCCACTCATAATGGATAATATTAAGTGCTGCATTTGTCAAATATACTTGCAAGAGTAGCCATCAAAATATAACAAGTGTTAGAGACAATCCTTTGCCCATACCTATTTATAATTGCAAATTGGAGGTGATCCGTTATATGCTGTGCACCTCCGAGATTCATCTAATTTAAATGAGACACTTAAAGCACGAAAGTGCATAGTAGTTTTATAAATGGAACTCACTCACATTAATGAAAATTACCTGCATCAATCTCTCAGGCATCCAGGAAAGATTAGACCCTAAACTCTGCTTCTAAAGAATTAGCAAATTTGAAAGAAGAAATATTTAAGCTACAGCTTTTGCTCATTTGATCCAGTTGCCCTTTTAATTTTTGTATTAGTTATTCAGTATTGTTAGATTCCCTAGAATCCTTCAAACACAGGTGTACAAAACTCATAACATGTATTGCTATTATAAAGTAATACCTGAGATGCTCAGCCCCTGTCAGAAACATTACCCCATGAGCAAGATGTGCTCTGACAGAGTAGATCAGCAGAGCAGATCAGCAGAGCATAGTAATCAATTCCAAAGGTTTGCCTACCCTTTGGGATCCCATTACACAGGTTTCATTCCTGTACTTCTAGTAAATATCATTAAGACTTGCAAAGTGAACTTTTAAAATGGTACAACTTTTGTAGCTCCATGATGTAGCGGCTTAGCAATGTTGGAGAGGCAGTCAGCTAACAAGCCAACAGGCTGTGGTTGTTCTGCCGTGACTGGTTATGTGAAGTATACAGCAGAAGGAAGAGGTTTGTTGCACTGTGGTCTAGTGCAGTGTTTTCCAAAGTAAAATAGAGCGTGTACCCCCCACCCCCACCTTGCAGTGGAGGTGGGGGGGCATAGAGAGGTCTCAATTGTTCTCCAGAGTCTCAGCTTTCATTAGAAAGAGTCTCTAGTTGTTAAGGTTGCAAAGAAAACCCCCCAAAAGTGACCTGAGTGGAAGTAATGCAGTGATGTTCGCTTGGGTCTGCAGACAGCCTGAGAAACAATAGTGCTGTAGTGTGAACTGCCTCCTTCTTCCCCATGCGGCTAACTCAAATGCGGATGATATTTTAAAATGTAAACATTGTTGACGTTTCATTGCTGGTCTAAGAATGCAAGAAGATCTACACAATCTACACTGAGGGACCCCTCATTTTGGGTAGGCCTTTACAGCACAAGAGGGAGCACAATTGGTTACATTCTCCTGAAGTGGGGTTCCTCTTTCAAAAGTTTGAGAAATACTGGTTGAGTGGATAATGCACTGGATTGGGAGTCAGGAGACCTGGAGGTCTATATCCAGCTCTCCCACTGATCTGCCATGTGACCTTGGGCAAGTCACTATTTGTGACAACTCTCTGCCTCTCACCCTTCGCCTTGTTCATTTTGGTTGTAATCCCTTTGGGACAGGGACACAGTATATGTTTTTACTATGGCTAGCATGAGGCGTTCCAATCTTGGTGGGGCATCTAGGTCCTACTGTAACACAAATAGGTAAGGGAATACAGCCTTTGACGAAGCACAATTGTGATTTTGATTGATTAATTTTGATCAGAGAGAGGGTTCTAACTGAAAGTTTTGATTAGCTGTTTTCTATGAAGAGTAAATGACGTTTCTGGGTACTGTTCTAGTGAAAGAGTTATAAAAGGCAGTGATTTATCATATTTCTTGGCACTAACACTTGTTTATGAAGTTACAGTCTACATCTATCACAGCACAGATGCATTCTCTCAGACATTCATCTAGGACATAACCAGTATATTACTGGAGCACAGTTCCATGTAAAATGGAACATTAAGATCATCATCCAACTATTCCTTTATCGGTAAACATTCACACTTTTTTGAAGGTTGTAAGTGAGACAATTCTCTAGGACAGTGGTTTTAAACCTGTGGTCTGCAGACCCCTGGAGGTCACAGATTATATGTAAGATTACCAAAGGGGTCTGAAACACTGTTTGACATTTTTTAGGGGTCTGCAAATGAAAAAAAAAGTTGAAAACGGCTTCTGTAGGAAGCTGGTAACCTAGCCAATTTACCTCTCCTCTACACCCCATTCTCTCCTCCCTCTCAAACCCAAAGTCAGGAAGAAACAAGGAAAAAAACTTATCTGACTTGACTGATCATGTCCATTTCCCTTCATAATGCAGGATAATAGTCCAAGTCAATGACAAGTCGATGATTACAAATATAAAAGTATAAGAACTGCCATACTGGGTCACCCCAGTATCCTGTTTCCAACAATAACCAGTACCAGAGCTTCAGGGGAAATGTACAGAACAAGGCAGTTCGAGTGATCCACCCCTGTCTTCCCCTCTGGGCTTCTAGCAGTCAGAGGTGTAGAGTCACCCCAAACATGCAGTTGCATCCTTGACAATCTTGGCTAATAGCCATTGATGGATCTATCCTCCATAAACTTATCTAGTTCTATTTTGAACCCATTTATACTTCTGTCCATCACAACATACCATGGCAATGAGTTCCAAAGGCTAATTGTGCATTGTGTGAAAAAGTACTTCCTCTTGTTTGTATTAAAACTGCTGCCTATTAATTTCATCAGGTGAACCCTGGTTTTTGTATTGTGGGAAAGGGTAAATAACACTTCTCTATTCACTTTTTTCCCCACACCAGTCATGATTTTATAGCCCTCTATTGTATCTCCCCTTAGTCGTCTCTTTTCTAAACTGAACAGCCCTAATCTTTGTAGTCTCTCTTCATATGGAAGCCATTTCATACCCTTGATCATCTTTGTTGCCCTTCTTTGAACTTTTTCCAGTTCTATTATATCCTTTTTGAGATGGGGCAACCAGAACTGGACAGAGTAGTCAAGGTGTGGGCACACCACATCCTGATATTAAACGGATATTATATTTGATCTTAGATGAAAGTGTGTGGAGGTTGGGGGGAGAAATAAAGGAAGTACAGGGACAGACAATCTAAAAATGGGTCCCTACTCACAATTTTGTCTTACATTTCTAAGTAATGGTGGTTTAAAATAAATATATGATGGCACCAGCACCCCCTAAGCATGTTAGTTTTACTGTGGTAAGTAATTTATGCTTATTCCTGCTAACTTAGTCCTTCAAAACGGTTAAATTACATATCAAAGCACCAGCCTGTGAGTATTACATATTAGGCATCAGTAGAGTGCTGATTCTATTATGTATATGCTCATGGCTGAAACTTCAGCTTCTGAAAAGCTAGTGTGAAGTAATGTTTTCTCCACTGGACCAAGGAGTTAAATTGCACTTTTTATGCTTTTAGCCTCAGTCAATAAGCATATACATGGTTTCCAATACATGTAGCTGTTAAATAAATTTGAAACATGAAATAAATTTGATATCCCAAAATGCACAGAGCGACAGCAGTGTATAAATTCTATAGTCACCATGACAAGGGTGAGATGAGAATTGAAGTGGTGGAAAGAATTGCAAGTTACTGAGGCAAATGCAAGGGACAAACCAGAAAGATCAAAGATATTGCAGGCAAAATAAAAGGATCTGTAATTGAGATCGGATTCCTCATTGGCAGCAAGAAGACACAAACTGAAAAAAAGCTAAAATTACATGACTTACACGACTTTAAGAGGGGATCAAGGGGTGATAGAGCATACCCATATATCTAAGCTTAGAGGAGGAAAGTTTCTGTAGTCATTGATTAGAGACAAAACAGAACATCTGGAAAAGTACAGACTGGGGAAAGACAGCATGGATTAATAAGAAATCATGACTACATCTGATAAGTTTCCCACAGTGACAGTAAGACACAAGAGTAAAGCAGTAGACACTTTACTGAGATTTCAAGAAAGTTTTTAACGTTACACTGTACACATAACTAGCAAGGTTTATAAGATGTACTGAAAATCCCAATTTAAAACAAGGTCTTTGTAACAGAGGTTAATGCTCATTGGGTACAACTTGGGTAAGAGTAGGCACATGGCAACATGGCAGAGAACTTTGTTACATCCACTTTTCATGCATACTTTACATCCCCAGGTGTAAAGATGTCACAGAGTATACATCTGCTATATTGACTCCCTGAGGAAGGAGACTGGAGCATCTGCATGAGTGTCAGGAATGAGGCCCTGCAGCTGCATCTGTCCATTCATCAGGCAGTCAATGAGCACAGCTGGGCGACAGCAGAACCACCTGATTGGCTAAGGCAGTCAGGTGGTTTGGTCTTCAGCAAAGCAGCTGCACAGGATCAGGTCTAGTCTATGCACACACCTATGAATTCTCCGCCTCCCTACGCTTATCGCATTCCAAGCCCTGCTCCTGCCTAGATGTACCCTGCACCCAACCACACTCCAGTCCTGCCTTTGCTGTCTTCAGATAATCTGGTTCTGCCTCTCAGCTCTGATGCCTGGCGCTGACTCTGTTTCAAACCTTGCCTCTGGCGTTTGGACTCTGACCACTAGGCCTGACTACCTATGACCCAGTCTCCTGACAATGAGGCAAAGTATCTTAGACATGGACGTGGAGGGGGGAGGGATAGCTCAGTGGTTTGAGCATTGGCCTGCTAAACCCAGGGTTCTGAGTTCAATCTCTGAGGGGGGCCACTTAGGGATCTGGGGCAAAAATCAGTACTTGGTCCTGCTAGTGAAGGCAGGGAGCTGGACTTGATGACCTTTCAGGGTCCCTTCCAGCTCTATGAGATAGGTATCTCTCTCTCTCTCTCTATATATATATATTAAATGAAAATTTAAACACTAGGCAAAAAAAGACCAGTATTCAGACACTAACTCAAGAAAGGGAAAGGGGCAGGGAAGATGCCACTGAGCAGGAACTTGAGGTTCAATTTTAATATTAGCCAATGGTTAAGAAAACAAGTATAAACTGAGATGTATAGAGAAATGATTAGATCACAAAGCCCATGTGACTATAACAGTGTTAAAACAGCTGGTGCTCCTTCATCTGGAGAATTGTGCACAGTTTGGCCATTTTACAATAAGCATCTTGAAGACAGTAAAAAAAGGAAGAATAAAGGGTCTTGAGTATACGGGAAAGCTAAATTCATTAGAAGAGGGTTGATAGTAGAGGATAATGATTGAGGTGCATGTAGCTCACCAACTATTGAATGGAAAGGAAACGCTCCTTCACTAAGCTGTTACAGAGTCTTCAGCTATCCCTCGATGCCTCATTGTCAGGAGACTGGGTCATAGGTGGCCAAGGGGGTTTTTAAGAGGCTGAGGAAGATAGGTCCATCCATAGCTATTAGCCAGGATGGGCAGGAATGGTGTCCCTAGCCTCTGTTGCCAGAAGCTGGGATTGGGTGACAGAGCATGAATCACTTAATGATAACCTGTCTGTTCATTCCCTTTGGGGCACCTGGCATTGGCCACTGTCAGAGGACAGGATACTGGGCTTGATGGACCTTTGTTCTGACCCAGTATGGCCGTTCTTATGTTCTTATGGTCAATTTGTGCACTGCAGATTTTCCCACAGAGTGACAGGGTCAGGAACATGAAAAAAGATAAAGAATAATTTTTTTCTAAGTAGATAATTAGCATAAGAAACAGACAAAGAGGCAGTAAGAGAAACTGCATAAAGAATGCTAGACGGGTGGGTGACACACTACAGGATACAAACGCTGACTGAGAAGGTCGAGATGCCAGTATGAACTGCAGGCTCTTCTGTAATCTGATGAGTGTACCCAATCTGTATAACTGTCTACGAGTATATTTGAAACTTTTATAATTAAACGTGTACCTGGCTAATGTGAATAATTGTTTATGGTCATTGTAGGAGGTCGGAGGGGATTCACTGACGTCAATGAGAAACTGAATTCTAGCAACATGCTACTGTTTGCATACGTTAAGGTTGCCTCCAACGTATACTACCCCATTTTACTGAAGAACAGCATTTTATACCATTCCTATACCCTTATGGCCTGAATTCCTCTCCTTTCCTGAACATACAACCACATTCTTCCTCTATTTCAGATTCACAGCCTTTCAGCAACTGAAGCATACTGGTGTCATAGAATCATAGGACTGGAAGGGACCTTGAGAGGTCATCTAGTCCAGTCCCCTGCACTCATGGAAGGACTAAGTATTATCTAGACCATTCCTGACAGGTGTTTGTCTGACCTGTTCTTAAAAATCTCCAATGATGGAGATCCCACAACCTCCTTAGGCAATTTATTCCAGTGCTTAACCACCCTGACAGTTAGGAAGTTTTTCCTAATGTCCAACCTAAACCTCTCTTGCTGCAATTTAAGCCCATTGCTAATTTACATGACAAATGTGTGGGTCTATCATGTACCACCACACTGGCGATTCAGCCCTTAACTACTGCACACTGAAGCGGGAAGGTGTTTGCTGCATTGTGCTAAATTTTAACCGAATACCAGGTCAGCGGATTTCCGTCTGTGTTTTAGCCAGTGATGTGTCCTGTAAGTAACACTAAACATACTTCAGTTACAGTGAAGCCACCCCTATACACAAACACATACACACAATCTATTTCATGTAATATAGACAAGATTCCAAATTAGGTTTGGAAGCAGCAAACTGAAAGGGTGTAGGCATAGCACACACACCCTGGCTAGATCTCTGGTAGGGTAGCTCTCAAGTTAGGTGACGTCTACACTTGCACACTTCTCTGGCTACTTTTCCATGTACTGCTAGCCCATGTACCTTGTGCCTGCACCAAGTGTCCACGTATGCTGTGCTGGGGCATGAGTATAGACCGGGCGCAGGCATATTCCCACATACACACTGGCTGCCTCTTTTCCGTACCTGACGATAGCGCTACCATTTCAGGGACAGTATCCCAGAATCCTCTGCATCACGAGAGACACTCTGGGAACTGCCTTGCTGTGTGTTGCTGGTACTGTATGCCGCCTTCACACATTTTGCAATGGCAGCTCCCAGTTCTCTCTCTCCTCTGCCAAACTGCATTAGAAGATATCGAGCAAGTCCAGAATTATGTCTGCTCGTAGGACAAATGTTCATGTGGTCCAGTACTGGCTGCTGGATGGAATGGGTCCAGAAATATTTGAGATGCCAAAGATGGCTGACCAAAAGGCTGAATGAAAATCCACTGCAGTCCCATGGAACAGATGTCTTCGGTGCTGGGATTGCAATAGTATGCCCATGCGTGGACCGCTGCTTCTGGTCCTGGAGAACCAGCACCATGTGGTGGGACCACATTGTCTTGGAGTCCTGGGATGATGACCAGTGGCTGCATAACTTCCAAATGAGAAAACAGACCTTCATGGAGCTGTGCAAGAAGCCTGCACCAACGCTCCAGTGCCAGCCCACTCGTTCTTGGAAATGCATACCACTCCAGAAGCAGGTAACGATTGCCCCTTGGAAGCTGGCAACACCTGACAGCTACCGGTCAGTTCCAAACCATTTTGGGGCTGAAAAATCAACTTTTTGGGTGGTGGAGGTTCAGGTTTGCTATACTGTCCATATTGTAATCTACCCACAGGTGGCTGCCATAACTAAAGTCCCTGAATTATAGTGGGATTTCCGAGGATGGGTGCGAGGGCAGTTCTGAACCATGCAGGGGGCAATCCCAATACTTTGCCCACTGAAGGGAGCCGGTGCATATGTGATGAATTTATTCTCCAAGGCTCCATGGGCCTCAGGGGTTAGTTCATGAACACCAGTGCTGGACACCTGTGAAAGGTCCATGATGCCAGGAGCTCAGGATTGTATTGCGGGGGGAAAAGGGACTTAATTGCCCAGAAACAACGTGGTTATATCCAGTGTTTCTGTGCCAACAGTTATTTTGGGAGATCTCACAAAGCCAGTCCTAACATGGCTCATGCAGCCATACCCCGACATCACCAACCCAAGAAAAAGGGACTTTAACTACCGACTAGCTGCAGAATTGTGTTGGAGTGCACCTTTGGGCATCTGCAAGCTCATTGGCGAAGCCTGCAGATGCACCTGAATGCCATTGTAGCCAGCGCAGTTCACATTATCATGACGTGCCATGCCTTGCATAATACGTGCAATGCTAAAGGGGAATACTTCCAGAGCAAGTGGGTACAGGACAGATCCGGTTTTCAAAATCTATACAGTCAGCTGGATCCCTCCCACGTGCACATTGCTCCTGGTTCCTGGAAATTCATGATGCTATTTGCTCACACATTGTGGATTAGTGTGGAGCCAGAGTGTGACTTAGGACTGTGACACAATGGTGCTGCTGGAAAAACCCGATCGAGAGTGGAGAGTATATATGCACTTTCATGCCATCGTTGAGCAATGGTTTTTGTTATATGGTAACAGCTCTGTTTCCGGGTGCTTTATGGGGAGCATTGAAGCATTGTTAAAGTTATTTAAAAATAGTTCTGTAGGGTTTGGGGAGGGGCTTCACACATTCCTTCCTTACAATGTTTTCTGACACCGTTGCTCATAGCACTTATCCTAGAATCATAGAAGTGTAGGACTGGAAGTGACCTCAAAAGGTCATCTAGTCTAGCCCCCTGCACTGAGGTAGGACTCAGTGTTATCTATACACCCTTGACAGGTGTTTGTCTAACCTGTTCTTAAAAACCTCCAATGATGGAGATCTCATAACCTCCTCAGGTAATTTGCTCTAGTGCTTAACTACTGTTACAATTAGGACGTTTTTCCTAATGTATAACCTAAATCTCCCTTGCTGCAATTTACTTCTTATCCTGTCCTCAGTGATTAAGGAGAACAGTTTATCACCCTCTTCTTTATAACAACCTTTTACATACTTGAAGACTTATGTCCCCCCTCCCTCAGTTTTCTCTTCTCCAGACTAAACAAACCCATTTTTTTCCAATCTTTCCTCGTAGGTCATGTTTTCTAGACAGTTAATCATTTTTGTTGCTCTCCTCTGGACTTTCTCCAATTTTTCCATATCTTTTCTGAAGTGTAATGCCAAGAACTGGACATAGCATTCCAGTGGAGGCCATATCAGTGCTGAGCAGAGTGGAAGAATTACTTCTTGCTTACAACACTCCTGCTAATACTTCCCAGAATGATGGGTGGTGGATTTTGTTTCTTTGTTTTTTGTCGTTGTTGTTTTTTTGCAACAGTATTACATTGCTGACTCATTTAGTTTGTGATTCGCTATAACCCCCAGGTCCTTTTTTGCCACACTCCTTCCTAGGCAGTCATTTCCCATTTTGTATTTGTGCAACTGATTACTCCTTCCCAAGTGTAGTACTTTGCATTTGTCCTTATTGAATTTCATCCTATTTATTTCAGACCATTTCTCCAGTTTGTCAAGGTCTTTTGAATTCTAATCATGTCCACCAAAGTGCTTGCAACCCCTCCCAGCTTGGTATCATCTGCAAACTTTATAAGTGTACGCTCTATGCCAGGGGTGGCCAAACTGTGGCTCGCAAGCCCCCTCTGCCCCCCCATTCTCTGCCTACCAGACTGCGGATGGGGGGGGCGGAGGCTTGGGACCTCTGCCTTGCAATGGGGTAATCAGGTAGGAGCTTCTGTCCAGAGGGGAGGAAGGTCTCAGGGCTCTTCCTGCAGTTGCTCTTCAGGGAAGGCTTCCTCAGTCGGCCTGGTAGAAATGCTGAATCACATGCTCCTCTTCCTCCAGGTTTCCTCAGGCTTCCTCCAGAGTCCCTGCTGCCTCCTCACTGTGCCCCTTAATGGCATCTGGTCATACAATAAGGCCAGCGGGATTGAGGAGAGGATCGTGAGTAACTTCAGGCTCCATACTTGCAGTCCTGGAGGGTGCCCGGTCCAACTCATCGTAGCATGGGCATGTGCTAGGCCCCCTCCTGGAGTGATCATTGAGTCCTTCACTCTCCCCTACAAGAGCCTCAGGTCCTTCATATGCATGAAGCAATGGGCTGGCTAGTGAATCCTGTCTCCTCCAGCCTTCATGAAAGGCCCCGTTAGAGGAGAATGTTCCTGCTGATCCGAGCAAAGCTGTGAGGACGGTGTACTCCGAGCACACACTGATCAGAACCCAGGTGTGTTCCAGAGACTAGAGGCAGCTCTTGGAACATAATCCATGGTCACCTGTCCTGAGCAATAGAATTCATGGGAGAACTGATCTGAAGTGCTCAGCGCAGGTTGCTACTACCCCAGCAATGGAAGGCGGGAGGATCGAGTCTGGGACCTTTATGCCTTTGGGTAAGGGTCAGGCAGTATGTAAAGGGATGAGTGCATTGTGGGAATAGCCCTGGAGGACTATCGATACCCATGACCTGGCACACACCCATTGGCCATGTCCATACTGCACTACAGGACTGATATGGGGCCATGCCACAGCAGAGGCACGTACCTACCCACACCCCTCATGCATGTAGCTTTTGTTCTGTGTGCTATCATTCAGGATCATGCTTCAGGGTTTTAGATATGGGTAATAGGGAGGACATGACACATCAAGGCACGTGTAATGGTGTACAGTCACAAGTGCAGGTGTAGCCTTCCAGGACGTGTGCCAAGCTTATCTCCTCTTCCACACACCCCACAACTTTTACTGTTCCTGTTTGTATAACCTTTCCCCACACACACGTCCAAAAAGGGAGATTCACCCAACTCTCATTTTCAAACAAGAGGCATTTCTTTACGTCCTGTGTGAATTATCTATAGTCACAGAAATGCAGGGCTGTAAGGACCTCTGGAGGTCACCCAGTCCATCCCCCCACACTGAAGTGGGATTAGACTATCCCTGACAGGTGTTAGTTTAAAAAACCCAAAGTCAGGGATCGCCCAGCCTCCAGGAATGCTGCTCACTCAAATGAGGCAGTATTAATAAGTGACTTGCACACTCATCCCTAGCATTTACATCAATTTAAATATTTTGTCCAAATACTGATTTTACGAAACTTGTAACACCCATGTTTTGGCTACACCTTTTATCTGGAGTTTTGTGCACATCAGGCAGAAACTGCCTCCAGACTTTATATATGTCCCAAATGGTTTCAATGATTGCAAAGGCAAGTTCCAGGACAGTCTACTTTTACAAATAATGTAGCTCCTTTTGGAAAGTTGTTGGGCCTTATTCTCTCCTGTAGGGGCATGCATGACTCTGCCTGAAAGGGAGAACAGGATCCCTCACAGGAGTGTTGTGCAGATAAAAGCATTAAAAAATTGCAAGGCACTTAGATATTACGGTAATGGGGGCTATGTGAGTAACTAAAATAGAGCTCTTGACTACAGTAACACATTATTCTGTGCATAAGAAGTTGAAGAAGTACTGGCCATGGTGGCCATGTATAAATTGAAAGGTGCAGAGCATTGCTGCAGGCTCTTGCCATGCAGGACAATGCATTGTAATAGAGACTCAGAGAGAAATCGTCAATACTTGCAGGAATGAGCTTTGTTTATTATGCGGTCACTGCTAATGTACAGAAAGGCTATGTCCACTCCTAGACAGTAAGTCCTAGTGGCTAGAGCAATGGACTGGAAGTCAGGAGACCTGGGTTCTAGTCCTGGCATTGCCAGTGATCTACTAGATGACCTTTGGCAAGTCACTTTCCCCTCTCTGTGTCTCGATATCCCCACCTGTAACATGGGGATAATGATACTGCTCTCCTTTGTAAGGCACTTGGAAATCTACCAATGAAAAGTGCTACATGTGAATATTCTAGCAATTAAATTCCACGTGTAATTTTTCTTCAGTTTCTTTCAATTTCAAGTCGTCGTCCCCCACCAGCTCATGTAAACATACAGCACTACAAATTCCAAGAATAATCCTTACATTTGTATACAAATTTATAAAACCAACACAGAATGACCACATAAGTAATTTTTTATGAGTAAAGCCTTAAGGTTTTATAATCAGACTGCCTACATATAAACTTCATGACATTTTTGAGAACTCTAGGAAATATTACTGCTGTTTCTTCAGAACTTTACAAGTTTGCCTCGTTGTCTAAACAATATTCCTTAACAACAACAAGCAGATATATTTTAAGGGTACAAAATAACCCAGTGTTACAAGTGACCTGAGCAAAACATCTGCACTGTGAGCAATTCCCCTCTCCCCCCGCCTTCCCCATTGGTCATTCACGTTTATTTATACCAAATGAAAGATTTTCCTTGTTTGTGAAATTTACATTATGATGAGCAAAATGTGTTGGCAGTCAAAGTGATTAAATGCTGAAACTTGGCAAAGCCATGAAACTTGTTTTTAAAGTTTACACTAAAACTAAAACTGAGAAAAAACAGCATGTAAAGCTACTGCCACATCACATGCAAGAAGAATCAGGCCATGCTATTCAGTGTTCAAAACAAAGAGGCTTATGAAATGGAACCTTCTCTTTTACAAATGCAGAGACACAAAACAAAGCAGACATTGTCTGAGAGATCCTCTACCTCATTGCCAGTGATATGGAGACGTCTCTCTCCTGACTCAGTCGGGGTAAGCACCAACACACAAAGTTTAGATTTGTGGGTATGCAAATTTAAAACAGTTAAAGAAATCCTGACTTTATACTTCCAATGGATTTTAGATAATTTTCAGATTATGAATAATTTAAGAACACTGTACAAGACCAATGTGAACAGCAATTTCATTAGTTTTATTAAGCGTGTTCTTACTGTTACTTTCATATTTGTGTGTTTAACCAAACACTCATTTTCTTTCAATATTCAGCTTGTTAGTGCGAGAGAGCATTACTACACGTCACAGCGGAAACAAGAAGTTCATCTTATTCCTCCATTGCCTATTCCTCATTCTCTAACCACTTTCAGCCACCCATAAACTCTTCTCCATATTCCGTATCAGGTATTATTATTTTCTGTATTTGTTTTATATTTTCTGTCTCTTTCCGCTTTTGCTCAAATCTTCCATTACTAATTTTGCCTTTTTTGTCCTCGTTCTAAATTCAGTCCACTCTAAGCCCTGGTCTACACTACGAGTTTAGGTCGAATTTAGCAGCATTAGATCGATTTAACCCTGCACCCGTCCACACGACGAAACCATTTTTGTCGACTTAAAGGGCTCTTAAAATTGATTTCTGTACTCCTCCCCGACGAGGGGATTAGCACTGAAATCGACCCTGCTGGGTCGAATTTGGGGTAGTGTGAACGCAATTCGACGGTATTGGCCTCCGGGAGCTATCCCAGAGTGCTCCATTGTGACCACTCTGGACAGCACTCTTAACTCAGATGCACTGGCCAGGTAGACCGGAAAAGCCTCACGAACTTTTGAATTTAATTTCCTGTTTGGCCAGTGTGGCGAGCTGATCAGCACAGGTGACCGTGCAGATCTCATCAGCACAGGTGACCATGGAGTTTCAGAATCGCAAAAGAGCTCCAGCATGGACCGAATGGGAGGTACTGCATCTGATTGCAAATGCGTGCTATCCGAACTCCATTCCAAAAGACGAAATGCTGGAATATTTGAAAAAATGTCCAAGGGTATGAAGGACAGAGGTTATAACAGGGACCCGCAGCAGTGCCACGTGAAGCCTACCAAAAAACCAGAGAGGCAAACGGCCGCTCCGGGTCAGAGCCCCAGACATGCCGCTTCTATGATGAACTGCATGCCATTCTAGGGAATGCTTCCCTCCTCCCCCACCCCTCCCGGGCTACCTTGGCAGTTATCCCCCCATTTGTGTGACGAATTAATAAAGAATGCATGAATTTGAAACAACAATGACTTTATTGCCTTTGCAAGCGGAGATCAAATGGGGGAGGGGAGGGCGGTTGGCTTACAGGGAAGAAGAGTCAACCAAGGGGGCGGGTTTTCATCAAGGAGTAACAAACAGAACTTTCAGACCGTAGCCTGGCCAGTCATGAAACTGGTTTTCAAAGCTTCTCTGATGCACAGCGCACCCTGCTGTGCTCTTCTAACCGTCCTGGTGTCTAGCTGCGCGTAATCAGAGGCCAGGCGATCTGCCTCAACCTCCCACCCCGCCATAAATGTCTCCCCCTTACTCTCACAGATATTGTGGAGCACACAGCAAGCAGTAATAACGATGGGAATATTGGTTTCACTGAGGTCTAACCGAGTCAGTAAACTGTGCCAGCGAGCTTTTAAACGTCCAAAGGCACATTCTATCACCATTATGCACTTGCTCAGCCTATAGTTGAACTGCTCCTTACTACTGTCCAGGCTTCATGAGCCATGGGAGCAAGGGGTAGGCTGGGGTAGGTGCAACCGCGCGGTGCTGCCGGCTGGGAGAGCAGCCTGAGGCAGAAGCCTTCAGCTGGCATGATATTCCAGGTAGGACTGAATCTCCATTAGACGAAACTTAAAGAAGAGAATGACCTGGAGTCATTCCCATTTTTGTCCAGGCGCCCCCGACCGACCTCACCGAGGCCGGCCGGGAACACCCATGTCTGCCCACGCGCCCCTGACCAACCTAACCGAGGTTGGCCAGGAGCACCCACGGGACGACGACGGCAGCTAGCAGTCGTATTGTACCGTCCACAAGGCAAGGCAAGGGGATGTTGCTGTGTAGCACTGCAGTACCGCGTCTGCCAGCAGCACCCAGGAGACATATGGTGACAGTGAGCTGAGCGGGCTCCATGTTTGCCGTGGTATGTCGTCTGCACGGGTAACCCAGGAAAAAAGGTGAGAAACGATTTTTTGACGTTGCTTTCACGGAGGGAGGGAGGGAGGGGGGCCTGACGACATGTACCCAGAACCACCCGCGACAATGTTTTTGATCCATCAGGCATTGGGAGCTCAACCCAGAATTCCAATGGGCGGCGGAGACTGCGGGAACTGTGGGATAGCTACCACAATGCAACGCTCTGAAAGTCGATGCTAGCCTCGGTACTGTGGACGCACACCGCCGACTTAATGCGCTTAGTGGGGACACACACAATCAACTGTATCAAATCGATTTCTAAAAAAATCGACTTCTATTGAATCGACCTAATTTCTTAGACATAGCCTAAGGCTGTGTACACACTACCTCTTACATCCGTATAAGTTCAGCTGCGCTGCTGTAAGCTCTGTAGTGTAGCCATAGCCTAAGATTCCTCTCTGGAGGTTGGTCTTTCAGATTATTCTTGAACAAAGATAAGCAGTGAACCTATTAAAATGACATAAGGAAGTCTTGTAGTGGTGGTAGTCTGGGATGATTTTCTAATCAAAGTATGCAGCTGTAATTTGGCCCCCTGGTACATATACAAATACAATATGATACAGTTTTTAGTTACAGGATCACACACATTTCTCACTAACACATGCACTGTCTGGTCAGCCCTAGGAGCGGTGAAGGGCTGGAGCATGCTCAGTGACGATGGAATCTTTTAGCATTAGCAATTCTCTACTGAGCATGTGCAACTAAGATTTTTTTTTCAAAGACTTATAAATTGGCCAAATTTGGGCAGATTTTCACAGGGACAGCAAAAACCATATCCCTGATACAAAGACCAGCCATATTTCAAATCCCTGCTCCAAAGCATAGGTGTGGTAGGGCTGGTCAAAGAAAAGAGCTCAAGATGTATTTTTTAAAAAATATGAGCAAAACAGTGTTTTCTCCCCTAGCCTTGTTCTTGGCAATAACTGGACCATTTTGCCTTAAATTTTCTTGAAAAAATTCAGATACCCAGCATGGAAAGTTTCAGCTGAAACAATTAAAGTTTGGCAAAGTTATATGCAACTGAACACAGGGTCTCATAATGGAAAATGTTGGTCAATCTTAATAAGCACTGATACCAGTCCTATCTGGAATATAATGACTGAGAACAAAAATTATGAAACTATGAGCTAAATCCATGAATCCTACCAGTAAATGTTCAGCATTACTGTGGGTCATTTATACCTTTGCATTCCTACTTAATCAAAACAAAAAGTAAAGTCCACACAATTGCAATTTGAACCAGAATGTTAAAATTTCATGTCTTATGTCGTGTCAGAGAGAAACGAAGTTCAAATTATTTAAATAAAACAAATTCCCTACCTTGTATTACTAACATCTTAAATTATTCAAACAGGAACTTTCTCCATTTCACTCAGCTTGGACAATGGACACAGACCAGTCAGGTCGTCTCTTGTTTTCATGTGCTAACACGATGTTGCGGGGCTTGGACCAAACACATTTACATGCTACAGAATCAATGGAAGGGGATGTTCAGATCAAAACATGACTTACTTTAGTTAAAATCTCCCATTCTAGTCATATTACATTTTGTAATTATATATATACATATATATATATATATATACACACACACACACACACATACCCACACACCATATCTATATGCCTAAAAGTGATTTTTCCCCCCAGATATGCGAAAATATGGTTTTAGTTAACTTAATCCTTCAAAAAAAATTTAAAAAAAGGTATTCTTTCATTCTACCTGCATAAGTATCTGGGAAGTTAGAATACAGCCTAAAGGTTTGGTTATTTTTATTGCAAGGAGTTATTTATAGGATTGCAAGCCAATGTTTAGACCTACTTTCAATCTTTAAGTACCATCCAAAAAAGGTTTAGTATCTTTTTTGTTTTGTTTTTTAACTAGAGGGCCATATTTTGAGTTGGGATAAGTTAGCACAACTGCACTGACTTTACTACACCAGCTGAGGTTCTGATCCAGAATTCCCAATGTTATGTCTTCACCATAATCCCTCACCACCCTCAGTTCCCTAATTACTTTATAACGTATCTACATCTACACTTTCCTATGCTTCTAGAGTAATGAAGCTACCTTAAATTTAATGTTGTCAAAATGCGAATCTTAAACAACATTTTCTTCACAGAACAGAAATAACATACAGTGCCTACCTGGAATAAAAGGAATATATTTTGTACATCTGTTTATATTTCACACTGTCGGTCTCTGGGCACTCCTCCTCCTTCTATGCACAAACAAGTCCCTTTAATCTTATATGACTTGAGAAGACAATATGTTATAACTGGCAAACCTAAAACAACCCCAAATCAAGTGAAAGCCAGAGTTTGATCAAACCCAAACCCATCTATGTCATGAAGTGTTGGTATTTACATTGGAACCATATAGCCAATCCTAGGTTATGCCCCAATTTCTGGCACTATTTTCTCCTCTGAGTTTTCCTTGTGTAATGTAACTGGCACTTTATTAATGTACTATTGACACAGTGAAGAGCATTCTTAAATGTAACACTAAGAAACACTACCAGCAACATAACAGCATCAAAATTATGGGTCCAGTTCACTTCACGGCCAGAGGAACCCAAACTCCAGCACCCTAGTGCACCAGGAGTGCAGGTGGTACAGGCTACCAGTAACCAGCGAGTGCAGCCCCCAAAGTGGGTATTGCTTGCCTAAGAGGGATCCAGAGTAGGTCAACTGGAAAATGTGCTCATTAAGCCTCCATCAATGAGACTCCTATGGAGCTCCAGACAGATTTTAAAGCTGCCTTTCCCCATTGGAACACCTGCAGGAGAGCAGCAACGATTTCTCCTCAGCCACTGGTGTAAGTCTGGCTTAATAGGAGGGGTTGCTATTTGACTCTGGAAACTTCTTTCAAATGTACTGATACAGCAAAGAGGTGAAGGGCCTGATTCCCCGCTGTTACTCCAGTTTTACAGAATGGTTCTTCGGTGGAGTTCCACTAGTGCAGAAGCGACATGATGCAGTGAAGTATCAGGTCCCCAGTCTTTCACTGCAGCCAAAGACATGCAGGACAGAGGTGCAGTAACAACTGTCTCAATCAAACATGTCAAGTCATTGCATTCTTGGCATCTTGTAATCTGAACAGCCCCAAGATGCCTGACAATTTAAAGCTACACTGAGGGATCACTTTTCCCACCACCCAAATACAGCCAACTCCGTGACAGAAATATGGCAACTGTTCCAGAACCAGCTTACCAACACTAACGCTAAACATAATTTAACATGGGAAGTGAAGAATATTGTATCCTGTTGAAAAGCCAGGGGAAAGTCATGTCGGTAGAAAGTAAATGAGTTATAATCTGGCCAGAAGACCCCATCATGGATTATATATTGTATATTCTGAATATACAATATGTAATCCATATAAAAAAATAAATCAGGAATCACTTTCTCTCATCCAAAAAAAAAAAAAAAAAAAAAGCACAGAACAATTTTCCTTAACACCATGATAAGGCATTGGTTTAGAGAGAAACCTGAATCACCAACATCACTTCTTGCAGCATTTAGGTGTCTGGGACTGGCTGTCGGCTACACTGGCCTGTTCTGACCCTAACCATCTTGTGACACTGCCCCACATCACAACTGGAAGTTTTATACAGATTACTAAGAAAGGAGATTATCTTGACACTTTTGCTGTGTGCTCCCTTTGATAACACGTTTTACTAGGTTAGGTTTACTGTCTTTGTCTTGTAGGACTAGCTAATTTCACCCACCTACCCATCCGCATTTGTACAGCTTTAAAACCAAATTATGTCCTTACATTCATGAGCAACTCCCCAGTGGAAGTCAATGGGAACCACATGCACACCTGAGAGGTAGTTTCAGCTCTTAAAACTTGTTTTATTCTGCAGATTAGCTAAATTATATATGTATGTATTTACTGTAGACTACAACTGATAAAATCTCTCATTTGTAAGCATAAAATGTTTAATTGGGAAGACCAGGTGGAAGAAATGGACATCAAGTTTTAAGCAGAATATCACAGTTGATCCAGTATTCCTGATCTTGCTGAGAATACTCCATCCATCCAAAAATGGTTTCATTTTTAGCAGAGACAAATCACTATCAAGAAATCCCATAAGCCAATTTCAATAGCATATAAACAGAGTATTGTTGTTGCACTGTCTAGACACACAGTTGCTTGCAGTACCTCTGAAATTCATCAAATGGATATTATTAATCATGCTAATTACAACAGTGCTCAAGGGCCAACCAAGAATGGGGTCCTAATGTGCTAGGTGCTGTACAGAGTAGTAAATTACTCTTGCCCTGAAGCACTTACAATCTAACTAGACAAGACAGACACAAGGTGGGGGAAGAGGTAAAACACCCAAGCAGAGTGAACAATGTGATGCCACCAAACTGCATGTTCTATGATTTGTTGGGAGGGATGGGGGTTTAGGTCAGGGGAATCATCTAAATGGGGGCGGGGGAAGGAAGGGTGAGAGGGGGACAGGACAGATAAGAAGAGGACAAGAGAGGCAGGTGTAGAATAAAGCTGCGGTGAAGAGACTGTAGGAGAGGAAGAGGGTTGTAGCACGCAGCAAATCAATCAGCACAGGGCAGAGAAAGTCCAGTGAAACCTGTAGAAAGTTCTCTGAATGTCCAAAGGTCCCTGCCCCAAAAGATGGGGTGTCTGGCTGGTTCCTCTCTGCAGTTTTTCCCCCAAGACTCCTTTGTGGTGTTGGTGGGGCACTCATCTTCCAGCTTCACTGGGGATGTGGTGAGCAGACACCTCATTCAAAGGGGCAGGAACTTGGCAGAGCATGGGGAGAGGTGGGTGAACAGACCCGACCAGGAGGCCTGGGGCAGAGTAACAACAGCAAAAGATACTCCCAGTGAGAACAGCTGACTGAGCGGAAGGAAGTGAAAAAGGCTAATCACATTTCTCAACCATTAAAATCTAATACAACACAAGTGTAATGCAGAAGTGTTGGAGAAGTCCTGGAAACAGCCCTTCATCATTCAATGTATTTTGCGCATGCAAATTCTAGAAGTTCATAGTAGGAGTTATACAGTTAACCACACAGAGACTCTTGATATTTAGCAGTAGAACTTTTGATATGGCTGAAGATTGCATTAATACCTTTATATAGAAAAATACTATGTAAACACCACCATGAACACTTGTTTTTACCGAGGGAGGAAATAATGAAAATTGAACAAACAGCAGAGCAATTGCAAGAACACTCAAGTAACATACAAGCTAACATTAAGCAAAGGTCACCATTTGGCATTTACTATACACTATTTGCCAGACCTGGCCAGATATAAATATTATCATCTGCCACACTTACCTTCTATTTCTATTATTCTAATAAACTCCAAGACCAATTGCTTTAATAATATGTCAAAAATACAATATATATTAAGTAGTCCATAGCCTCCAAGTGTCTCAGATGGGTGCCTAGATATGAGAACCTAGATAGCTAGAACTTAGCAACCTACTGTGAATAAGCATCAGCTGACATACTGAGTCTAGCAAGCAAGTCTAGCACCAACATCACACTATCAAGTATTAAAGTAGATTTCTATGTTCTCTCAGAGCGAGAGGTGGTTAGAAACTAGAAAGATGATTCATTTGCAAAAAACGTACTTAACCTGAACTTTCCCCACACGTTCGTAAAAGTAACTATTTCCCCGTATGGTACTTCTTATGCCATGAATTCTTTTCCTCAAGGAAGAAATTTTAATATATTTTAACATTAAATTCTTTTCATTACTTGTAGAGTGTCAGACTTAGTTTGACAGGTGTGCCTTGGGACTGAACTTCCCCATCCAAAGAATAAGTATTCAAGGAGACTGTGGTAGTGCAAACTTCCCTATATCATCCTTTAAGAGTGCTTAGACATCAAATTGGACCCATAGAGCTCAAAAGAGTACTTCTACGACTACTCAATATACGTCTCCACTTTAAAATTCTCTGAAAAGACTCTGAGTAGTAATTGGGATGTGACCACCTGGCCCACTAGGAACTGGTCTGAAACCAATTCATTTCTGCAGACATTGAAAGGCCATCATCAGATAAGTATGTTCAAATCACTAGTGACTCAGGCAAATTTGACTATGTGACCTAGAGGTGAAGGGCTCTATATCCTATTACCAATCACATGGGCCATCTGGTTCCTCCATTGCAAGATTTAACACATACACACACAAAAAAAGGTTCATGCAGCATGCATCAAAATTTATCCGATTTAATTCTACAAGTTGTTTTTAGAACAAAATGATTCCCAAATGACTTCAAAAGAAATCAATAGACTATATTCAGGATTTCTCCCCCTTTTATTGATTCCCGATGGTTTCACAACAGCTTTTCTTCTCTTTGGGGGAAATTACAAAGAAAACAGTTGCAATGATAGTCATTTGCCTTTAATTTTACACTATCAAGAAGTGTTTCTGATTTCCATCTCTCTGAAATTGCATTGAATCTATGAATGACCTGACCACCACCCAAACCACCTAGGTTGTTACTACTCTTATGAAAGCTGTTAGCCCGGACAAAGGACTTCTGTTGTCACTTACCATACAGGCTCATGATCATGGTGCCTTATAAAGGTAACTCCACCATTGTTTAGTTAATCAATGCTTACAAAATAGCATCAACATCTTCAGGATAGTTTTCAGAGTAGCAGCCGTGTTAGTCTGTATCCGCAAAAAGAACAGGAGTACTTGTGGCACCTTAGAGACTAAGGCTACGTCTTCACTACCCGCCGATCCGGCGGGTAGCAATCGGTTTATCGGGGATCGACTTACCGCGTCTCGTGAGGACGCGGTAAAATCGATCCCTGATGGCTCTACCGTCGACTCCGGAACTCCACCTCGACAAGAGGCGGTAGCGGAGTCGGCGGCAGCGCGGCAGCGGTCGACTTTCCCGCGTCCTCACCGCCAGGTAAGCCGACTTAAAATACGCAACTTCAGCTACGGTATTCACGTAGCTGAAGTTGCGTATCTTAGGTCGGAAGTTCGCTGTAGTGTAGACCTAGCCTAACAAATTTATTAGAGCATAAGCTTTCGTGGGCTACAACATCCGAAGAAGTGGGTTGTAGCCCACGAAAGCTTATGCTCTAATAAATTTGTTAGTCTCTAAGGTGCCACAAGTACTCCTGTTCTTTTTTCAGGATAGTTGTTTCCTATTCAGTATATTTAGCTGCACAACAGCACAATGCATTTCTCATTTAGATAATGAACTCCCTCCTACTCTCCTAAGCAGGCTCATTCAAAAGATTTACCATGCCTGGGAAATGCACGGATTACATTCCGATGAACGTACATTTTCTTGCTACGGTTTCAAAAATGTCCTGCCATAAGAAGTGTCAGCAACCGCTTCCCGCACAGGAACAATACATCCGCCCCAGCAGCCCCCTCGTCCATTAGCAGGACAGAGCAGCAGCAGCACCTGGGCTGTGTTTATTCATTGGCTGGTAATGAAGAGCTCTTTAAATTTGCAGGACCCTGCCATCTCGGGTGTCCTCTCCCTAGACACCGGGTGAGGATCACATCCCGTGCAGCCAGATCCCCCTCCCTGCCAGCGCCTGGCTGGGCCGGGGCAGCTCAGTCAGCCCCAGCGAGGAGCAGGCAGGTGGGTCTCTAACACGTCGGCCCTTGGGGGGGAAGCGGGAGAAAGGAGGCCCCTTACCTGAGCTGTCCATGGTGCTGCTGCTGCCGTCCAGATGCTGCGGCTGCGGCTGGTGTCGGGCCGGGCTCCGGGCTGCGGCCAACACGGCCGGGATCACCCCTTGCTTGCTGCCGCCGGCTCGCTCCTTGCTGCCCCCGCAGAAGTCACCGTTGCTCTCCACCAGCTGCAAAGATTCGTACCCGTCATTGCTGGGCTTTTTGCGGTAGCTCCCGAGCAGGCTCATGGGCGAGTCCGAGGGGGGGGAGGCTGCGCGGGCAGGGGCGGGAAATCGCACGCGCCTCGCCTTCCCCGGGGGCAGAGGGGCCGCCAGGAGCAGCCCTAGCAGGGCCCTGTGTGCTGGGCGTGGGCCGCCGGCTCCGCTCCCCGGCTCGGCGCAGGGACTCCACCGGCGCGGCCTGAGCACAGCGCTCCCCGGCGGCCGCCACAGCCCAGCGCTCGGTGCTCGCAGGCTCGGCGCCCCTGGCCGGGAGCCAGCGCCTGTCTGGAGCCCGGGCCCGGAAGCAATCCAGGGGGCGTCTGGCCCGGCCCGCGCCCTGCCTCTCGCGGCCTGGGCTGCGCGGCACCGACAGGGAGGGGAGGGGCACGCAGGGCAGCGGCCCCCGCCCGGCAGGGCAGGGGAGTGGGTGGGTGAAAAGGCCTAATGGCGGCCTGGCTCAGCCTAAGGCTAAAATAGCCTCTTAAGCCTCCCCCCCCCCCCCCGTTTTAAAAGGGTTTGAGGGAGGGTGATTTCAGTCTTAGGGCCAGAGTGCTCGCGGCCTCTGTTCGAAAATTCTGTCTCACGTGTGTAACACCCCCCCATATTATATTATCTACACACACCCTGCGTATTATCTCCATACACACCCCGCACATATCCCCTATGTATTATCTCCATACACACCCCGCACATACACCCTATGTATTATCGACTCATGTCTTCTCCGCTCTTTATTCCGAACTCAATTTTCTCTTAGCAGTCAAGGAGTTAAAAGGAAAAAGAAAACGGAGAAAGTCTCTCTGATTCGGAGCTATAATTCACCTAATCTAACCATGCCAAGGACTGTAAAACCACAGACAAACTGCAGTCACTGGCACTGCCAGGATACTTGGACCAAACCCCCTCAAACAAATGACACCGGACAATTCTGTCAATGCCACCTTTCTCGCCACAGGGCTTAGACTAAATTGATAGTGGTAGAGACATAAGAATGTCCATACTGGGTCAGACCAAAGGTCCATCTAACCCAGTATCCTGTCTTCCGACAGTGGCCAATGCCAGGTGCCCCAGAGGGAAAGAACAGAACAGGTAATCATCAAGTGACCCTGTCATCAAGTGATCATCAAATCATCAAGTGACCCTGTCGCCCATTCCCAGCTTTTGGCAAACAGAGGTTAGGGACATCATCCCTGGCATTAATGGACCTATCCTCCATGCAGGGGTGGCCAGTCCGTATAGGCAAACTAGGCAGTCGCCTAAAGTGCCAAGTTAAATGGGGCGCCTAATTCGATGAAAAAAATCAAATGTAAAAAAAAAAACCCGAAAAAGACGAAAAAAACCCCAAATAAAATAACAACGATGCCATTATTTCAATTCCCGTGCGTGTACGGAGGGAATATGAATTATAATTCATTTCTCTACATTTCTGATAATTTATTAATATGTCAAATCTTTTATTTACTGCAAAAATAAATAATATTTTAGCGGAAAAAAAATTCAATTTGCGATATAGGGTCAAGATGACCCACTCCGCAATTTTGATAAGCAATAACTCAGCCACAATGAAACACATCCACCAGCAGCAAGAGCTGCAATGTTAGTGACACCTATCTTGAATATACATCAAGGTCGCATAGCCAGAAATTCATGTAGAGAGGAGATATCGCGAGTTGATACATGTCAAACGGTCGTTTTAACACACTTCGCAGGTAGATGGTTAAGAATCGAGCGAATACTGTGGAAAATTGTATTTCTTGGTGCCAAAGAATAAAGAATAACGTCTTTCAGCATTATAAATCCAAAATGTGAGTATCTTTAAGCGTTATTAAACCTTAGCGTTATTATCGGGCTGTATAATTATGAACTTTTCTTTGTTATAACTGGTTCACATGTAATAAATAAGGTCCATAAAAGAAAAGTAATAGTGTTAACACTTAATAGACTACGAAAGTGATGATGTCACACTCCAAGCAGGTAACTGTGAGGAAGGGGATTACTTTCCAAACAACCGGTGTTGGGTTATAACGTCAAAAAAGGTCATTTTGTTTCCATGTAAACACTGTAACTAACTATTTTAATAGGTAAGTGAGTGTATGTTACTAATCATTGAATCTTTAAGCAGTGAAAAGACATGTTGGGATGGCTGCAATGTGGTTTAAATCACCAACCATGTGGTGGGTGTGTCAGCCATCCTTAAAGCTATAATGCTTGCAGTCGGGAGCATAGTACATAACAATATTCAAATGCCCCATGATAGAAAGAGGAAAAAGAAAACCCTCAGGAGCTTAGTATCGTAAACAAAAGGCTGAGAAGGAAAAGGACCAAGCAAAACAGCAGGGATCCTTCTTGAAATATCTTCTCTTTAATCCAAATAAAGATGGAAGCAGTTCACAGCATCCAGATGAAGGAATTTTACTTGGAGAGGAGGTTAGCTCACATCCGCATGGAAGCAGTTTGGAACATCAAGATGATGGAAACTTACGTCTAGATTAAGGCAGCTCACAGCATCTGATATGGATGTGGAGAAAATTTATTCACCTTCAGAGACACATGCAGACATTGAAGTAAATGAAGTAGAAGGAAGAAAGGATGAGGAAGTTACAAACAAGTTACAGTATGGGGACCCAGCTTCATGGCCCAGATGTGATGACAGTGTGCGGCAAATGCTCATGGAACATGGACCCAAACAAGTTCATGAATTTCCCTTACCTAAGGATGGAAATAAAAGAAAATTCTCTGCTCAGCATTACAAGAGGAAACTCATTAATGGGGAAGAAATTCATCAAAACTGGTTACAATATGCAGTGTTGAAGGACTCTGTTTTGCTTTTGCTGCAAGTTGTTTAAAAATCAAGCAATTGGTACATCACTTATTGAAAATGGTTCGAAGGACTGGAAAAACATATCTTCAATTCTCTCTTCACATGAAAGAAGTACAGAACATTTGGAATGTTTTCAAAATTTGAAATAACTTGAATTACGAAAAAAAGGAAAAACTATCAATGAAGAAAATTTACGTGTGATGAAGGAAAAAGAAGAATATTGGCAACAAATATTAGAGAGTGTCTGGTTGCTTTAGTGAGAGTTCTCAGTGGGCAAAATTTAGCATTCCGCGGCCGCTGTAGAAATGAAAAATTATACACTCTAGGTAATGGAAACTTTTTAAAATTTGTTGAATACCTAGCTTTGTTTGATCCAGTCATGAAGTAGCATCTACATAAAATAACTGATCATGAAACATAGGTTCATTACTAAGGAAAAAAATATGTAGAATGAACTGATTCAAATCCTAGCAAATGTCATTAAAAAGAAAATTGTAGAAGCTGCCCATTCTGCAAAATGCTTTTCAATAATACTGGACTGTACACCAGATGTGAGTCATGTTGAACAAATGATGCTTTGAAGCCTCTTTGCTATGAATTTGGAAACATTTATGATGCCCTAATTGAAATTTCTGATGATACTACCTTTACTGAATCATCTGTCAGATGCAGAAGCTCTTGCAAATGGCCTTTCCAAGTTCAAATTTGTGACTTCCCTCATTTTGTGGTATAATATCTTTTTCAAGTTTAATCTCACTAGTAAGCAGCTTCAGGAAAAGAACTTGAATATACATTCTGCTATTCAAAAACTGCAGCAAACTAAAAATATTCTGGAGGAATTTAGAAGTGATGAAGTGTTCAAAAGAACACTGGTAGATTCTCTCGAGCTTGCTGAAGAAATAGACTTTCCAACAGAATTTGAACCAGAGCCAGTTCGCATTGGGCAAAAGAAACAGCAGTTTTCGTATGAAGGACGAGACACACCCATTCAGAACCCAAAGTGAATTTCTACTTTGCAGTCCTTGATACTGCTATTCACTCGGTTGACGAAAGATTTCAACAGGTGTAGCAGCTAGAGTCAATATTTGGCTTTCTATATGGTATCCACAGCTTGCAAAAGAAAACAGCAAAACAGATCAGAAAATTTTGTATAAAACTGGAGTCAGCATTGACTCATGAAAATTCAAAAGACATTGATGCTACAGATTTGTGTAGTGAGCTTCAGGCTTTTTCAAGACAACTTAAGAAACATTCCACTCCTGAAAAAGACCTGAAGTTTGTTTGTGAAAATAAACTCTCAGACATTTTTCCAAACATTTTTATAGCTCTACGCATTCTTTTAACTTTGCCAGTTTCCGTAGCTAGTGGGGAACTTAGCTTCTCAAAGTTAAAATTGATAAAAACATATCTGCATTCAACAGTGGTGCAAGAGAGACTTGTTGGACTTGCCACAATGTCAACAGAGCATGAAATAGCTGGAAAACTGGATCTAAAAGAACTAGTGACTGAATTTTCAAAACTTAAAGCAAGAAAAGTCATGTTTTAAGAGCACAGAGTGTTTTTTATTCGGAGTGTTTTGTAAATACAGGTTCAGTCTTCATTGAAGAGTTTTCTTATTTCTTTCTATATTGGATCTGGTGGTAATGGCAGTTAAAGCAGGATAGCGTAATGGATGATTTTGGATTTGTAATAATAAAAATTATAATTAACATTTTTAATGCATTTTTATTTGAAATTGGACTGAAATATCATCTAGCTGTCATCTACAAATCTATTCTGAAAGTTTCATGTCTCTATTTTATCTGATCTCAGAAACATTGGTTGGACAGATGGACGGATGGACAAACGAATAATTAAGCCTCTGTTTAAAAAAACCCGCTTAAAATACAAAAGGAAAAAAGGGGCAAAATGTTTCCCAGTTTACCAAAAACCTCACCCTAGACCTGCCCTTGGTGTTTGGGGGTGGGGGTGCCAATTGCACAGTTCGACTGGGGTGCCAGTTGCTGGCAGCTAGTCTAGGGCTGCCCCTGCCTCCATGAACTTATCTAGTTCTTTTTTGAACGCTGTTATAGTCTTGGCCTTCACAACATCCTCTGGCAGGAGTTCCACAGGTTGACTGTGCGTTGTGTGGAAAAAATACTTCCTTTTGTTTGTTTTAAACCTGCTGCCTATTCATTTCATTTGGTGAACCCTAGTTCTTGTGTTCTGAGAAGGAGTAAATAACACTTCCTTATTTACTTTCTCCACACCAGTCATGATTTTATAGACCTCTATCATATCCCCCCTTAGTCATCTCTTTTCCAAGCTGAAAAGTCCCAGTCTTATTAATCTCTCCTCATATGGCTGCTGTTCCATATCCCTAAATATTTTTGTTGCCCTTTTCTGAACCTTTTCCAAATCCAATCTATCATTTTTGAGATGGGGCGACCACGTCTGCACACAGTATTCAAGATGTGGGCGTACCATGGATTTATATAGAGACAATATGATATTTTCTGTCTTATTATCTATCCCTTTCTTAATGATTCCCAACATTCTGTTAGCTTTTTTGACTGCCACTGCACATTAAGCCGACATTTTCAGAGAAAAGCAGATGTTTTCAGAGACACAAACAATTTTTTTAAATGTTGGCTCTCTCCTCCTTCCCCTCCTCTCCAGTCCCAAATAAATATTAGGAGAGTTTGTTTTGTTTGTGGAAGGTGCTTATTTGATAGCCCTGGACCATGAAATCCCGAATCCCTGAGTTTATGCTCTTCATGTTGACAGTGCCACCGTCCTGAATGTGTGCTTTAGCCCAGTTTTAGGGTTACCATAATGCAGGTGCCTCTGTGCTGAGGCTGCCAAACAAACGGCTAGTTCATGCCTACCGTGATGGTGGATTTTGTGGTGTGGATTGGATGACCCAAGCTGATTTCATATAGACCAAGAACCCATCTGATGAGACCAATGCAGGATAGGAAGGATGGCCTAGTGTTGGCATGATAGACTGGGGCCAGACTACACTAGAATCACTGCAGCTGTGGCACTGTAGTGCTGCTAGTGCAGATGCTCTATGCCAACAGCAAGAGCTCTCCCATCGGCAAAATAAATCCACTTCTGCGAGTGGTGGTAGCTATGTCAATGGGAGACGGTTCTCCCACTGACACAGCGCTGTACACACCGGTGCTTAGTACGATGTAATTTACGTGACTCGGGGGTGGCTTTTTTACATCCCTGAGTAAAACAGGTTATACCAACATAAGTGCTGGTGTGTAGAAGCCCTGAGACTCAGAAGACCTGTCTTCAGTTCTTGGTTCAGATACAGACTTCTGGTGTGACCCTGGGCAAATCACTTAATCTCTCTTCCCTATCTGTAAAAAATGGGCACATTTCCCTACTTCACAGGGGTGTTGTCTGAATATAATCCATTAATGATTGTGAGGTGCTCAGATACTGACTACAGTGCTGAAGCCTATGTGAGTATCTAGATGCAGAGATCGCCAGCCCAGACTAGGTTAGAATGGGTGGTGGTCAAGTTGAAATGTTTGATTTTTATCATTAATTGCTAGCCTGTCTTCTGTTTGCTCTGCCCAATTTATTTTTAGACATTTGTATAGGTGGATTTCTCACTGTATAACACAGAGGATTGTCTTTGAACAATACAATAGTCAAATGTTACTCTGCATTTATATTTTAAGCACCCTAGGTAGCTCATGTTTTAGTCATTTCCGTTTGTAGTGATCTAGGAGTGTAAAATCTGACATACAGACTATAAAGAAAAAAGTTTAGCCACCATGAAGCTTGCACAGCCTACCAAAGCAACCAAGCAATGTTATTGCTTTACATGTGGGCCTCACCACATCCTGCCCTACTTGTTGTTTCATCACCATTTGGACATAGCAAAACAAATTAAAACAAATTATGTTTTCCTGTAAAGCAGTAGTCATGAAAGCAGTAATGCCAAGATGAAATTCTATTGCAATTCCCACAATTTGAGGTATTAAAGACACTTGGCTTTCAACCTTATGCTTAACATGCCATGAGAGTGGGCAGCTGGTACAATCATAACTCGTCATGTACTATTGATTATATAACTCAAATTCTATATTGCCACAGATGCACCTATGCAAGGAGAACACACAAGTTTGAAAGTGACAAAATAAAGGACACCATCTCCAAAGATATGTAATTTGGAATGAAAATCAAAACTAATTCTGCAGTAGGTTTGCATAAGTTCTGCCCCTTCATTATATTGTGTTAAAATACTGTATGAAGTAAAATGCAGAGAGCAAATCTCACCAATATGCTTCATGTGAGAAATATGTTGACAAGAAACCAATCTGAATATCCAGCAGAGCAAAACTCATGTATTTTTTTCAATTAATCTTGACTGGATCTGTGCAGTGTTGAGAGAGACACCTCACATGAGGCAGCCGGTAAATCCTGAATGATTCCTATGCTGCCCTTATGCAAGCTGTGAACAATCAGTCAAAGTGAATTTATTTCTGTTTTCTTTATTCAAAAATACCAAACTGGTGTCCCTGCTCAAAGTGCGACTATTCAATTTTTGCAGTGTTTTCTGAAAGAGTTCATGGTCCTGTTAGGGTATGTCTACACTACCCGCTGGATCGGCGGGCAGCGATCGATCCAGCGGGGGTCGATTTATCACATCTAGTCTAGACACGATAAATCGATCCCCGAACGCTCTCCCGTCGACTCCTGTACTCCATCGCCACGAGAGGTGCAGGCGGAGTCGACGGGGGAGCGGCAGCAGTCGACTCACCGCGGTGAAGACACCACGGTAAGTTGATCTAAGTACGTCAACTTCAGCTACGTTATTCAGGTAGCTGAAGTTGCGTAACTTAGATCGATCTCCCCCCCTCTCCCAGTGTAGACCAGACTAGGCCTTAGTCCTTGAGTAAAGCCAAGCCCAAGTTGGAGTGGAATAGCCATAGTGCCAGCTGCCCCACTCCAAGGGGAGGGACATCTGCCTTGTTTAAGCACCTTGTTGCCTAGTGCACTTACTGATCTGTTTTCTGTTATCTTTGTCCAGTCGTAGCACAAGAGCATCAGTAAAGGTGGAGCCAGACCCTAAATCTTAACTCATCCTGGACAAGCAAATACTAAGAGTCTCTACTGGACACTCCAATATACAGCCTTTCCTGTTATAAAGTGCAGTGGGAACCTTACTTTGAAGTCATTTTTCATTAAACAGTTTCACTGCAAGCAGAGGTTCACTGTAGCTGGAATTGTAGCTTACACTTCACTATGCACTGAAACAATTTGATATTTGCTTTAGACATCATTAGAAATGGAGTTTCCCTATATTCAAGTTTGTTATCAGGTTCCATTGAAATCTGCAGCACATGTTTTTCTGGCCCAACATTTACATTTCCAGTATTTTACAGGCATGTTGTACTTATATTAGACAAAGCTTAATCCATGATTTTTCTATCAGTTCTTTCCTTCGCATTTTGTAAATGAGGGTGGGGAATCCAAAGAGGGATCCATCCTCCATGCATGGATCCTCCTCTTGTATTAATTAATTATTATTATTATTGATTTTTTTATCACCGTAGAGCCTAGGAATCCTAGTCATGGACCAGGATCCCATTGTGAGAGGCACTGTACAAACACAGAACAAAAAGACAGTCCCTTCCCCAAATTGCTTGCGGTCACCTATGTTGCCACCTTTAGTTCCCTCACTTTTCTGCAAAGGCCCCTTCACAGGGTGGGATTTGACCAGGGTGATGGTAGCCCCATGTTTGGTGAGGCCTGGACACAGGGATATGCATCGTGCCCTGTGGACAACTTAAATGAAGAGAGAGTGCAGTCTAGGGCCATATAATTTATTTTCCCAGAGATCCCCTATAAGATGGAGTGCAGAAGGAGGAGCCATAACTGGTCCTTGGTATCATAGTTCCAGGGGAAAAGCAGAAGGATATTTGTCCTCCCTTGAGGTCTATATAAGATCAAGAATGCCATATAAGGTTTAAGTATAATTATCTACATCATGCAGAATTTCCAAAAACTGTACACAAGAGAAACAGAGCACGCTAGAGAAACTCATTAAAAGTGTCAAATAGCTAGTGATATTAAAACTTTGAGATAGATGGTATATTCATGTTTGAACACAAACGCCATAAGGTGCCATAAATAGTATGGGAGTCGGTAGAGACCTAGGGAGGCAGCATGCTCCAGTAGCTAGGACATTGGACTGAGAGTCATAAGAAATGGCCTCTATTCCCTGCTCTGTCGCTGACATGCTATGTGGCCTTGGGCAAGTCAATTCACCTTTATGTGCCTCCAATTCTTCGTCTTGCCAACTGCAAGCTCTTTAGAGCAGAGACTTATGTGTTGCATAAGAATATGAGAATGGCTATACTGGGTCAGACCTATGTCCATCTTGCCCAGTATCCTGTCTTCCGACAGTGGCTGGTGCCACAGACTTCAAAGGGAATGAACAGAACAGGGCATTTATTAAGTGATCCATCCCCTGTCATCCAGTCCCAGCCTCTGGCAGTCAGAGACTTAAGGTATGTCTACACTGCAGTTAGACACCAGTGGCTGGCCCATGCCAGCCAACTCAGGCTCGTGGGGCTCAGGATAAGGGGCTGTTTTATTTAAGTGTAGACTTGGGCTACAGACTTGGGCTTTGGCTGCAGACCAAGTTCTGGGACCAGCCCACCTCTCAGGGTCCTAGAGCCCAACCTCCCACCTGAACATCTACACCGCAATTAAATAGTCCTGTAGCCCAAGCCCCACAAGCCTGAGTCAGCTGGCACGGGCCAGCCGTGGATTTTTAATTGCGGTGTAGACATACCCTTAGGTATACCCAAAGCATGGGGTTGCATCCCTGACCATCTTGGCTCATAGCCATTGATGACTTATCCATCATGAACTTATCTAATTCTTTTTTTAACCCAGTTATAGTTTTAGCCTTCACAACGTCCCCTCGCAATGTGTTCCATACGTTGACTGTGCATTATGTGAATAAGTACTTCCTTATGTTTGTTTTAAACCTGCTGCCTATTAATTTCATCGGGTGACCACTGGTTTTTGTGTTGTGTTTATACAGTGCCTCGTACAGTGAGGCCAAATCTCCACTGGAAGCTTTAGGCAATAGAACTAAATTCTATTCACTGATATATTTCTTCACTGATATATTTCAGCTGTACAGTGCTAAGAAAAGTATGACTCAATTTAACTAAGGTACAAGTATAACTTGAAAGTTAGTTTGATATCTTAAATGATTCCTTTACAAAGTAAATTTTATCCATAGAAAATATTTATCAGCTCAAAAGTTATTCCATTATGAACAGTGCTAACACATCACATTGCATAAAGGCTTCCACAGACCAGAGGTTTCTGAAGCAAGTACATGAACTGTAACTGACTCCTTTCAGAGATGTACATAGGTGGAAAAGTAGTGGTGTGTTTTGAATTGTTGGACACGGAAGAGTGATAGATGTGCTATTTCATAGGAGGCCAGCTCCAGTTCTTTAAAAAAAAAAAAATCTTTTTACAGAGTAAAACAATTAAATGCAACCCCAAATCTTTTTTTCTTATTTCACTAAACATTTGCCCCAACTTTTTAACTCATCGTTCTCAAATATGTAACATAAAAGTTCAGCTATGTAGCCTTTTATTTTATTTAAAGTGAATTTAGTAATGTTGTATTACACCACCGTGGGTTAGGCTCTGATGGCTATAGTTTCAAGCTCTACAGAGTGAACGTCACTTCTGCTACTTGCTTCAGATTTAGAGCCTCTAGCAACACATAAAGCCAAGGATAGTGACCACACATATATGTACAAGTACAAGGTCTAGTCTGTTTTACAAAAGTTTTATTAAAGTTACAATTAAAGTTATGATTACCCATACATATAGAAATCCTATAAAGACCTATGCTCAAGTTACAAATATAGTCATGCTCACATCCTGAACGATATTTTTAGAGTCTGATGGATGCCTTGCCAATTGATCATCAGTAGAGGGATGGTTCCTGCTGGAGTTTTCCCATAGGGAACTCATTTTACCCAATCTGGGAGCTCTCTTTTATCTTGTCTTGCTGACTACACCTAACACTCTGAGCATGTACGTGACGGTGTCCACACTCTTTTTCCTCATTTGTATTGTGTTCCCCAAGAATATCAGGGTACCCCATTTTCAATAGGTTGTTTGTAGTCCCTTTTATTCTCATTAGCATCAACACACATAGTGCACCCTGTGATTAGGGCCTGTGTTAGGAAAAAATGTGCCTCTAGGGCATTTTGGGATCTAAAATTAATCTTACTGTTAATTTTTCCCAATACCACCCATTGGTACATCTGTTCCCATAATTTTGTGGCATAGGGTCATTCTTTGGTCACTTACTTATGGCAAGCATTTCTTAAGCCTATGGCCTAGTAAGGTTAAGTTAAAATCTTACAGGCCTCAGCGTGTAAGCCTTGCATTTTAGCCCTATGTACTTAGATACCTAATACATACTTATCCCTTCTAACTACTAATCAATCTTATACTTCTATAATCCTACAACTAAACTTTATTTAGCATACAATGATTATGTATAACATGACATATTAGTTAATCACAACATCACACAGTAAATGAATGATAAAAATGAAGTAACTGGCTACTGCTAATAACATTCTCCTCTGCCTTCAAACATTGACTTGTCTTTAGCTAAAAGCCTGCATTTGGAAGAACTTAGTTAACCATGCTATGTAATTTCCTTCCATCTTGCCTTAAAATAGGATATTACCCATACACTTAACTAGTAACATTGATCATGAACAACGCCTATAAGTATCACTCATCATAGTATAACAGCTTCATGACTAACCCAATATCCTAATGTCTGATAAACAGGTCACTCTCTCTGGTTTACAGAGGTGAGGGCTGTGAGCTACACCTGAGGAGAACGGATTAAAGTCTATGGCAACTCTAAATAAGGCTAGCTAACTTCATATCTGAATATTTCACTGGACTCTATCCCCTTTAAATATACAAAAAATTGCCTGTATCAATATAGTATTTACATAGGATATTCATTCCCTTTTATTAGTCTATTCTGTAATGTACAAGAAAGTTTTCCTGAAAGTGTAACTCATTTGTATTCTCAATTAGTTAATTAAATTGGCTCTAAATGCTGTTTAAGATATGTTTTTGTTTCTTTCATCAATGTAGTTCAGAACAATAATACACATGCAATAGGAACTGAGAATCAGAACAAAGCCAACTTCACCCTGGCTACAAAAATTTATGGTTGAAGTTTGTGACTAAATTTTATATTTAGAAAAGATAGTTGAACAAAAGGTGTGTAATTTAAGGAAAATAATTTTGCATCCTAAATCATGAACTAATTGTTGCTTTGATTACTACATTCAATTCCTTTGAAAAAGTATATTTTATTCATTATTCTGTTTTACCATAGTGAAACCAAGTTAGTGAACTTTTGGGGGCACTGTTGAAATATTCACATATTTCAAAACATTTTGGGCTAGTCACCAAATGTTGTTCTACGCATTAAGGGGCTGATCCTGCTCCCATTGAAGCCAATAGAAAAACTCCCTTTGATTGGAGAAGAATCAGGTCCTGATAGCCTCATCCAAAGCAAAAACCTTTCCACTGACTTCAGTGGGCATTGGATCAGGTCCCAAATGAGGCTGGATTTACACTGATGTTTAATATACCTGTGTTTTGTGGAATGTAGTCTATACAAAGAATGCAGCTTTTCCATATTATATGTCCTCAGTTTCACTGATATGACCCTCTCTGGTTATTCCAACAGATAGAAATATGTGCTATCAATGCCCCGTGAATGAAGCTCATTAAAGTACATTCAGATTTTTCATTCAGCATCTGAAGTGGCTCCAGCTACTAATCCTATTTCAGTTTCAGTCAATGAGGCCTAATGAGGCTCTTCCCGTGGATTTCTTGTGTCACAGCATTTTTTATTTGAGGACATATGAGCAAAAAGGGAATGAGCAAATTGGTGGTCATTAAAGCAGCCCTTTTTATGGCAAACTGCTGCACCCCAAGGGTTGCCCAAACCACTAAAGGAATTAGTGTCTGCAGCTTTAAGAGGCAAGGCCCAGGAGAGCAAAGAATGTAGAAGACAGATGTCAAAAGGTAGAATCCGTACAGCAATTCTGCCCTTGGATACCTGTGACTCAAATTTTGAGATTCTGAAGTGCTCAGTGGCTGTACTTGGAACTCATCCCTGGAAATGCTTATTCAATGAGAAGTCCCAGCTCAAGCAAGAAGTCACATTGAACTCAATAGGACTTACCCACATGAGTAAAGGTTTGACGGATGATGCCCTTAATCTGGCAAGCCATGTTATTATAGTCTAGTGGTTTAAAGTGTGTAAGATCTGTGCCATCCTCCAAGGAAGAGAACTCCCCTTAGTGAAAATAATTAGTTTAATAACTGTAAGAGGAGAGTCCCAAAGATAGCTTTCCCCTTGTTAAATGTTTAAGGTACTTAGAATCTATAGCATAGTAGCTAGTACGTATTAGATAGTGAGGGATTGTATTCCTTCGATTCCCATTTTGTTATTTTGATGTTTAGCGTAGTTAGACTGCAAGAATTTAGCATAGTTAAGATTCATAATTTTTGGAAAGCTAGCAGAATCCTTATTAGCATTAATAAGGCTACCTAATCTAACCTTTTTACTCTAATACCACATTCATCTCTTTGGTATCTGCACTGCATCATTTACATGTTAAAGGTCCAATCTGCTGAGACACTGGCTGCCAGTTCTGGATACCTTACAGAATTAGAGTCCAAGACTGGGTTTACATTCTCTTTCAGACTATTTCAAAAACACTGTCTCTAGTAGTGGTCATTACTGAAGCAACTATTTTTTTTTACACCCTTTAAAAAAATATATAAAAAAGCATGACAGTTTTCTCCTTCAGCTATAATTTAGCACTGTAGATAACTTCATTGTTATACAAACAGTTGGATGCCCCTTGAACACTAGAAAAATACTATTTTTTTTTTTTAAATAAAATTAAAACCTCCCAACTGGATATATTAGTTCCACTCATGCACATCAGTTCCGTTTCTCAAGGCCCTATCTGAATGCTTGAATAGCACATATATTTTATATGCATCCATCTCAGAGATGTACTGCTGCTGCATGGGACTTGAGCTCCATCACCTGCATATTATGTAGCCCTTTGCGATAGTAGTAAGATGTGCCTCGATTTGAATTATTATTTGATGGCTTGTGCTAGGACTCCCAGGCTCTTAGCTGCATAGCAGGAAGCCCTAGCCCTAAGACAGAAGCTGCGGACTCTGGCAGTCCAGGCTCACCAGCAACCTACCAGGTGAGCTGGGAGGAAACCAGGCAGGTTTCTAGTAGAAAGCTGCCTGTGTTTGGCAGAAGATTGTTGAAATCAAACTGTTGGTTTACATGAATTCGCATTTTCCAACAAATGTTTCCCTGGAAAATTCCTGGCCAGCTCTACCTAACCCACATTTGTGTCACCCTTATCCATTGTACTATCGGAAACATTTTCAAAAGTGCCTAAGTTGCATTGACAAGTCATGCTTGAAAATGGGGCTTAGGCTCCAAAGTCAGTTAGGCGTGTTAGAAAATTTTACTCTGTCTAAACTCAGGCTCCGATCCTGCAAACCGTTTAATGTGGGCAGACCCTAGGCCTACGCAGAGTTCTATTGATTTCAGCGGGCTGTAGAGAGCTCCTCCCACGAAGATCTGATCACATGGCCAAGGCCTTAGATTATGAGTTCGGGGTGGTACAAGGAGCTATGCCCATTTATGACATTTTATGGGTAACAAAATTGCCATCAACGTGGTAAAGCAGCGCTGCGGGGGGGGCTGCGCACTCTGGTGGATCAAAGCAAGTTCGATATAACACGGTTTCACCTATAATGCGGTAAGATTTTTTGGCTCCAGAGGACAGTGTTATGGCCCACCAGTGCCGGTCCACCAGTGGGAGCTCTAGCATAGGCTCCACAGCTGCCTGCATTTTTAACAGTCTCTCAGGAGCTGGCCTTTGATAACTTTTCTTCAAAACTAGTCAGACACAGGTGGATTCTGGAGAGCATATAGCCTTCTAGATCAGCTGCAGATGTCTCCAATATATATCTTCTAGGAGCCTTACCCAGAATTCTGATGTCCAATCCACACCTTCAGTGACCTTTCATTGAGGTAAACAGGAACTTTGTATGAGGGGAGCGGGGTCTCCGTCTTGCCAAGAGATTGCAACACTAACTTATGCTCCTGTAGACATGCAGCTAACTGATAAAATACGGATACAGGCACCATCCTATCTGAATGGACACCTAACACTCTTGTGGTAGAAGCTATATTTAGTCATACATAATATGAAGAAGCAGAGTCTCATGGTTAAAGTATAGAAGCAGGAGTCAGTCTATCTGGATTCTGTTCCTGATTCTGACACAGAGTATGTGTGTGACACTGGATGACTCAGTTAACTTCTCTGTACCTCAGTTTCCTCATCTGTAAAACAGGGCTGATACACTCCTCCTTCATGTGGTGTTCAAAGGCTTCATTAATCACTGGGGAGATGCTATACATTGGCCAATAATATTTATGCCGATACACTACTCCCAGGCTTAGTACATGAATAGTGTTTTCAGGAAAATTTTAAATTTTGGAAAGTTTGTCACTGGAAAATAGGTCCCTTTTTCTTTTGGTTCCAATCTAGTACCAAACAATAAGGGCTAGGTAGGATCTGGTGATCTGAATCCTTGTTCCTCTCCTGCTGAAATTCAAAACAATTTGAATTGCTGTTCCTGTTTCGCCCATCTCTAGTGAAAGGTAAATGCAGAGGTGAGAAATGTTTCAGATTTGCCTTTGAACATTGAGACATTTGATTCAGGCATTAAACATTTGTTTTCCCATGTCAGATGAAGCCAGGAGTGCTACTGTAGCAAAGTATAAAACAAACAGGGATCTCAAAAGCCTTGTTGATGTTTATTGGAGCAGATCAAATACCTCAAAAATATTTACAAACATTTAAACCATGAAGTCACTTTGGTGACTATTCAAGGCCCTTCTTATAGTTTTCCACAAACATTTGTATCTGATCTTGGGTTAGCAAGAATATTCAGCGAAAGAAAGAAAGTCACAAACACATTTGCAATTGTACTCATTCAAATACTTGCACCAGAAGTGTTCATTCAGCCATCCTGAAAGTATTTTGTGGGTTTGAGAGTGAGTCAGTCAGGGAGCAGATTCATTCCCATGTGACTTATGGTGTTTGTGCTAGGAGGTTGCTCACTTAAGCCTTTCTTGGCAAGTAGTTCACAAGTAATCTACAGACAGAAATGTTTGTCTAAACTATCTGTCAAATAATTTTGAACAAGTTTGTAAAAATCTACATCTAAACAAGAATGAGTCATGCAAAGAGCAAAGGGCTAGTTTAATAAAAAAATCGCATTCTGAATAGTTGGCCCAGCTCTACTAAGAATCTTTAAAATAATACATCTGAATCTGAAACTCTTCCAGTTCTCTTTCCCTATGGGCCTCCTTGAGCCTTCTCTCAATTGTTATCTGCCCTCAGACAGTACCCATCATTAGGTCTTACCTTCACTATGGAAGGCTTTACCATATGCAGAGCTATCCCCTTGACATAGCTTCCTTCCTCATTTCCTGCTAAAAAAAATTCCTCAACATTCTTATGACCAAGGTTTTGTACTATGACCAGTGTTGGCCCCATAATTATTATAATCTTCCTCCCCAACCCTTTCTTTCCTTGTTCTATTAGACCTCATTAATGGGTTTTGTTTGTCTGAATTTTGAAGGGTTGTAGTCATATTTTAATCTTGTTAAAACATTGGAGAGGAGTTATGACCTGCTGGTCTAAGTACAAGATGTAGAATTAGAAGATATGCATTTTGTTCTACAGACTGTGACTCCTTGGTCACATCACTTAACCTCTTTGTGCCTGTTTGCACATCTGAAAAATGTATATTTTAAAGCACCCCAACTAAGCGACTAGATTTGTGGAGGGTGAGAATTTTAGAAGCACTCGCCGTTGTTCCCATTAAAGTCAGTGGGAGTTTTCCCATTGATTTTAACATGAGCAGAATTAGGTCAATGCGGAGTGCTTTGGAAAATTCCAATTCAACTTACTCAGCTGTTTGCCTCAGTATTGTGCAGCAGTGAGTCACAAAGATTAATTAGCCATTTTGTGTATAAGTAATGTCTGTAGCTGCACGTTGCATTATAGGGTTTTTCAGTTGTGCTTAAAAGTGCAACCTCAACAATGCAAGAATTTGGGAATCCGTTTTTGCAAAAAAGTATAACTTTGCAGCGCTTGAATTTCTTTTTTAAAAGGGATCATTCTCGATGAAACAGTGCAACTAGCTAAAATAAAGATTAAAAACATCAGACTGCCTTTTAGAAATATAAGCAAATGAGTTACCACTGGATAATTTCAATTCCTGCTGCTGTAATGTTCAGTTTAGGGCACAAAAATTATTGAAAGAGTTTTGGTTCATTTAAGAGAAAAATATTTAAACATAAATAAAACCCAATTCTTTTATTTAAAAAAGTAATTTCTTTTTTAAAGAAAAGCTTAAAAACCAAGAACCTAATAGATTTTTGAGATCCCTGAGCATATTTGTTCAAATCCAGTTCAAATGTCATTTGATGCAGTCAGCACTGTATGTCCAGAAATCCTCATGACCTGATTTTCAAAGGTGTTAGGAACTTTCAGGTCTCATTGGCTTTATTACTCAGTATCTGTGAAAAGAAATCAGGCCATCCGCTCCCCACTAGCTATGATGAAATCAAGGAGAAAAACTCTTAGTCTATAAAATGTTTTAATGAAAAATTAGAGAAATGTATCAGATTATTATTCCATCAAGTTTTATATCCTACCACCCTGGCAGTTGCCAATGGCTGATATTAACCCATATTACACCTAGCCTATCATTATTTGTATGGTGAGGTGGTACCGAGAGGCCTCAGCTGAGATCAGGACCTCATAGTGCTAGGCACTATAAAACCCAGAGTAAGAGACAGTCCATGCCCCCAAAGACTTACATTTGAAACAGACAAGGAGTCAAAGGGAACATAGAAGCATAAAGAGTTGAAATGACTTGCCTAAGGTTGCACAGCAGGTCAGTGGCAGAGCTGGTAACACAACTCAGGTCTCCTGACTCCCAATCTGGTGTCCTACACACTGAACCACACTGCATCTCAGTCTGCAATAACTATGCGAAGCTGTACATGAGGGGGCAAGTTGAGGATCCTTCCTTACCCCTTCATTTCATCGGCTTCATTGCCTCATTCACTTAGTTGACCTCGCAGAACTGTCCCAAATGGTGATGGTACCTGATCATATTCAGCAGTAGGCCAGAAATGATTAAATGTGGGTCAAAAAGTCTAATAGGGAATGTCCCAAGAAGCACATTTGCTTTACCTCCAAAGAAAGACACAGAGCAGGGAAGAGGCGACAACACAACTAGGAGCGTTAGAAAAAAAAGACAGACAAATAGAAGTAGAAGTAGTAACCAGCAACGGGGCTGGAAGGCAATGGCAATTAATTCACTAGTTGTGTTACAAATGTACCTATACACACATACCAGGCTACATCTTTCTTAGACAAAATAGAAGAAAAGGAAATTTTACTTTCTCCTGACACTTTCTTTCTCCCACCTTTTGTTCCATCTCTCTTTCCACTCTCTCCCTTTTGCTTCATACAGGGAAGGAACACGTGTGGAGAAGCTGTTTATATTCCTTATGTCTTTTAAACTCCCAGTGGTGGGGAAGAAGCAAGTTCTTAGAGCCACTGATGCTCCCTCCAGCATGCAGGCCATATTCAAAGGGGCATCTTCAGATCGAATTAGCCGCCATGTTTAGGTTGTGTGAAATCAAGGTTTTGGAAAACCTAAAGGTCAAAAACTTCCATTGCTTTTTAAAATACCTATTTCAGTGAAATGGGTTTTTTTCATTTAGTTGGTTTTAAATGTTTCCCTGCAGGGTGTATAAAACCCCCTTTGCTGCAGTGCCATAGAAAAGGAAAATCGAAGTAAAACAGACTACAGTAACTCCTCACTTAACGTTGTAGTTATGTTCCTGAAAAATGGGACTTTAAGCAAAACGATGTTAAGTGAACCCAATTTCCCCATAAGAAGTAATGTAAATGAGGGGGTTAGGTTCCAGGGAATTTTTTTTCACCAGACAAAAGACATTTTTTATATATATATTACACACACACACACACACACACAGTACAAGTTTTAAACAAACAATTTAATACTGGTACACAGTGATGATGATTGTGAAGCTTGGTTGAGGCGGAGGAGTCAGAGGGTGGGATATTTCCCAGGAATGCCTTACTGCTAAATGATGAACTAGCAATTGGCTGAGCCCTCAAGGGTTAACTCTCACAGTCTACAAGGCAACAGGAATGGAGGGAGGGGAGAGAGCATCGCAGACAGAGACACAGACACAGACACACACTGTGTGTGTGAGAGAGAGATGCACATTTCCCCTTTAAGTACACTGCCTTGTTAATTAGATCAGCGTGTTGAGACCGCAGCTGCTGCTGCCAGCAAGCTCCCTCTGTCCTGAGCCCTGTCGTGTGTCCCCCCTGCTCTATGGAAGATGGGGTAAGCAGGGTGCAGGAGCAGAGGGGGAGGGGGACACCTGACATTAGCCCCCCTCTTCCTCCCCTCCCCTCCCCACAGCAAACAGGAGTCTTGGGGAGCAGCTCCAAGGCAGAGGGCAGGAGCAACACATGGCAGTGGGGGGAGGGACAGCGGCAATTGATAGCCTGCTGGGCAGCTGCTGCACAGGGAACTTAGGGGAGCAGGGAGCTGATAGGAGGGCTGCTGGTCCACCCTGGTTTCAAGCTCCCACCAGCTAGCTGCAATGGGCTGTTCTTCGACGTTAGAAGGGAGCATTGCACAACTTTCAATGAGCATGTTCCCTAATTGATCAGCAACGTAACAACATTAACCAGGATGACTAAGTGAGGAGTTACTGTAGTCTATTTTCATTTTCCAACCTGAGTGAAATGCAAAGGAAACAATCTGCATTCACAGTAAAAAGAGCAAAGCAAAACTTTAAAATTCCTTTGTAAACAGTTCTGTTTTCACAGGCTGAGGTGCTAATCCTGGGGGATTATTTGTGAAGGTGGATCCCTGTGCCTACGTGAAGTCTCATTGATTTCAGTAAAACAACGAGGAGTCCGATGGCACCTTAATGACCAACAGATTTATTTGGGCATAAGCTTTTGTGAGTAAAAATCCCACTTTTTCTCAAGAAGTGGGTTTTTTACCCACAAAAGCTTATGCCCAAATAAATCTGTTAGTCTTTAAGGTGCCACCGGACTCCTCATTGTTTTTGTGGATACAGACTAACATGGCTACCCTTCTGATAATTGATTTCAGTGAGGCTCTGTGCAGGTGCCTGGGTCCTCCTGAGAGGGGGATCAGCGTACAGGACTGTGGGGCCTTAGATCCTAATGCAAGTAAGAAAATTTCATGGAGTTCCCTCAATATGATTTCTAATCTGACAGTTTTCCTTTAACAAGTCCACAAGTGAAGTCTGGCCCATGAGCTATAGTGTGACTGTAGCTGGACCAAACATTTCAAGATTTGCCATCTGTAGTAACCCACCCTATCACTGTTTTCTTCATGAACGTTTCTCTGCTCTTTTATAGGATTCCATTGCTTACTGCGGCAGTGCCCAGGGCCTCCTTGTGCAGCATGTTGTACAAACACAGAACAAAGATGGTCCCTACCCCAAATCTGCAGCACTCATAGATATGCCATGCATCTGCTCTCATGGATGGAATTTTGGGGTTCAAAATTGTTACTCTTCTCTCCACTACCTCCAAAGTAGTTATTCACCTGTACACCCCTGTGCTGCTGTTTGGGTTGCGCCCACTCCCAATCTGTTGCTGTCAAAATACAGAGTAGCATGTAGTTGTGGAAGAATAACTCGTGCAAATCCAATGAAGAAACATTTTCGCTCATTGGAATGGGAACAACTTTTGGCATCGCAAGATGAACCCTCATGAAGTTAGATCTGTAAATTCACTGGTGCAGGGACCTCGGGCCTGATTCACAGTCACAAAGAGGGTATGCCTTCGCCGCAAATTAAGGTGTAATTGTAGGGCAGGTAGGCACACTGGTGCTAGTTTTAGTCTAGCTAGCACAGGTAACGGTCGTAGTGAAGACGCAGTAGCATGGATCCCAGCATGGATCAGCAATCCAAATACATAGCCAGAGTTCTCAGCGAACTTGTATTGGAGTAGGTAGTAGTCCACTCTGCCTCTTTCTCACTATCACTGTTACCAGTGCTAGCTAGATTAAAGCTAATACCTACCTGCACTGCAATCGGAGACCCCTTTATCCCCCTGTGGTAGTGTAAAGGGCATTCAGATGGATGTAAATGTCATTTGTGCACACTTCGAGGCCCCTTTATATTGCCAAAGTGGAGTACAGAGACCTTAGGGCAGGGGTGGGCAAACTTTTTGGCCCGAGGACCACATCTGGGAATAGAAATTATATGGCAGGCCATGAATGCTCACAAAATTGGGGCTGGGATGTGGGAGGGGGTGAGGGCTGAGCATGGCAAGCTCCAGAACCCGCTCCCCTGCGGGAGCTCAAGGGCCAGATTAAAACGGCTGGCAGGCTGGATCCGGCCCGTGGGCTGTAGTTTGCCCACCCCTGCCTTAGTGTAAATGAAAACCAGACTCACATCATCCTCTGTTTTGTTTAGCACTGAGCTCACTGTTGGTGTTTAAATGATCCTTTTGTGGATTACAAAGATTTGGAGTCTGCCCTGTGATCTGTCTTGGCTTGCATTCCTGAGATGTATTTGGATGTTGTACAATAAAAGAACATCAAGACCATTTAAATGAAAGTAGGCTTTGTCCAGCAGAAGAGATTCACTTTTCACAAAGATATGAAGTCACGTCTGTCTTTCGCACCTGGTTAAGTGAATCAACGAAAATTTTGTTGAGCCACGGGATTTGACTTTGCCTCTCCCTGAAAGTGTGACTGATATGGTGAAGAACAGGGCTGAATAAAAGGCTTGAATCTCTCAGAAAATCCAGTTCTCCAGATAAATACACTTCATGTTCTTTGCTATCAGTTGGGATGAGAAACATTTAATTTACAATCACTCAGATCAATCCTGAAAGTTAACTTTGAGGAGCCTAGTTCACACAACTAGCTGAGACAGTCTTTTATGTTCATGAACATAGAGTTTGAAATCAAAGGTCCCAATACTGCAAATATTTACGCACATGCTTAAATTTTTCAACTACAGGAAATCCCATGGGATCAGGGTGTAAAAAAGATGGTCTCCTGCCCTATATACCACATTACCTGATTTCTTATATGTTTTAAAAGTGACCTTGCCTTAAAATTTCAGCAACATTAGTTACCATCATCTGAGGTGTCTCTTTTCCGATAAGGTCATGTGACCCTGTCTTAGCTAATAGCAAAACAGGGACCAGCGGTAGGTTTTCGAAAGTTCTAGTTAAATAAACATATTTGGCCTCAAACAGTTCCCTCCCACCTCTGTGTCCCTTCATCTCCAGGATGTTGCTAAATCTCCAGCACATGTTCAAGGAGTCACAGCCACATACACATATTAACAGGGAGGCCAAGAGTCGAAGCACAACTCTCCTGGACTGGAGTCAGAGGGTAAGGTCACTTAGGGAATTCCCTCAGTTGCAATTTGTTGGTGCGAGAGTCAGATGAACTTTACCCAGAAGTGGGATGATGCTCTGCCATTAAATTCCTAACATTCACCTCCACAGGCCCTGCAGTAACTTAAATGAAAAGATGCTGTGGTACTCAGTGTGGAGTGGCGAATGAGTTGTTAATGGTGCCTACTGTAGGGGACATATTTTTAAGGTCCCCACAGCTCCAAGAATGGTAACTGTGGACATTCTGAATTAAAGTAAGTGAAATTTCTATTTTAAAAAATAATTTCTACCTATATTATTGGCACACCTCCAGGGTTCCTTACAGGGCAGGATGGTCTGCTTATGGCATTGGACTGGGACTCAGGAATAGGGCTGTTTGGGAGGGAAAAAATATTGTGCAAAATGTTTTAAAACAGAAAAAAAATATTTTAACTAAATTTTCCATAGGAAAAAATATATATTTTTGGCAGAAATTCAAATAATAATAATAAAACATTCAGCCAAAAGTTTTTTTAATGTTTGGGTGTTCTGTTTTTTTATGAAAAAAAATCCCATGGATTGCAGACATTTAGTTTCACCAAAACCTCAATTTCTAATTGAAAACCAGTTTCAGGAGATCTGGGTCTAATTCCTAATTTTGCCACAGCCTTCCTGTATGACTTTGTGCAACTCCCTTAATCTTTCCGTCTCCGTGCCCCAACTACAACACAGGGATTGCATCTCTTCTCCCACCCTTTGTATGTTTTTGTCTATGAAGTTTGCAAGCTCTTCAGGACAGGGACTGTGTCTCACTATGAGTATGTGCAGAGCCTATCACAATGAGGCTCCAGTGTCTGCTCTGCTGGGGCCTTTACATGCTATTGTAATACAAATAATTAGAGTGTGTAAAGTAATATTTATGGGTATTTTCATTTAAGCGGCTTTACACAGCTGCTTATGCATCAGTACCAAGGTGAATCAGTATCTCATTGTATCTGATTTTTAAAGTGAATGGAAATTATGGCACCCTATTTATCTTGTAGCGTTACAATTGTGGTTTATAGAATATATTGTGCATGTTTATAGAGGTTTATTCTCCTCTCTTTGCCTTAGCATTAACAGGTGTGTGACACACACAACGAAGAATAGATTCTCACAATACCTTAGCATTAGTTAATACATTTCTGAATGCTTCCAAAGCATATTGGCTCAAGAGCAGTAATCACTTCCAGAGTATTCATTAGTTGTGTTGATATTATATCCTTATCTACAGTACACAAGCTCTAACGCTGATAATTGAAATGTAAACAGACCTATAGTGTCAGGATACACAATCCTGAGTGTGTATTAGATATTAGATTAAAAGCACCATGATTTATTTATATGCTCTGAGACTGTAGGACTAGTTTCTTTAATGTTGATCCAAAAATCCTCTGTACAGGGCATTTCAATGCTACACTCTCTCCACCATCAAAGTAAACGGACTTCCTTTGACAACCGTTTCCTGTTAAGTTCCTCATCCAAGTAGAAGCAGTTTTAGAAAATTCTTATAAAAAAAATACACAACTCTGTCAAAAAGATTGTGTGTGTGTGTGGGGGGGAAATAAAAACATACAGCAGGCAACGGAACAGGCTTCGGGCCTATGCTATCTGGCTACATCCAGGATTAATCTGCACCAGGGTAAAGCTGTATATGAAACAGATTAGTTCAGTCAGCAATTGAACATTTGAGCTTACACTACCAATGACATGCAGTAAAAACCAGTACTCAAGGGCAAAATTTGATTCCTCCTTAAAAGACAGAGAGCTCAAAAATACTGCATGTATCAGCTGTTAACATTTCTGGGACTACAAACAAGCAGGCTCTGTCACAGCTGACTAAATATAGCACAGCCAGTGTTGTTTTAATGCTGTGTGTACCATCTAAATTACTTGATTTTTTCCCCCCTTGAATGATGCTATGACTCAGAGAAAACCCTCAGTTTAGGGGATGTTAGAAGATGGAGGCCCTAATCCAAATTCAATATCTGAATACAGGGTTCAATTTTCCAGTGCTGCAGGCCTTTTTCATTCCCATAGTATCCAAACTATGGACAGCAATATAGGGCAAGAATATATCAGGAAGAAGTAAAACATTTCATGTTTTAAAGCCTGAGGAACCTAGAAACACTACAGTACGGAATATATACCTTCGAAATGGTAGTTTAATTCACAGCCTCAGAAACATATCTGATGTTCTGTTATTATTTGTTTCTGCCTTCACCTCTCAGAGCAGTCTTGTTTGCATCTGTCTTAATAAGGTCAAAGCAAACTACGTTTAACCGAAAGTGATAAAGTCTTTTCTGAACTGAAATATAATTTTCAAAATTTTCTAGCTATGAAGGTCAGTTTGACCATATATCCTGGAAAGACTGAATGCCTGTATTTCTTTATATTAAATATTTTATTCTTAAACATATACCTGGTTAATCTTTCCCTCAGAAGCAGAGATGCACTCAGCTACTAATCACACCATGCCATTATTATTTTAACCTGGAAACATCACATTATTTTTCTCTATTGAAGGTAATATGCTCAGATGATAACATAATGTTAAATATACATTTAGATAGTCAAACAAAGCTTTAATGATCTATACATAATTAGCTAGGTATGTGGAAAAGGAGATTTTTTTCAGTTATTCAAATGCTAAATACTCAGCTATGCACTTGCTAAATTCAGCATCTTAACTTGTCATCAAATGGTAATATGTGATATACTGAAATCAGAAGCAGATGTTGATGCAAAATCTTTCCCTCAGCATATTATATAACTGCATTTTTTTTTTTTACTGGGATCTTTGCATCAAAGATGCAGGATGCATTTTTAAAATGGTTACTCAGCTGAATATACTGTAAACAGTCCCACTTATTTAACTATGCACCATCTCATTTTTCATCTATTGTATGCAATTCCCTTTATGGTCTTTTCTTACCTTTATTTTCAGATTCTTTCATTCTCCTCTTCCTCCTCTTGCTGCAGATCAGCAGGAAGCCTAGCTGATTTGTGAAATGCTGACTTTTGATTTGTCATTCACGGCCAGTCATAGGTCATGGAGGCTATGTCCATCAAGCCAGGGCACTGATGTGTGATAATTGTATGCAACTGTGTCTGGTATTGGGTTATAGTTAGAATTATACAGAAGCAGAGAAGGATGAGGATGTAAGCAGACATAACACATTTTCTAAAATGTGGCATGGAGTAGGATCTGGAGTCAAAGGATTTTCCCTTAATTCAGTTCTGAATCAAGTTTCATTTAAAAAAAAAATCTAAATCGTTTGGAAAAAATCAGTGATAAAGGAGCATGTAGACAAAACAGCATCCAAAAGGCGTTCTTTATAGAGAACCTTGAAATCAGAAGGCATCTAATAAGCAAGTGAGATGGCTTAGAAATGCAGATACATTCATTTCTATGTTTTGTCATTCCCCTGGGGAATGACACTTGTGGCTACAGATCATAACAATTCTAATCCCTTCTTGCATTAAACAATCAGTGTAAATCCAAAAAATATTATGGATTAAAGAGACTATATTGTAGTGGACTTGAAGCATGACCCATGTTATGTGGACCTATAAATGCCCTAGCTAATTATTAGTATAACTTGATTACTATTCATCCCATAATCCTTAACACAGTGCAACTATGGCTGCAGCAGGATTATGAGCTATGGATTCTGTTTCTTCTAAGCATGACGTTTTCAAACTAGTTCCAGTGATAGTTTTACCTAGCCAGTGAGTGGGGGAGCACTTCAAGGTGCATTGTAGCAGTGCTCATCTAGGTAGTGTGCCTGGAAGCAGCAGGAGTGAAATCCACAAGTCATGGAACAGCCCACAATCTATGAAACAGAAGCCTAAAAAAAAACTATGGTATTTCCCCAGTCCCTTGTGGTGACAACCAGCCTTAGTTAATTAGCATATGGGTAACTAATACATTTTGTAGGTCTCCAACTAAGATTAGCCTAGAAGTATCACCGGTAGGCACTCTTCAAAATAAAACTTTAGAAGACTCTTATTCAGTTTTGATAATAGATTTTTTTTCTTTTTTTAAGATTCATTTCATAGTTATTGTTTTTTTAAATGTCTGATTATCTATATTGGTACCTAAGGCTTTGTCATTGTCACTCATGCTGCCCACTTGCAACTGTAAAGTGGCAGATTATATAAAATCTGGACCTGCTCCAAAAGTACAACCACTCTTGCTTGCACCATGGGGAATCTTCTTTACCTTTTAGCCGTATCAGGCCTGTGACACACAGTTGAGAAATTTGGAGTCCGTCCATTACAAGATACACATACACCAGCCAGATTAAGATTCATAAGAACAAAGGCCCAGTATATTTGCCAGCGTTAGATATGGAATGTACATCATTATATGTGGGTTTTTTCCAGATGTTGCCCCTAAGTATTTATATAGGACCTGAAGAGCCAGAGTTTCAGAAGAAGACCTCACTTTCATTGGATACTGAGTTATTTTGAAAATCTGGCCTGAAGTGTCCGAGTGGGAGCTTGTGGGTGCTAAATTCTTTTGAAAATCTGGCCCAACTGTGAGTACTGAGCAGCTGAAAATCTGCCCCCATGTGTGCCTGAGGCCATAAATAATTACAAATTTAGTGAATCACACTCCCAGCCCTAAGGAGCTTGCTTAATCCAAGATTATCAACAGAGCAATATGGTAGGTGAGATATCTTCTATTGGACCAACTTCTTCTGGCAAAAGAAACACGCTTTCATAGAGCTCCTCTTCAGTTCTGTGTAAACTCAAAAGTTGGCTCTTCACCAACAGAAATTGGTCCAATAAAAGATATTACCTCACCCACCTTCTCTCTCTCATAGCCTGGGACCAACACAGCTACAACAACACTGCAAACAATAGAGTGGGATGTAGAAGAAGGGGCACTTGCTGGAGAAGTGGGAGCTTGTTCCAAGCACAGGGCAGCCATAATGAAGGTGGGAAGCGGAGAGTGCATGTGAAGGAAACGAAGGCTGTGCGGCTACACTAGTCTTTTGCAGGGGAAGTCTCACCAGCACCAGTGGGAGCACTTGAATGGATAGGGCACTGCCTTTTTTACCATCATGTCATCTAGACCTGCTCTGAACAGGGGGAGATGACACCATGGTAACACCACCAGTGTCCTCTCTTCACTAACACTCCCATAGACTGTAAGGAAGTCCTGGGACACTTCCCCTGATAATCTAGCGTAGGCAAGACCAGAGAGAGTAGCAAGAGGAAAGGACTGAGAGGGAAATAGAGAAGAAAAGTGTGAAGGATCCTGGTGTTGGCTGCGGCAGGGAAATGATGCCACAAAGCATTTTTCCTACTGTACATTACTCAGTCTACTCCAGGCCGCTACGCTAGTACGTTCGGGTTACTTCTGAGAATGAGGCCCCTGAAGTGCTCTCAGGCCCAGCCAGAGGTTACTTGACTCTAAGTCGATTTAGTTGTATAGTTGTTTGTCCTCCTGGAACAGCCCAACTTCACAGAGCCCTCCTCCTTGTCCCGTCCGTCTAAAGGCCATTGTACACAGGAGGTTGCTTGTAAGTATTAGACACTTTGAATATTCTGATAAAAATAAACCCAAGCATCTCATGCTCCAGGATGAATCAGATACTACAACAGTGACCTTTGCAATTCCTATGCTTATTTTTCACCGTTAAATCAAGTTTAACTCAGGCCCACTACAGGTTTCAATGTACATAAAGAACAATTTCAGGCATGTTCTTAAACAAATAGTCCAGAGTGATAGAAATGGCATGAACTTGTTCTCTGTTTGTTTTCAAGGATCATCTTTGCTCCTACACAATGTACTCAGTTCCCAGTGAAACTTTGGACAGAGCACCACAGACACTAGTCATATCTCCCTGTTTTGCCAAATCTCCTGTTAAATACTGACTCACTTTCCTCATGAATCAGGCTGGTGAACTGAAGCTTGACGAGTCACAGTTTCCATAACATTGAATACAGCAATGGCGATTAAGAAAGGTGTTTTATTCACAATATTTTCATTGCAGAAGCCTGGAGGAACATACCATAACTCAAATTGGCGGGGGGGGAGTAGAACTCTGCTGATTCCTCCTGTCTCTTTCCTTCCTGGAAACTTGTCCCCCCACTATCCCACCCCAATCTTTCCAGGTGCTAAGTCCACAATGTCCTGGAGATGGTTGATGTTATACCGTCCAAATACAGAACAGGCCAGCTCCTCTTTAGCTTATTTGATTCACAGTTGGCCTTAATATTTTGCACAGATTTGCAAAACAATTCTCTCTGTGCAACTTTATCCCAGTTTGCACAGGGATAACAGAAGGATTTAAGAGTGGTTTTGAAAGAGGACTCACTTAGATACATCCCAAATTTGACTAATTTTTTACATAAAAGTATGTTATGCTGATCAGACGCCTTCCAGCTCCCAGCTGCAGAAATGAAAGTGAAGTTTCCTTTCAATTTATGTCTTTACATGTGCAAAGGAAAACGGGCTAGAAACTTTGTCTGTAACTGGAATGTCCTTTACATCTCCAGTTCTCCCAAATCTGAGAAGCTCATGGGCTTTTAGAGGGGCCCAAAGACCCAGCTCTGAGAAACATCACAGCCAAAAGGAACAATGAACTAAGTAGAATACAAGCAGTGAAGCTAAATTACTAAATATTTGCTTTTCATGCAGCTTGGTTGTACACATGGAATTCACAGGGGAGGGGAGCTGAACCACAGTATTCCACAAACAGCAAGGATTCATACAAATCTGGTTCGACTGAACAAACAAAAGACACTACTTTAAGCAAGCTTGGTGAGTATGAGAATGCTAAGCACCAGGAAGTGAGCAGATGCGTGTTGAAATATTAGGCTGTTGCTTCTGAAATTAAGGTCACCCAGATGAATTTCAGAGGTTCCAGGCACCAGAAATTCCCACTGATGTCAATGGAGAATGTGGATGGTCAGCACCTCTGAAAATCAGACCTCTGGTGAAATGTTCTATGGCAGGGGTAGGCAACCTATGGCAAGCGTGCCAAAGGCGGCACACGAGCTGATTTTCGGTGGCACTCACACTGTCCGGGTCCTGGCCACTGGTCCGGGGGCTCTGCATTTTAATTTAATTTTAAATAAAGCTTCTTAAACATTTTAAAAACCTTATTTACTTTACATACAACAATAGTTTAGTTATATATTATATACTTATAGAAAGAGACCTTCTAAAAACCTTAAAATGTATTACTGGCACGCGAAACCTTAAATCTGAGTGAATAAATGAAGACTCGGCACACCACTTCTGAAAGGTTGGCGACCCCTGCTCTATGGTAATGCCTGCTGGCCAGAGAAGAGCCCTACATCCAGGTCATGTTTTATACATTAAATGGAATGGGAGGTAACATGGTAGGAATTGGGGGACAGGTTTTAATAAGGCAAAAATGTAACCCAGAACTTGTACTATCAAGGCTTGGAATTTAATGACTGCACCAGTGAGAACTGGTTGAGCACAGACAGCCTTGCTGAAGGGGATAGGTGAAGAAAGCATTTGGGTGAGTGTTTGTTCCTGTAAGGAAATGGGCATTCACAAATAAATGGGAAAGTAAACAATTGGTAACCCAATTCTTCTTTTGTACAGGCTTTTTAAACTCAAGATGCCTCCTCATATTACTACCGCCATTAAAAAAAAAATCCATAAAACCAACAATGCACTGCTCTTGCTCACTCTGTCTACTCTAATAGAAAAATAACCTGTCCCCATGGATGTTATCAATAAAGTCCTAGATCCCCTTCATGCACTGAAGAAATGTGATCTAATCTATTAGGAAGTGCCTGGCATAGCCATTCTTTGCTCACCATACAAGCCCTTTAGAGTTTCTGGCTTTGGAAAGAGGTCATATTTGAATTATTGGCTGAAAGCAAAACCAAAAGCTACAAATGTTGGAGGTTCTTCCCCCAGTTCAAGACTGCTGAGCGCTGACTACAATCATTTGGAGCATTCATAGCATATGATCTGGCAAAGGCATGTTCAAGATCATTTTCTCATAGTGGGCCTGGTTCTGCATTGCCCTGAGCCTTATGTCATCATTTACAACTGTGTAAAGTATTACCCTGGGATTTACACAAGTGGCAGGGAAGAATCAGGTTCAGGCTATTGGCTCTGAAGCCTCTTACAACAGAAACTAGTGTACAAGATTAGCACCAAGACAGACATCCTGATGGTAGATTACCAAAGATAAAAGCAGTTAAAACCTCCACCAATAAGTGATGGAAAGAGAATCTTGAAGCAGGTGTGCTCGACTCTCAATAGTAGATTATCTGAAAAATAAGTGCTAATCATTTACTGTAATATTGGTAACATCAGTAACTTTCTAGTAATGACACTGAAAAGTACAGTAGTGCTAGAATTTAGCCCTTTCCTACCAGTAGGAGGTACTGGGGAGAAAGGAAGAGGCTTATAAACTGATTGCCTCCCCACATGAAACAATAGCCCAACTCATACACATAGCAAGAGTTTTAACAAACAGTAACAAGTCAACTGGCTTCCTAGTATCAAGAGAGTTATGTGGACTTAAGGTAAATTGTCACAATTATCACAAACGGTATCTTGACAAGTGACAGTTTTATGGTCTAGCGGAGAGAACCTAGAACTAGGAAACAGGATTCCAGGTCACACCCATGCCACTAATAGACTCTGGGGCCTTGGATAAGTCACTTATAAGTATGCATCTCCATTTACCCATTTGTAAAATGGGGATAAGAACACTTCCCTCCTTCACAGGAATTGAGAGATTTAATTAAAGGTTTGTGAAATGCTTTCAGATTCTTGGATACAAAATGCTAGATGTAAATGCAAAGTTTATCATAAGAATAAAGTTCCTGTTTATCAGGTGTTGGTTTATATGTAGTTAGGCAACTTATTAGGAACAGATGACTCAGCTAATGTGCACTCTCTGTTGTATCTAACAGCTGAGCAGAAAGGAGTGTTCTTTTCCTTGGTATTTTCCTTAGGACAAATACAATCATCTTATTAAATGTTGCTTCCCACTCCTGGAACATTTTGTTATAATTCCATATTACCCCATATTTGGTTACTGCAGTGTAAACTTGCCTTTGCGGAGAAATAAATTGTTATAATAGGCAAAGAAAACCCTTAGTGTGCTGTTTGGTTTATGATGTAAGGGAGAGCTCTAAAGCTTAGCAAGCTGACGTCAGGACTGACTAAAATTCAGATTTCACTACAGTCTCACTGCAATTCCAGATCCTTTTTTGATCTAAGTCCTTTCCAGTGTTGTGGGTCAGCATCAGACTACAATGACAGATGCCTACTTGTGCGACTAGAGTAACTAAATCTGTTCACATCTCTTCAATCACTGCTCTTCCAAGTGCATTGAACCTGTTGAATGGTCGTAATGGTGGCTATGTGGTCTTCGTGACAGAGTGGCCCTGGTTCATTCAGTAATGGAACTACTGCCCATTGACTCCAGGAAGAGACACAAAGGTCATCCAGTGGAGCTAAAAGAGGAACTAGGTCTTGCCAATAAAAGACTTCAGTTGGGCAGATGCCTCCAGGCTTCTTGCAGTCACAATGATGCGTCAAACATCTCTTGCATTAAAAGTGACGCACTGAGAGTTCAAGAGACAGCAGAGAGGCAGTACAGTGGGGGACCACACAGACAGATGACCTCCCAATTAGGAGGCATGGTGTGGGGAGGAACAAAGCAGAGACAGGGAGCCGTGGGGAGAAGTGGCTAGACTTCTTACTGCTACACACTGATTTCTTGTCTCCTTGATTAATGAAGACTCCTGTTTGAAAAGCTTTAAAACGGGTCTTGATAGGGACTCAGTCACCAGGATGCCCGGCCCAAACTTTCACACGTACGTAGCGAGAGGGGTGCTCAAGATAAATGGGGGGTAATCAATTTTGTTATTCTTTCAATTGTTACATTCTGCAGAGATGCAAAAATGTACCTGGATTTCTGGACAATTTACACAAAAAAGTTCCCTAATGTGATTCAGTTGCATTCATGTACATTACACTATATGCAAATTCCTTCATTGGGAAAAATAATTAAGCAACCAGAGACACAATAACCCCAGGAGCAGAAGGATGCATTACTATTAGAGGGGCAGAGGAAGGAGTTACCCAAAAAGCAAGTTCTTCCTTTGCTGACAGCATTACCTTCCCAAAGTAGTCCCTGTAAACTCATCCTGCCAAAAGCATGAATACATCTCTGCACTGATCCAGGTGTTTGCGTCTCCAAACTGCAAAGCTAAGCTCCTTAAATCCCCAGCAGAAAATAAAAAATCAAAAGTGCCATGTAGAGACGTTTGCAGGACAGAGGCCGTAGATTGCAAGATCCCAGAGGCAGGGACCGTCTCCTTCTGCACACACAGGAGCAAGTACACAGCTGGTGCTCACCAAAGAGGGTGATCTTAGTGCCAGGTCTTGCCACAAATTAAACACCACGTAAAACAGGTAGAAGCAGGGGGAAAACATTTATTTACATATATCAAATGGCAATATAGCTGTAGTGATTCTCCAGGGACGAGACCATCCAAGAATAAACCCGCGGTTATATTTACAGCCATCAGCAAACATACAAGTACCAAATGGTTCCCTAAGCGAGAGGACAGACAGAGGAAACCTCCTCCTCCCGACTTTGATTTATTACAGAACTGTCACCACTTTATTTAAAAAAAAAAAAAAGCATAAGATTCACAGTAAAGTACCAAAGTCAGGGGATGGAGTGGGGAATTGTGTTGTGTTCTGACAGGAAGATTCAGACTGTAGGAGAAAGCTGAAGTAAAATACACCTCTACCCCAATATAACGCTGTCCTCAGGAGCCAAAAAATCTTTCCACGTTATATCAAACTTGCTTTGATCCGCCAGAGTGTGCAGACCCGCCCCCCCCCGGAGCACTGCTTTACCGCGTTATATCCGAATTCGTGTTATATCGGGTCACGTTATATCAGGGTAGAGGTGTAACTAACTTAGGTAGGTTCTGTGACTCAAGTGCTGTGCGATGGTATGCAGTTCAAACTGAAGATGTTTATCTCTGCAATGATTGGATCCATCCTTTAAGAACACAGTACAAGTATCTGTAGATAATTTGCACAGCAATATTTAATTAGTGCATGCCTTGTAAAACTAGACCTGTTCCTCTCCTTAAAAAAAAGTCAATTTATTTAGGGCCTAAAACCTCTAACAAGCCCTCCCATAGCTGTTCTAAGCTAAATACACACCCATCCATTCCATCCCTTTAACTGTACACTCCAACCCCCCCCCACACACACACACACCCACCCCTTTGCACACAGCATAGACTACTAAAAAGGTAGAGCTGGACTCTGGGATGAGTGGAATCATCCTAAATTGTTGGATTTGACACAGATTGCCAGGTTGTACCCAGTTTCAAGTGAGTTTTGGGGTTCCTACCCCAATTCAGGGTCTCCTGGATTCTGCTTGCACTAAAGAACAGGTGTGGCAGCCATCTTACAAACTCAAAATTAAAAACCCAGTGCTGAAATGACAGTGCAACCATGTGTAGTGTATTAGTGTTAGTATTCTTCCTGAAGTCAATCGCTACCACTCCAATCCATAGCATCATTAAACCCTGAGGAATGCACATGCTGTGAGTGCCAACTCTTTGAAATAAACAACACTTCATACTTATACAGTGCTTTATGTCGAGCCACCAATGCCCTGCTGTGGTATGTAAATATAGTATTATCCCCAAGGTGATCAGGTGTCGAATTGATGTAAAGAATTTACACCTCTTTAAAAAATTGACATTAAAAAAGTTTGTAGATGCCACAAAGAATAGCGATTGCTATTTTCATAGATTCACAGAGTCCAAGGTCAGAAGAGACCATTGTGATCATCTAGTGTGGCCTCCTGTATAACATAGGTTATAGAATTTAGCCCAAATAATTCCCAGATTATATTTTTAAGAAAAACATCCAATCTAAATTTGAAAACTGCCAGCAGTGGAGACAGTGAATTTAAAATCTAAGAACATTAAGCAAAGACTGAGAGGGGATGTGAGAACAGTTTTGAAGTACATAAAAGGTTGTTACAAGGAGGAGGGAGAAAAATTGTTCTTCTTAACCTCTGAGGATAGGACAAGAAGCAATGGGCTTAAATTGCAGCAAGGGAGGTTTAGGTTGGACATTAGGAAAATCTTCCTGTCAGGGTGGTTAAGCACTGGAATAAATTGCCTAGGGAGGTTATGGAATCTCTATCATTGGAGATTTTTAAGAGCAGGTCAGACAAACACCTGTCAGGAATGGTCTAGATAATACTTTGTCCTGCCATGAGTGCAGGGGACTGGACTAGATGACCTCTTGAGGTCCCTTCCAGTCCTATGATTAACACACAACGTTCTCTCATTCAAAACAACCTGGACATGCAACAATCATCTTCTAAATATGGTAACTTTAAGGGAAACCTAACAATTAAAAACAGTTGCAGAAGAAAGGCAACCAAGAATGGCGTTTGCAGCTACTGTGTGGGAACGGGGCATGGACGTGTCTCCAACAGGTAGTTTTGTCACTTCTTCAGCAGAATGTTACACACACGCAGTCCAATGCACTGTGCACAGGATTACAGCCCCACGCTCAGAGTCAGCAAGTGATCTCGGGCAAGTCACATACTCCATCTGCAAAATAGGGGTAGCATGCACTGCCTGAGGACTAATTAATGTTTAGAAAGCCCAATATGAAATATTATACATGCATGTAAAAAAGGCTAAGGCTATGAATGGACAGAGAGAGAGGCATAATAAAGTGAAAGGTGTTCTAGCTACAGCTCAAAGGTGCAGGTCTACATCCATCTAGGAATTGTTGTGGCTCTAGCACGTCCAAATGTTGTTCTAAGCCATTCATCTTGCATAACTAGAAGAATTTCCCTAAGATGCAGCATGGGATGCCCAAAAGAGCCTCTGGTCTTAGGAAATACAACAGCCTGAAAAACAATGGAAACAGCAGCATTTGCTCTTTCGTAGGTTTGGATAAAGATAAGCAGAATGATCTCAAGGAAGACGCTTAAAACATTTAATGTGTTCAATACAGAGACCAAAAGCAAATAAAAATAATGGATACAAAGGAAAGCCCCAAATGACACTGTTCAAATATATCCCCCTGAACGGCACTGGAGGGCAGGACCGTAAAGGCAGGGAAATGAGACCCTGGATTTGAATGCTTGCTTAAAATGGAGATTACACAGCATTTCCAGCAGGAGTTTAACACCTATTGGCAAACAGAAAATATTCTCAAATGCATCCCTTCCCACACACTTATTTTTCCACCAGTAAGTGTTTTCCTCCTACTCAACAGTTGCATCAGTTTAGCAACTTTGATAAATTTAACGCCATATATTTTAGATATTAGGAATTTTTAGTTAGGTGTCACATTTATTCTCTTCGCCACCCCATACAGCAGTCGCTTTCCAAGGGCTCCATCCAGACATCTCCCAGACTCGGCATTCCCTCCATCACACTTCTCAATAGCATGTGGGAATGGGAGTGCTCTGAAGACTCCTGCCCTAGCGCCTTCCCTTCTGGCAACCCTCATCCCACAGAACAGACACTCATGGCAACAAACAGTGACTACTACAGCATATGCGATTCCTCAGATGGCTAGAAATGCAGCAGTGGTCTGTCCCGTGCAGTGAGTGGGGCACACCAGCATTCAAGGTCAGAGATGTGCACACAAGCACCTCCCACTGTCCCTATGTTTTTAAATAATTTAAATACCCTTTACCTAACCCCTTTGTGAAAGAAGAGGTTTTCCAGGAGCCTCATTTGTTTCTTCAAGCAGCAGTTTTACTTTCAAATAACCCCTTTTGTTGCTAACATATATTATGAATTTAAGCCATTTCTTTTGTTTAGAGTACAGTCCTGCTAGTGGAAAGGACCAATCATTACAAGTATGTTTTAACTAGATGGATGGTAGATCCCTTTTAGGAGCTCCCCATCCATACAGTTAGCACAGATCTCCCACATGCTCTGCGGCTGCTCCCTGTCCTCCCACAAGAGAGAACCTTGTTAGCGCTGTAATTCAATTCTGCTCCATTCAAGTCAGTGGGAAGTCTCCCATTGAGAGCAGGCCTTAGAACACCTCAGAGCCTCCTTTATATAATTACCCTCAGTAGACGGCAACTAGTGGAGAATGGATAGGCAGCTGAGAACCAGGCCTCCCAACCCAGCAGATCCATAACTGGTGCTACACCTCCCATTCTTGGCCCTACCCCCAAAACCCTATGGATTGATATGTACCCTGGTGCACAACATGGGTTCCCAGGAGGGGTAGCACACACCTCTTCATGTCCTCTAGGTTGTTCCCTCCACGCACCTCAAAACCCTGCCCCATACACTAGTGGAGAGATCGGTTCAGGCCATTGGGGTTTTTCCACTCAGCCTTTTCATACCACAGCAGTACAAATACCAATTCTGCTTTGTCTCACTTAGAAAGGGACAGTAATGACATTTAGAAAGCTGTCTGATCCCAGTCCAAAGCCATGCATTCCAGCTAGGGAGGCACTGACCTCACCACATTTCACAGTGGTTCTGTAATCAAAATAGGGTCCAACTTCCTAGTTATACTACTGTGAATGCAACAGTCACGGTCCTCAGTGAGAGATCGTACTGTGCAATACTGCTCAGTCTCATCATGGCTAAGACGCAAATGGGTCACAAGATGCCTGCCTGTCTGATGGGCTAGTGATGACAATGGCCAACTGGTTGCAATAGTCTGGGACTACCAGAGTGTGCCTTCTACTGCCAGGAGCAGGAGGGGGCCACAATTTATAGGGAAGAAAATGGAATCCAGAATAAGGCTGGTGGAAATCTAGTGCACTACTGGGCCAATGTAATGTGAGTGATATGAAAGAAGGGAGGGTACAAACATACCAATAACCCACTGTCTTCCCATCCCAAAAGAATGCCAAGACAAACATTAGCATCTTCCTGGCTGGGAAAAGCAGTAGGATGACAATTCTTCCGGTGCTTTAAAATAAAAAAATGTTCTACTCAAACAAATCTCCCCAGGCCTCAGAAAGCCAAAGTAAGTTCCACCTAAGAATCCTCCCCCTACAGATTTATAGCCACTCTTCAGGAGTGTATTTTCAAGAGCAAAACGCAGGAACTATGACATTTCAGCAGCAGACGCTTGCCCTGCTTGTTAACTGTTGTAATTAAACAAATTGTCTATTGCAGAGGTTCTCAAACAGTGGTGGCCCATGGACCACCAGTGGCCCACGAGCTCCATTCAGGTGGTCCGTGGATAGTTCCCTCTATGGTGCGCGCCTTGGCGGCCGCACATGAGAAAATGAAGGGCCACGCACCTAATTAGCGGAGCCACGCAGGCATGGCTTCACTAATTAGGTGCCTGGACCCTGGAGAGGACGCACATGAAAGGTGAGGTGGTGGCCTTGGGGGGAATAGGGGGTAGGTGGGAGGGGGCAGTGGGGTGAGAAGAGGGGGCAGTGGGGAGGGGGATTTAGGGCTGCGGTGGCCAGAGAAAGAGGCAACTTTCCCCAGCTCCAGGGCTGTGGCTGCCAGGGAGAGACGGCCCTCCTTCCCAGCCCCAGCTCGGGGGCTGCCACAGCAGGTGAGAGAGGGCACATCCATCACATTAGAAAGGTAAGACTACTGATATTAAAATAGGAGTTGTGTGCTTTTATTTGTAGAATAAAAAACGTTAAATTATTATTAAGGTTTTTTTTTATATAGCGCTTTTATCCAAAGCGCTTTACAATAGTTAGCTAACAGTACAAAACATTTGGAAAGATCATTAAGTGGTCCGCCGAGACCCTCAGCAATTTTCAAATGGTCTGCAGGAAAAAAAAAAAAAAGTTTGAAAACCACTGGTCTGTTGTAATATGGAGGTAGCTCTTCTAGTTGGTTACTGATAATAATGTGGACTGTAGCAAGCTATGCGACTGAAACAGCTTGGTAAAGAGTTCTCTAAAGGCTATTCTGTAAAATTCAGCTTCTTATTTCTCAAAAATACACATCTTGGATTTTCTTAAATAGCTTATAAAATAAGGCAACTTGAGGAGACATGGCCTTACGAGGTAAATCACACCCTCTGTTAATTAGGTACTGTAAGTATTCAAGATCAAGTCAAACAAATTTACAGGAATTCCAGTTTAGAAAAGCCACCACTACACCTAGCTTCATGACTCAAACACATGAAAATAGGAACAAAGGAAACTGAGGAAGAGATTTCATACACCTTAAAGGTGTTTGTTCACAACAATTCATGCACATGTAATATTGTCAATCCAGGAACACTTATATTTCCCCCTACAAATTAAAAAAAAGAATCACTAGTAGTTCAAAGTGTTTCAGATCACTGCAGCTGTAGCTGTAAACTGGAAATGAATGTCTACAGAGGACCAAAAAAAAAAAAAATATACAGTAAAGCTTTCCCCTTCCATTAGCTGTAACCAGAAACTAAAAATCTGAACAGAGAAAAAAGCCTATATTAAAATCGAGACGCCTCCAGAAAACTGCAGTGTTTTTATTCAGTGCTTGGAAAGGTTTCTGGCAAGAAGCTGGGCAGTGTTTTTAGATTAGCTGCATGCTTAACTGTACATAACCTCAAGCACAAGACTAGACTGAGCATAAAGTAACAGAGACAAGGTGGCGGATGAAGCATTATCTTTTAGTGGATCAACTTTCAATAAAAGGTATTACCTCACCCACCTTGTCCCTCTAATCTCCTGAGACCAACACAGTTACAACAACAATGCGTACAGAAAGTAACAGAGTCAGTTTTGCCTATCAAGGAATGTACAAGAACAAACAATTTGCTTTTGATTCACAAAGTGCTTAAATACCACCAATTGGTTGCCACTCTTGCCATCCAACACACGTGCATAACTCTCACAGATGTCAATGAGAATTGTGTCTGTGTAAGACCTGAAGGACCAGACCCTAAAGTGTTCCATTATTATGTGAAAAAGTAATCCCCTGCTAAGGGTATTTCCCCCCAGAATAGCCCCTGTATACTGAGAAAAGAAAGAACCTCAGTTATAAGGCAGAATAGATACAATGAACTTTTTCCAGAGAAAATTACCCCCCCCTCCCCCCCAAAAAAAAGAGACATTAGAATAAATCTTTGGGACAAACTAATATGCTATGCCCATATCTTGTAGTGTTAAAGTTATAAACAACCAAAGCACAAATTAGTGCAACTCATTTCTCATGGACAAACTTAGGCCTACTCAGTTTCTTGGTCTATTGGTTGGCATATATCATACCACTTAGCGAAAATTAGATCGTATAGCAGCATTTTTTTTTTTTCAATTTTTTTTTTGGAGGACAGCACAAGTATATATTTAACCCCCAGGATTTTTTTTTCTTCTACGTTTATTAATACTGGAAATGTTGTCTTCACATTTGAGCTTTTCAGTGTAAATATTTTCCACGTTACTCACTGATTCCCCATGGGGTCAAAGTCTGCATTTAGGGTTTTTATTTCTTAGAGAAAATAAAAAAGTTGCCATGTAGAGTTATCCCAAGGAAAAGGGTGTGGTGGAGCAATGGAGCAGCACGTTGCATATGTACATGGATTTGGGAGTAGGTTGGAGGGAACCATGACAGGTTAGAGAGACTTGACAAAGGGTATCAGAGGGGTAGCCGTGTTAGTCTGGATCTGTAAAATCGACAAAGAGTCCCGTGGCACCTTATAGACTAACAGACGTATTGGAGCATAAGCTTTCGTGGGTGAATACCCACTTCGTCAGACGCATGTGAAGTTTGAGAATCTGACGAAGTGGGTATTCACCCACGAAAGCTTGTGCTCCAATACGTCTGTTAGTCTATAAGGTGCCACGGGACTCTTTGTCGCTTTTGACAAAGAGTATATGTAAGTCTGCATCATTGATTAGGGTTCCCAGATCACATCAGCAATACTTTATAGCATGAAAACTAAAATTTATTCCAGCAGACTTCACCTTTTACAGAAAGAGTTCTTTTCCACCCTGACGCTGGCTGTAACTGCATTTCCAGAACTGTAAACTCCAGTAAACCCAAGAAGTTGTTCTAGACATTGTACTATCCTCTAACTGGGCATAGCACCAATACAGCACAGAGAAACAAAATGAACAACCATATTAAATTCTTGATCCTCTACATAAGATGGTTAATCAGCTTCTTTGGAATTGACAGGCCGGATCTTGCTGGAAACCAGAGTGTAAACATAAGGCCAGATTTTGTTGGTCTCTGTCCCAGAAAATGCGTGTAGGACACCTCTGCTCCTGAAAAATATAATTAAGATTAGAAATCAGTATAATGGATTGAAAATTCTGGAACACATTAGGACTATGCAGTGTCTATGATCCCTTGCCTTCACATGCAAAGGAGCATAACCAACGAAAATGAATGTAGCCTAAGCTCTCGAATAACCATTCTGGATTGCAGGTCAAGTTTCGGGTCAAATTTTTGCAAAACGCGGTGTAATTTACAGTAGAAACAAAAAGCCAATTATGCTTAATGTTCATCTAATCTACTCATTGATTCTTCACTACTTAGGGTATGTCTACATTGCAGCTGGGAGGTGTAATTCCCAACTCAGGTAGATGTACATGTGCTACAAATAGCAGGGTGGCTGCAGCGGGAAGGGCGGCAGTTTGGGCTACCTGCCCAAGGATGTACCTAGGATCTTGGACAGGAGTGTACTACATTTTATATACAAGAGACTTATCCAGTCTGTCCCTCTGCAGTGCAGCTTTGCTCATTACAGTAGATCTCCAAGCACATTACAATGGATGTGTCATCAGAAGAACAACTGCAAGGTAAAAGCCTTAGCCTCAAACTTATCAACGTATGGGCTTAACTTTACGTGTTTTACAAGCTTCAATGGGACTACTCACACACTTAAGGTCCTGGATGACTTAGGGCCTCAGTCCCTTGTATTTCATGTCCCTTTCATTCCATATGACTATTTCAACTTTTAAAATGTTACTGAATGCTGCATTGCTTTAAAATGTTCAGTCTCAATCACTAGATCGTTAGCACAGAGCTGAAAGCAAGGCACGGCTATTACAACAAAACATGCCCCAAAATAATCACAGCATAGGCAAGAACATGAACACATTCTCTTAAGAGCCAGTCCTACAAATATTTAAGCATGTGAATAATCTGACTCGTGTGATTAGCCCTATTACATCAGGCTCCAAATGTTTACTGGTACAGAACAATAAAATGAAAAAAATTACAGGGAAGGAAGCGGTACCTGGTGAGTCACATTCAAAATTTTAGTGGGGTAAGTTCTTTCAAACTTCTTGAAAGACTTTTTTTAGTACGCTGTACACCAATATCTGGTTTGCTAGTGCACGTATAAATATGGAGGGTTGAGAGAGTCCTTTCCACTTTCCCCTGTTGTTCACGAGATAAAACTGCATTTGAAGGCAGCTGGTGTGCTGAGAACACTGCCTAGCATGCTGACACCATACCCATCTGTTGTTTCTCATCTTATACTTAGATTGTAAGCTCCTTGGGACAAGAGACCATCTTTGTTGTGTTTGTACAGCACCTAGCACAAAGGCGTCCTCCTGGCCCATGACTGGGGCTCCGAGGCACTACAACAATACAAATAATTCATGAGTCTGTTTTAACTCAAAGAAAGCTGTTGTGGTCTTTGTGCCTGGAACATGCTGCCAGTAAGTAACTAACCTCCATTTATCTGGAGTCTTAAAACTGATTTTCTGCTACACTTTTATGCACAGGTTTTGTTTTGTTGTGTCTCTAAGCTTTTCTCTTTCTCACTGTCCAGTGCTTTGAGAGGCTCTACCTAAAGAAGTTAAAAGAATCAGAAATGTTAATTTTAAAATCTTCCAGCTTCAATCAAACACACAGCATCCTTAAGAGACAGGTGGGGATCTTTCCATTTTACAGATGGCTCCATCTCTGTGCTCCAATCAATAGATCACAATTCCTCTCATAAACATCTGCTTACAGATACACGGCTATTTCAAACATGCGATTCCACCAGCACAATCTAAAGCTGACAGCTGAGGTGATTAAAAAAAAAAGGGGGGGGAGGGAGCTAGACAGAAAGCTCCTTTAAAAAAAAAAATCTAGATTAAAAACCACACATACAATTCTATTCTCTTAGAGGCACATGCGTAATAATCTGTATTCTTTATCATTTACACTGCACTTTCTAAACACAACACTATGTACACTTAAAAGAGTCAACTGTCCTTACGCAGCAGATTAAGCATAACAGAGAAATGGTGAATCCCCCTATAATTAAATTTAACAGCAAAATTAGCCTCATCCCCTGAGCTGAACCCAAGGAAGGCTCTGCTTTGGGCTGAAAAGAAAGAGGAGAGAGCACAGAATCTAGCTAACCAGTGGCAGCAGAGGAGAAAGGCAAAGGAATCACATCTCACTGCCTGAGGTCTGGGCTACTGTAGGGCTTGAAACAGGCCTTGGCATAAGGTACAGCAGCCCTAGGGTGTGTTCTAATTTAAGGCAGCTTCACCAGGGCTGCTCTGCAGCCCAGAATCCCCGTAGCAGCGAGCACAACAGGTATTTCTGCTCCTGGCCTCACCTCTTCCACTACCCCTACACTGCTCCTGCCCTGGGCGAGTTCTTTGGCCCACTGCAGCTCTTTACGCTTGCCATATGCCACTCCAGTGGGGCCCTGAATCCAGCCCCAAAAGGTATAGCATATGGCTGCTGATTACGGCCAGGCAAAAATCTTAACACATACGCAATTTTACTTGGGAGAGGCCACCTCAAGATATCCCTGAGCAAGCCAAGAACAGACTTGTGGAGATGAAAACTTAGCACTTATTTTTACAGGCACAGTCCGTATTACTTGTGTGCATTCAAACTCACTTATATAATTCTATTACTGGCTTTGCAGCATCTTTGTATTTTCTTAGCCTAGCAGCAACAGCATCAGGTTTATCATCTTCCCGTTGGATTAATGGTTCACCCGTGATGTCATCGATCCCCTGTGTACAAGACAAACAATACATCATGAACACTGTGCCAGATTAAACCAGTGCCACACAGTGAGCCATGGGGGTTGCATGGGTGTAACGGAGGATAGAATTTGGCCAGCTATAAAGAACTTGCATTCATGTAAGATGATATCACTGAAAGACACTTTACTTACTACAATATATATAGTAGATAAAAATCTGAGGCAAAGGGATAATTAACATTGATCTATGACATTCGTACCAGTTACTGTAAAACACCTTGTATTTTCCCTTGATAACAATGGCATCTGTGTGCTAGCTTGCATAACTCCCAGGATAAGCATTTGTGCCGTGACTGCACAATAAAACACTGTGGTATTCTGGATCACAGTAATTATAGTAGGACATTTTCTTACACCATGATTAACATAAATCTTATTTTCCTAAATAAATCTTGTCTGATTGGAAACAGCCTTGCACACAATCTTCAGCTGTCCTCTTAAGGCCCCCAAGCATGAAAAACTTAACTAGTTTTCTAAAACTTATCTAGCAAGAAGAATTCAACTCCCATGCATTCAGTACTTATTAGAGTAGAACAGGATTTCACCCCCTAATATTTTTAAAAAGACTAATAAGCCATTCTTGAGTGGAGACATCTTCACTGATCTAGAAGTAGATTTAAATTTTCTCCAGTTAAAATTAGTCTTTAATGTGGTAAATTCTCTTACATGTACTTGAGGTGGGTTGAACTCCATATTATACACTCTTCCACTAGCTGGATGAATCCAACGAGCGCTTAGACGATCTTTTAGCGTCTCGAATGGAATATTTAAATTGATCACTAGATCCAGTTCACAGATTCTGTCAAGTGCTTCAGCTTGCACCAGTGTCCTAGGAAAACCTGAATGGGGAGTGGAAGGGAAGAGAGAGAGAGAGAAAAAAAAAAAGCCACATGAACTAACAAAGGACACTAATATTTATTGGATCATGAAGAACAGTTTCACAATATCAGCGCTGGTGTTGAAAAACCGCCAGTCCTCTGTTACAGCAAAAGCAGTAAGTATCCGAGGCTTTGAATAGATGTACACTTAAAACAAACTAACCCAAACACAAGAATTTACACTCCATGCCTTAGACAGCCCACTTTGTTGCATGCACAGTGTCTGATCCCATACTTCAGGGCTTAATCAAGTGTTTAAAATATACATGCTGCTTAGTTTTGCACAAGGGGTGTGGAGGATACTGTAGTGAGATGGTTTCTACAGCCCTCTCCAACACCCTGAAATCCCTACTCCCATCCCATATTCTTACAAAAGATACCTTGCCCCCTCCTTTGTGATATCAGACACTAACAGCGAGAAAACATTTCTGAAGGGCAGATGGGGCTTTTCAAGCAGTTTAGGAGGAGCAGTGTGGGGTGCCATATTTTGCTTAGAATAATCAAGTGTCCAGTATAATGGTATCTAGTGAGGGCAAACTGTGTATAATGCAAAATTACCTCCAACGTTGGTGTCAATATGCCCAGTCATTCCAGGCCAGGCTTTCACACACCTGCTCACAGAGGGATAATTTCTTATTGTTTTCTCCAAGCTCAGTACCACCACAGACACTCACTGCCTCATGGCACAGCAAGAGTCTAAGTACCTCCAAAAAAAACCCCCCAAAACAGTTATGTACTGTGGCTCCAGCAGTTACCAAGCACTGGTTGATTTGAGATTATTACCCCCCACTACTCCCAACATTTACAGAGAGGTCAGCCATTGACACCCGAACCTGGATGCATCACATCTAGAAGCCTTCCCACATGTACAAGGAGTCAGCTGCTCCTCATCTTGCATCTCTGCCGGTAACCCAAAGGAATACTCTGTATCCCTCCCTGCTCAAGCTCAGAGGGAATTCTCTAGCGCTATCCCTCCCAGCCAGAGGGAATGCTAAAGCCTGCTACTCTCACCACCCAGCAGCAATGATATGCTCCAGTAAAAACCGATTATAAATATCTATCTCCCTGGGCACCTCAGATCTGCAACAAATTTGCACAGCTACATGTCATGCTGGAGCTTGTATTCTCCAGGTACAGAGTGACATTTACTCCAGTCAGTTTTTATTGAATAAACACACACAAAATAGTGCACCTTTACTACAATTCACTTTGGAGAACGGCTCCCGGCACCTGCTCCAACGCCAGCTATTTTTTCTGCTTTGTAGAGCATATTTTCATCGCTAGCTCCTTTCTTTTTGTGGGAGGCAGAGAGACAGGGACTGGGCATGTTAAATCCCACGGCCAAGGTCATTCTGACCTTAAGGGCTGTTTTGCAGCATCAGAACCAATGAAGACAGTCCAAAAGAAAGTCTGGTTTTGTGATTTGCTCCAGGATGGCATTTTGAGCCTAACTAGGGTGACCAGATGTCCCAATTTTATAGGGACAGTCCCAATTTTTGGATCTTTTTCTTATATAGGCTCCTATTAGCCCCAACCCCCTGTCCCAATTTTTCACATTTGCTGTCTGGTCATCCTAAGCCTAACAGTCAAGTCAGCTGTTTGGTCCCTCACAACAGCACAGACTAGGGAAGCCAAAACGTTGCATTGTGGCAAAGTGGTGAAAGTCAGGAGCCCAGAAGTACCCTAGGCTACACCGAAATAGTGTGTGCACACCCTTACTCTCTACACCTGTATTTAAAGCCAGGAGCTGCGACGACTCTAGAACACCAGTACGACAGATTACCTAGAGTACAGTGACCTTATGCAACAGGGCAAGAAGAGTCCACTCCCCAGAATGCACTTGTGCCAAGGACAGGCACGAAAGGGAGGGAAGCAAGGATCTCAGCCCTGCTGCTTGAAGGCCTTTGTGATGTCATAGGCTGAGCTGCCTCAGTTATATTAATTCATGTATATGTTTAAGCCCTTTAATTCTTCCCATTATTTTGCCCCCACTAGTTCCTGTGGCGAGGGGTTCCACAGGTTAGCTATATGCTGCACAGTGTACTGCAGTCTTCGTAAAGCTTACTACCTGAACTTCATCATTCAGGAGGAGTCTCCTTGTGAGCACAATACTCATACCAATGGCATGACTGCTCTTGGTCCCCACTTCCCTGGAAAGCTATATTGGTAGTTAAAACCCCAGGAAGACCTGTTCACTTGGCAACGTATTTACTCCCTCCAGGGGAACAGTGGACTCTTTAAATGCTCTCTTTTCTGACTTGTGCAAGTGGGTGACACACAGGTGTGCGTGTGTGTGTGTGTGTGTGTGTTTGTTTTAATGGAGGAAGTGAAAAAGCAACAAAGGCAGAAAGCGGAGAAAAGGAAGAAGGAGAGAATAGGAACATAGGGATTTTGTTAAGGGGCCTCAAGACTTTCTAGCATCCCCCAGGCCAGAAACAACATGGGATACTGGAGACATACATCCCCCATTCTTTCCTGCCTAGACCTGGCAATAGGACAGTTTTGCAACTCCACTTGCAGCAGCGTTGCTTGATCTAGCCATCCAGGTATTCTTATTGATTTGATCACGCTCATATCTGTCCTCCAGTCACTTGTTTGCACCAGCAACACAGCAGGATTTCAGTGCCAGGAGCATCAGCACAAGAACTCGAGATTGAAGTCAATCTCTCTGTGGTGCAGCTAATGCAAGCAGAGAAGGAGCACAAGAAAGGGAAGCAGCAGAGACAAGGTAGCAGCAGAGGAAAGACACCAAAGGCAGCTAGAAGAGACTCAGAAATACGCATTTTAAAAAGTTAAATTTATGTTTGTACGGCAGCCTTGACTGGGTCCTTAAATTCTCTAGGTGTCAATCAAAGCCACTGCAAGAGAAACAAGAGCCTGCAGTTCAGAGCGTTGGCGTCCTTCATGAGGAAACAAGATGATCATTTACGCAAGTACCACAAACCATTCCAGTCACTTCATGGCAACACGGGCCAACACTGGTTGCTTTATTTGGAGAGACAGGAACGCATCAAAACCCAAAGAGTTCTGGCAACACGTTATTTGCTTTTCCATGAACAGCAACATTTCAGTACAGAAATGATAAACGCTTGTATTAATGAGGCGTAGGTCTGAGTTCTAGTTTAATGATGGCCAAATTCTGGGATTCCCAGATTAAGGAACTACCAGAGGGCTTGAATGATTATGCCCACCCGAAAAGGTCACCTCTCTAGGGAATGCTCTGAACAGAGTTCAGTTCTAGTGTGGGTCCTAATCTCCAGCGTATGCATTTATAAACAAACAGCTAATTAGAATGTAAATGAACAAGTGGTTGCTTATATTGTGTTCATTACCATGGTGTCTGAATGCTTCTCCATTAGTCAGTTTTTACCTTCAAGTTAATTAGAGATGCTCAGAAATGTTTCTTCTAAGTTTCATTGAAAGAAATGGAACTTTTGCAAAAAATGTTCATTTTACCCCCTCACATTCACTTAAACGCAAGACCACTGCTCTACTAGTAAGTAAAATCAAATATTTAGTGCAACATATGAAAGACTAAATGCAAGCAACAGTGGAGACTAGGGGCATCACAGATTTTAAAACTACACTTACTCTGATAAAACAATTCATATTTCAGGACTGATATTTACAAAAGGCCTCTATCTGGGCTCCAATTTTGTCGCATTTAGACATCCCACTACTTGAGTGCTCCCACAATTGATTCTAGATGTAAAATTGGGGGCTCAATTATTTGCAGGAACAAAAATTCATCTTCACAACCAAGATGGCTATAAAAAAACAAAGCTAATTATGTTCAAAGTGTTTTTAAGGCTTCTGATTAGCATACACGATGCATGGTTGATACTTCACATGTCTCTGAACAAGAAACAAGAAGTGATTTATCTTGGCTTGTGTCCAGTCACTCCCATGCACCAGTTGCTTCATGTCATGATTTGGAACGGCAGCGTGAGAGAGTTTGTCTGCTGCATAAAGCTGGTGTAAGTCAAGGATTCTGACATACCTTCCCAGGGGAGACTGGCCAGACATATGTGCACTGCTCCTCACAGGAGTGGAAAGGAGGGGGAACAAGCTAGGGGCTTGTACATCTTCCCTTCACCCCTACCCCCTTCCTCTGCACAGAGGGTCACCAGCAGTGACTTCTCTCTCCCCTTGAGCTAAGAGAACTGTGACACAGAGCCCCTCAAGGTTCACAGAATTTCTGGTGGCCATAGCCCATAGTCTGAAAACTGCTGATACTGGGCTACAGAGACCTGACTGTTAAGGATACGAAGAACCCACAGGGGAGGAGGAAGCAGTAGGGCGAATGGTGACTGCAGACATCCTCGGTAGCAGTTCGCTCTACGACGCATTATCCTATTGGGATCCCCCCACCCCCCAGCCTAAGGGGTGGGGGGTCCACAGGACCTGGAGACCAAAAAATTACAGGGGACAACTAATGAAAGAACAGAGACAGGAGTGCGGTCAAAGGGACAAACGAAGTGAACCAGACGGGGACACCGAGCAGAGAATCCCGGACAGCGCCCACTGCTCCTCGAAGGCGTCAAGGGAGTCAGTGGACGTCGCCCAGAGGAAGTCTGTCCGGATACGTGAACGGATGGAGGATCGGAAATAGGCCCCACAGTCACAGGAGACTCCATCGGCCAACCTCCTCATCCTGGTTTTATAGATGGTTGTTTTCGCCAGGGCCAGGAGGAGGTTGACCAGGAGGTCCCGTGACTTTGTGGGGCAACGGATAGGGAGTGCATAAATAAAAAGGTGAGGGGAAAAGTGCAACCAAAATCTTAACAAAATATCCGTGAGGAGCCGGAATAGGGGCTGCAGCCTGGCGCACTCCAGGTAAACATGTGCCAGGGTCTCCCTCACGCCGCAGAAGGGGCAGGTGTCTGGGATAGGGGTAAACTGCGCCAAGTACACGCCAGTGCTCACGGCCCCGTGAAGGAGCCGCCAACTGATGTCCCCGGCGGGCCTCAGGATCAGGGTAGAGTAAAGGCTGGCCCACCGGGGCTCCTCACCCTCCAGAGGTGGCAGGAGGTCCCGCCACTTCGTGTCGGGGCAGGACACGAGGGTGAGGACATGAAGGGTATGGAGCACGAGCGTGTATAGATGTTTCCTTGACGCGATCTGAAAACGGACCGGCTGCAGATCGTGCAGCCGGCTCATGGCGAAGGGGCAGGGCGGTTGGGTCCACGGGGCAGGGGCCCGATGAAAAAGTCTGGAGGGCTCGGAGTGGAGGGTGGGCGGGGCGTGCCCTCTCGCAGGACCCGGTCGAGATAGACCCGAGCAGCGGGCGGCAAAGCGGCCCTCACCTCCTGAAGTACGCGCCGGGGAGTACGAGATCTGGAGAGCCCCATGCGCATCATACTAGGCACCGTTCCATGCTGTACGACTACCATGATGGTGATGTAAAACCCCTTCCATTAGAGTGACAGTATGTTGAGTGGAGCTTCTGACCTCTTGTTTAAATTAACAAAATCTTTCCTCAGTACCTGTGATCTCTTGCAAGTAGGATCTGAGTTTCATTTTCGGAAGCATGAGTCTTTAAGAGGAGACCAGCTCTGAACAGCTCTGTCCTTAAAAGCGCTCCGAAGTGTTTTTGCTTTCTCCTTCACCCCTCCCTAGCTGCTAAAAATATTGAAAAGCTGTGCTTGGTTTTATTCCTTTTCCTGTGAAATCGTTCCTGGTAAAGTAATGTCTTATTCAAAGAAATAGGCTTCAAGGAGGTTGAAGTGGACTGGGATTTTCAATCCACAACGAGCTACCAGAGCAGAGGGATACAAGATTATTGCACCCAGGATACCAAAATCATGCACATCAGCTTACTTACCGTCAAGTAGCCAATGCTGAGACTGCTTTTTCTCCAGCTCCATCATCATGACACTGGTGATGACATGATCCGGTACCAAAAGGCCTCGCTCTAAATACTGCTTTGCCAAGACACCAACTTCTATTAAAGAAAACAAAACAGAATTTTTTGGTTTTGTTTTTAATTGAAAAACACCACACCTTAAAATTTCTCCTTGATAACGCTAATCCAGAAACCCCTCCCTAGCCTCCTTCTTGTTCATTAGCTTTGTTGGGAACACTTCCTTGTTATTGGTGTCCAGGGACATTTAACAGTGCTGTGGGAAAACCTAATTTGCCAGCTGCGAAGTTGTAGGCTAGGGAATAAAAGAGTGAGGCTGCCTTGAGGCGCAAAAGTGGCCAGGAAAATGCCAAGTGATTGTTGGCAGCCTTTTCTTCAATTGATTGGGTGAAAGGATGCTGTATAGATTCTTGATTAATGGACAGCAGAACACAGAAGTGCATTTGTGCTAATTTTTGCAATGCTGGATGTATACGCAGAATTTTAAGAGGGACACTCTGCCAATGTTGACTCCAAAAACTTAAATATTACATATTTATTTTATTTTACAAATGACCCCCTCTCTAAAAGAGTTTTTTTCTGAAGTAATAGTATCCTTCCCACTGCATCTGCAGCCTACAAGTTAACAATGTAAGAACCAGAAAACAAAAATGGGCATAAGTTAAATGATTCTGTTGAGTCATCGGGGCTCAGTGAAATCAGACTAGTAATAAGCCAAAAATAAGACTAAAATGTTTAAAACTCTGTTTTAATAATGTTAAGTTATTATTAACACAGGTAGCGACATTTAAAAGTTACTATTCAACATTTATATTGTGGTGGTGCAAAGGCTAACCAGATCAGGGCCCTATTGTGCTAGGCGCTGTGCAAGTAGACTATGAATTTAAACCTTTTTCTATAGGCACAAGTTTATGCATAACCATTGCAATCCCTCAGAGAATGGATTTTCAACAGAGTACTACAGGGATGATAGCAGAGGCTCCCATGAGTGTGAAAAATAATTAGAGCACTGAAACACTGCACAGACATTCTGAACAGTGCTGGTAATTTAGTAGGGTTAAACTTGCCTGAGAGTTTCTCTAATCCTATTCTTCCCCCTCTCTCCCTCCCTCCCCCCGAAAAAATATTAAGGGTTAAAGTGGTATAAAAAATGTGCACCATCCTTTACATAGGACTTTAGAGATAGGAATTCTCACAAAGTCTGCACACAAAACACTAACAAAGTTAAACACGGTTCATCAAAAACCTGAACCCACGCTTGAGCTTTTACACAAAGCATTTTGTTATTGTTACTGAATACAGAACATTGCTTTCTAGCTACGCTTTTCTAGACCAAAAGCTTGAACTTGGAATATGTATTTCTTCTCTGGTTGAATATATATACCCAGGAATGAATAATTTTAAATACTTTTGCAAACTTACTGTTATACGCTTCAGAAATCTCAAGAGTTAGCTTAATTTTTCTTAAATCCAGTGTTCATTTTCAAAGTCCATTGTTGTACCAGTGCAAAACTCAGTGTAGTTAGGATAATTAAATCTTAAAACAGTCTTGCAATAGCCAAAGTCACTCAAACAGCCATCACCTACATACAATTAGATCTATAACAAGAACTTGTTATTACTGTTGTCATTGCAAATTTGAGTATAACATTTTCTGCTTCAATAGGGAATGCTGTTTTTTCAACCAAGTATCACAGCCTCATAGGAAATGTCAGCATCAGATGGAATAGAGGGCGGTTAAGGCACCAGAGTGGGACCCCAAGGCCTGGTCTACACTAACCCCCCAAGTCGAAGTAAGGTACGCAACTTCAGCTACGTGAATAACGTAGCTGAAGTCGACATACCTTACTTCGAACTTACCGCGGTTCAGACGCGGTCCACACGCGGCAGGCAGGCTCCCCCGTTGACTCCGCGGTACTCCTCTCGTTGAGCTGGAGTACCGCAGTCGACGGCGAGCACTTCCTGGTTCGATTTATCGCGTCCAGACCAGACGCGATAAATCGAACCCGGAAGTTCGATTTCCAGCCGCCGAACTAGCGGCTAAGTATAGACCAGCCCTAAATGTCTAAGTTTAACTCTAGCTCTGCTACAGACTTCCTGTGCAGCCTTGGCCTAGTCACCTAATTTCTCTGATTCAGTTCCCCATGTGAATAATATCCCTTAAGTCACAGGGTGCTGGCAGTTATACAATATTAAGAACTGTAAAAAGTATCACTTCTTGTAACAGGAATTTCATAATTAGAATAAAAGTGCATCTCCTCCTAACCCATATTTCATGGGCTTGAACTGCCTAAGCAACAGTTGCCACCTTAAGCTAATATTTTCTGGAATTTCTACCAACTTTTGATCAACTCACTTGTAAATTTTCCAGTGAGGCAAGTGCATACAATAACCATGCTCAAAGGTCCTTAACTAGTTTTTTTTAAAAATGATGTGAAGTACATGCGAGGTGGAAAGCTATCCCTTGACTTCAGTACTAGTGTAACTATCACAATTCAAGTGTTCCTTTTAAAGGAGGTGCCCTTACTAGCCTAGAGTTGCAACATTGTGTCCTTGCAGGAGTTTGGACCTATGAAGTTTTTACCTTTTACTGGGTAGGAGAAGGAGTATACCACACAGTTCTCTGTCACGGACGGGCTGCAGAATTAATTCATCTGCAAACAGCTGCCTCTGGAAACACAAATCATCTCCACCAGATTCCACCAACCCAGGAACAGAGGTTCTCCAGAAACTTCACTTTCCTAATTGTGGCAAAATACTATGCCCCAAAACCAACCACACGCGAGCTCAAACACAGCTTGAATCTTACTGAGAATTAAGTGCAATCATTTCAAGAGCTCCATATTTTTTAAATCCTATGCACTTAGAGAGCTTAAAACCGGACTTATTTAAAACAGACAGAGTAATGTCTCAACGAGCAACACATTTCATCTTATAATCTAAAATAGGGCACAGGTTAAAGATGTTTAACCAGTGAATACAATACTCGATCTATTTTTAATCACTTGCTTTGGGTAGCATACACAGGCTTGGGTGGATGAAGACACATTTGGCTAATGCAAATGTATTTAATGCTGTCCAATAAGACCTCCACTGGGAACTATGTCCTGTACTTGCAGGGGAATGGGCTCATTATGGAGAAGGTTGCTCTCATCGACTGCTGGAACAAACCGATGTGCTGCAGTCAGTCCATCTATAAATCTCGCAACAGAGCTAGGACTAGAATTCTGCTCCTTCAGTTCCATTTACACAGGACTCAGAACTAATGGGGGGTCAGGAGAAGAGGGAGAGAGAGAATGACACTTGTTTAGCTGATGGTTGTAGCAGCAGCAAGTCCTGTATCCTATCTTTCAGCCCTCTAGAGGGCAATGTCTCACATACACACTCGCCCTCCACAGCACCAAGGTATGAATGAAGTGCTTCACCATGGTTTCCTTCCGTCTTTTTACCAAGTCTCTTCATCTTTTAGTCTTCTGTAGCTTTTACAAAAAAAAGTTTATTCACATGAACAGAATGTGTTTTCCCCTTAACTAGCTGAAGCATTATTAAAACCTAAACACTATGTCTGGTACATAGAGTAAAGCAATTCACTCATTTTGCCTCAATATTCTTACCCCCATAGGATAGCAGCGTGTTTTCGAGGATACACATTAACTAATAAACAGGGGGAATGCAAGCCAGCCTCAAAAGCTCTCCAAAGAACAACTAGTTAATTAGGACCAATTGTAAGTAAGAGACTGAGTAAGAATCAGTGCACAACTTTACAACCCCAGGAAGTAGGATAAAACAAAATAAGATTGGGCCCTAGAAATATCCTAGAACTGAGATTATTGCTGCCAAGGAACATTAAAAGACTACATGGATGTCCAATTCCGGCATGTGAGAATGTAGTCTTTAAAGAAACACTGGGGAACACTGTAAGGCAAAAGATGGACTGCAAAGATGAGCCACTGGACTGAGATTAATGGGGTACTTCTCTTTCTACGGATAAATTTAAAATAGCATAGGGAAGTCAGCTATTTGCCTGTTGTTGTAGTAATAGGGTGAGCCTGGGTAAATACAGAGAGATGACCAGGAGTGACTTTTACAATTGAAGGCAATCCATTTCTGTACTGGAATAGTCATCAGCTGTCATGAATGCACATTGCCACCATTACTGCACTGTCGTTCACTTTTCTCCTGCTTCTTAGGTCTCTAAACACATCAGAGGGAAAAACATGTGTCTTATGCAACCTGTGCACAGGCATGAACTTTTATCACACCCTTCTGCATGCACATTTTTTGTTACCTGTTCACATGGTCTGCACTAAGCCAAGGGCTTGGCAAGAATGCACTTGTTGCTAGGGAGAGACACTCCCAGATTCAAAGTATTGCAATTCCTAATATCAACTGGTGTTCATAACTATGTTTACTTACTTAGCCACAAGGGGAAGTTTTCTATACAGATCCCCATTGACTTCAGTGGTAACCTGCCCCCACAGAAGCAGTTGCTGGACTGGGGTCTAGGTCAGTTTCTCAAAAATAGGCCAGATCAGACATGCAAAACCTGTACATCCTTCACTCAACACTGATGTCGTGGTCACATTCTTGTACCTGGAGCACATCCAGGGACCTAGAAGACGCTGCAACATACTGCAGCTGATTCATAGTCTAGTGAAGTTCTGGAGGCCCCTTGTTAAAATTCCATCGCCACCATTTCCTCTGTGAAGGGATGGTTAGGATGATTTCCTTGCCACTAATGGACTGCTCTTCCTCTCTAGACATTGCTAAGTCATCCCTACCAGATAGGGCTTACCCCTGGGATTCATAAAATTCCTTCTGAAAAGCAAAGGTTTTTACCTTTGGAATGAACCCACATTGTGCTGGGTGCCAGGTATTTTATATAGACTTCTCTACAAAGTCTTCATCCCAGCCTCCTCTGAATTATGTCAATTGATTAGTCTCGCTCTAAAAAGCGGCATATTTTTCAGGAATGAAGTTTATACATTTCCAGGGAAGTTCACTTAAAATGAGGTTAATTTGCCAAGTAGTATTCTCTCCTTTCCAGGTCATGAGAAAGCATTTTCTTTAAAGAGGAAAAATTAATATATTCCCATAGTGATCTTCAAAGTTAACCCAGGGAAAACTGTTGCAGTAACTGAACCTTCACCGGACAGAGGTTGGGATGAATTACTACTTGTCACAGAACAAACCTCATCCTGAAGTGCTAAGAGCTCCTATGAGGTATTTATGTGATTCCCCCATCTCTGTAATATTTGTATTATTTGCATTACAGTAACATCTGAGATTGAGGCTCCATTATGCTAGGTGTTGTACAAATATATAGTAAGAGTCCAATCCCTAAAGAGTTTATAAGCTAAGCAGACAATGACTGGAGAAATGGAACTTTATTACTCCATTTTACAGATGGGGAAAACGGAAGCACAGTAATTAAGTGACTTAGCCAAGATCACACAAGGAGTCTGTAGCAGAGCTAGGAACTTAATTCAGGTCTCCAGAGTCCCATTCCAGTGCCTGAACCTTCCTCTTCTCCTCCCTCCTCCTCCCCACCCCCAAACCACAATGACTTACAAAACCACATCTCACATAACTGATTAATACATCTGTAAGGAACTGCTGGTCTGATCTCCGAAAGTCCCCAAACTCCACCTCCAAGGACAGATCCCTGGAAGGAGCCAGTAACTTCCTCTCCTTTTTCGGTTTAAATAGAGCTTTTCTAGGTTTATTACAGCATACAGAGATTTGCTGATTGAAGCCACATGTGTAAATACAGCCCTCCGATACAATATATTGCCTGAAATGTCAGCTTTATACTCCCACTGAGAAAGTTTCAAAGTTAAATTTCTCATTTCAAACCACCATCCCCATGCTCTAAATATCTAAAATGGAACTTATTATTTGTATTACTACAGCATCAACAGATCAGGACCCCATTGTAATAGGTGATGTATGAACACAGAACAAAAAGATGATCCCTGCACGTATACTAAGAGATAACCATGCTCTAATAATAAGAATATAGCAGTAGGGATATATTACCGACCACCTGACCAGGACGGTGATAAGTGACTGTGAAATGCTCAGGGAGATTAGAGAGGCTATTAAAATAAAATACTCAACTTAAATGTATGCCCCAAATTAAAAAACATAGTAAGAGAACTAAAAAAGTGCCACTATGGCTAAACAACAAAGTAAAAGCAGCAGTGAGAGGCCAAAAGGCATCCTTTAAAAAATGGAAGTTAAATCCTAGTGAGGAAAATAGAAAGAAGCATAAACTCTGGCAAATGAAGTATAAAAATATAACTAGGACAGCCAAAAAAGAATTTGAAGAACAGCTAGCCAAAGACTCAAAAAATAATAGCAAAAAAGCTTTAAGTCCATCAGAAGCAGGAAGCCTGCTAAACAACCAGTGGGGCCACTGGACGAGATGCTAAAGGAGCACTCAAGGACGATAAGGCCATTGCGGAGAAACTAAATGAATTCTTTTCATCAGTCTTCATGGCTGAGGATGTGAGAGAGATTCCCAAACTTGAGCCATTCTGTTTAGGTGACAAATCTGAGGAACTGTCCTAGACTGAGGTGTCATTAGAAGAGGTTTTGGAACAAATTGATAAACTAAACAGCAATAAGTCACCAGGACCAGATGGTATTCACCCAAGAGTTCTGAAGGAACTCAAATGTGAAATTGCAGAACTATTAACTGTAGTCTGTAACCTATTATTTAAATCAGCTTCTGTACCAAAAGACTAGAGGATAGCTAATGTGATGCCAATTTTTAAAAAGGGCTCCAGAGGTGATCCAACAATTACAGGCTGATAAGCCTGACTTCAGTACCGGGCAAACTGGGCTGAAACTATAGTTAAGAACAAAATTGTCAGGCACATAGATGAACATAATTTGTTGGGGAAGAGTCAACATGGTTTTTGTAAAGGGAAATCATGCCTCACCAATCTACTAGAATTCTTTGAGGGGGTCAACAAGCATGTGGACAAGGGGAAATCCAGTGGATATAGTGTTCTTAGATTTTCAGAAAGCCTTTGACAAGGTCCCTCACCAAAGGCACTTAAGCAAAGTAAGCTGTCATGGGATAAGAGGGAAGGTCCTCTCATGGATTGGTAACTGGTTAAAAGATAGGAAACAAAGGGTAGATATAAATGGTCAGTTTTCAGAATGGAGAAAGGTAAATAGTGGTGTCCCCCAGGGGTCTGTACTGGGACCAGTCCTATTCAACATATTAATAAATGATCTGGAGAAAGGGGTAAACAGTGAGGTGGCAACATTTGGAGATGATACAAAACTACTCAAGATAGTTAAGTTCCAGGCAGACTGCGAAGAGCTACAAAAGCATCTCTCTAAAACTGGGTGACTGGGCAACAAAATTGTAGATGAAATTCAGTGTTGATAAATGCAAAAGTAATGCACATTGGAAAGCATAATCCCAACTATACATATAAAATGATGGGGTCTAAATTAGCTGTTACCACTCAAGAAAGAGATCTTGGAGTCATTGTGGATAGTTCTCTGAAAACATCCACTCAATGTGCAGTGGCAGCCAAAAAAGCAAACAGAATGTTGGGCATCATTAAGAAAGGGATAGCTAATAAGATAAAATATCATATCATATTGCCTCTATATAAATCCCTGGTACGCCCACATCTTGAATACTGCGTGCAGATATGGTTGCCCCATCTCAAAAAGGATATATTGGAATTAGAAAAGGTTCAGAAAAAGGCAACAAAAATTATTAGGGGTAGGGAACAGCTCCCATATGAGGAGAGATTAATAAGACTGGGACTTTTCAGCTTGGAAAAGAGACGACTAAGGGGTGATATGATTGAAGTCTATAAAATCATGACGGGTGTTGAGAAAGTAAATAAGGAAGTGTTATTTACTCTGTCTCATAACACAAGAACTAGGGATCACCAAATGAAATGAATAGGCAGCAGGTTTAAAACAAACGAAAGGAAGTATTTCTTCACACAACGCACAGTCAACCTGTGGAACTCTTTGCCAGAGGATGTTGTGAAGGCCAAGACTATAACAGGTTCAAAAAAGAACTAGATAAATTCATGGAAGATAGCCATTGAAGAACCTATTAGCCAGGCTGGGCAGGGATGGTGCCCCTAGCCTCCATTTGCCAGAAGCTGGGAATGAGCGACAGGGAAAAGATCACTTGATAATTACCTGTTCTGTTCATTCCCTCTGGGGCACCTGGCACTGGCCACTATTGGAAGACAGGATACTGGGCTAGATGGACCTTTGGTCTGACCCAGTATGGCCGTTCTTATGTTCTTATCATTTGACTCTGGACTATACAGCTGCTGCGAATACTGATCTAATGGTTCAGTACTAGTCCAAAGCCAAAAAAGTGTTTCAAAACCTTGTTAAGGCGGCATGAGAACAATGTAATTACCCAAGATCTAATTTACAAAACCCAAGCTCTTGAAATGAATAGTGAAGGACATTGTAAGTTTCACACTGCTCACATAAACAACTCATCCTTAGCAAGTATACAGAAATGCAGATTTCATTTTCCAAAAGTAGGAAATAGAAAATACCATTCCACTATGTTTTTCTCTCCATTCATTCGGTTGCTACAGGGTACATCTATATCCCAAATTAAGATAGAATTGTAATGCAGGTAGGCACACCTGTGCTAGCTTTACTCTAGCTAGCACAGGTAACAGTAGCAGCAAGGACTGCGTTGGCTTTGCCGCCCCAGTACAACCCAGCCGGGGACCCTGGGTACATACTCAGGTTGGTAGCCCATGCTGCTACATCTTCACTACTACCATTACCCGCACTAACCACATTAAAGCTACAATAGGTATAGCTTCCTACACTGCAATTACAATTTAACTTGCACTGTAGGTGTAGCCAGAGACTCCAGTGATGCTTTCAAGTAATGGCACTATGTTAAAGTAATCTTTGCCCTTGAAAACGGTACCCCTCAGCATAGTTCCTTAGCTACCTTCGGGGCCGTTTTAAACAATGGAAGGGACTCCCTTCCCCAGCACTTTCAGTGCATGCCAACTGGCCGAAGAGTCCAGGCTCCATAACTGAGCCTCCCATGTGACAATTTGGGATTTGCCCTCGTTAGAGAAGCTGTGGCCTGTAATAATGTGCAACTTGCACATTCATGTGTTCAGAAGCGAGTTGCATGAGCCACTTTTTAGTCATTGGTCAGATTGCCTTAAAAGGGAAGGGGCAGGCAGCAGTAGCATGAGGCTGCCCATGCTAGTCTTCCTGTGGAATGGCCAATCCTTAAGAGGATTCACAAAACCTAAGCAATGCATAAAAATTAAGATTCTTCCCTCATGATTTCCTCAGTGTCACTGCCCCATCTCCCTCCTCCATTCACAAGCCAGCCTCCTCCCCCTCCCCCAACCAGATCACACATTTGTCAAAGCCAGGGCTGTGGTTACAGGTTTGCTACATTTCTTGACATTAGATCTTGGGTTTCCAGCCAAGGCTGCTGGTATTTAAATGAAAACAAGACAAGAGAGTGAGAAAGTTACTGCTGTATTGGCTCATGGAGAATATATTTCCAAACACATAGACTCTAAGAAAGTGTGATCTTCACGGCACAGCTGCTGCAAAGTTCTGGAGTGCCCGGCTGCTAAGAAACTGGCATGGATGAAAAAAATGCAGCACAAAAGTCCTCAAAGAAAAGCCAAATGGGAAGGGTTTTAATTTTTCAACCGCCCTCCAGTTACCTTCCCATGGCCAGATTTCTCAAGATAAGCTCATACTTTCCCCTGTACAAAGTAACCTTTTACACGATTTCTTGTTTATAATTCATCTAAATTATCTAACGTTAATGAAGAAAAGAGACAGTTAATTCAACACTAGCAACAGTTAACTGTGTACTAAGATGGTTAAGTTACAACAATGATGGCCAACTTTCTGAGGCCAGAAGTTGTGCTTAGGATTTTAAAGACACCTGAAGTCATCTACCCCAAGGGCCTATGCTCCCCTCCTCCTATGGACACAGAGGAAAGCACAGACTTGTGTGTTCTGGAACCATTGCCATGGCAGGCTACCAGATTCTTCTAAACCCCCAGAAAGCTCCACACAGATGATCCACTAAGTAGTCTCAGTCATGTTTATTACAGCAGTGCCTATAGACCAATCAAGAATGAGGCCCTATTGCGCTCGGCGCTGTACCAACATAGGAGCAGCCAGCCCCTACCCCAAAGAGCTTACAGTCTAAAAACAGACAGATGCAGGTTTGGGATAAGGGATAGCATGCACAAGCACAGTTAACCATGTGATGGCAGCAAATGTCACGTTAGTTCCACGGTTATTTCTTTTTGGGTGGGTTTAGCGTGGATAAGCTAAACAGAAAGAAAAGCAAAGGGAGCGGGGACATTCAAGGGAAGGGTGTATGGGGACAGGATAGAAGAGAGTAAGAGGGGCAGGTGTGGAGTGAAGTCAAAGTGAGGAAACTATAAGGGAAGATGGGAGAGGGTTGGGCAAACAGCCAATCAGCACAGAGTAGAGAAAGTCCAGTCAACGCTGTAGAAAGTTCTCCGAATGGCCAAACGTCCCTGCTTTGGCTGCTTCTGCTCCTACCTGCTGGAGTCTCCAGCTCCCTATGTAAGAGTGATCCAGGGATCAAGAAAACACAAAAGTGGTCTAGAGCCACCCACCCCTTCCAGGTCCTGTGTCAAATACAGCTCAGCCTGAGCCGAGACTCTAGCCCAGAGTTTCTGCCTTTGACCTGAATGTCTTTGATACTGAGGCCTTGGCTACACTTGGGAATTCACAGCGCTGCCGCGGCAGCGCTGCGAAGCGCAAGTGTAGTCGCACCGCCAGCACTGCGAGAGAGCTCTCGCAGCGCTGTATGTACTCCACCTCTCCGAGGGGAGTAGCTTGCAGCGCTGCGAGCGAGCGTGCAGCGCTACAGGCGCTGATTACACTCGCGCTTTACAGCGCTGCACTCGGGGGGGGGGGGGGTGTTTTCACACCCCTGAGCGCAGCAAGTTGCAGCGCTCTACAGCGCCAGTGTAGCCAAGGCCCGAGATACAGAGTCGGGCACTTCACACAGTTCGGATATTGCTTGTTTGTTTTTTAATACCAGTAAAACAAAAAACCCTGGGGGTGAGAATTGACCAAACCAATGTCAATTTACGAAATCCACATCATCTTCATCCCTGAGTCAGAGATTAGTAGAATGAAGGTATTTATTTATCATCCTCCCGGGAGGTTATGAGGACTCAGGCTGTACAACACTATCTGTTCAGATTTAAAATGACACAGATAAAGGAATGCCTGTGCCCCAGCTCAGGTGCCCTTGCCACAAGTTAAAGCTACATTAGTAGCACATTCCCATCTATCCAGGTTTTGCTGCCTGGACTTACATGATCAACTCAAGATCTCCCATCTCAGATTCCTAAAGCAAATCCCACCCCCAACCCTCTCAGCCCTCCACCCAAAGCCTGGTCAACTAGATGGGACTTTGTACAACACCCTCAATGTCAACAAGTTCCAGCTATTTCAGACCAGGGGAAGTGAATTCTATATTTGAGGGCCCCCTCACAGAGCACATCCTGTTACCAGGTCCCTCTCTTCTGTAGAGGGGGAGACTCAGCTCAGGTGCCTCTGCTGATCTCTCCTGCAGCAATATCACATGGGGAAGAGGGGCAGTCCCTCGGGTAGGATGCTCCCAGACCATTTAGTTCTTTGTAAGTCGAACACAACAGCTTATATCATTCCCAGAAACAAGTGGGCTGTCAGTGGGATCCCAGAATTCTAGTGTCAGAGGCTCAAGGCAAGATGCTCTGCTTTTAAAAGTGAGCTGATGCATTCTGCACAAGCTTCAATTTCAAAGAGAGATTTAAAGTGTAGCCCTATATGGCACATACTACACAGTCCAACTGGAAAGGTGGGAGAGGCCTGGATACTATTAGTAAGGTCCATGTCTGTAGAAGGGTTCGGTTGGGGTCACCCCTCTCTGGGGCGGCTGGGAGCCAGGCCGCCTCCCTACTTAGGTCCAGGGAGTCGGGGAATTAGCCTGGTGAGGTAGGAAACAGTCAAGGGTTCAGGCCCTCAGGCAGGGGCTGAGCAAATAGTTCAGGAACAAGCCCAGGCCCTGGGTCAGGGCGGGGCAGCAAACAAACTGGAGCTCAGACCCTCAGGCAGGGGCTGAGCAAATAGTTCAACAACAAGCCCAGGCTCCTGGTTCTGAGCATCTGGGGCGAGGGGGAGACTGCCACCCGTAAGTGGGGTGGCAGGGGAGGACGCAGGCCCGCCCACTCCACTGCGTCCCAGCCCGGGGCCCTAACAGCGGCAGGCAGCCTGCTGCTGTGTCAGTGGGGATCCTGGCCGCAACACACTGACATCGGCTCTGGGTGTGCCCCAGCCAGACTAGGGTCGGCTGCCCCCGGGCTACTTCCTACCTCCCCCTCTAGCAGTACCTGCGTCTGGTCGGTCTCCTCCACGGAATCAAGCACCATGGGCTCCTCAGGGTACTCGGCGAGCGGTAGGCTTGGCAGCTCCTCTGGGTCGCTTCTCTCCGGTAGGCTTAACAGCTTCTCCGGGGTCTGGTCGTCATCAGGCCTTAACTGGTATGGCCAGTCCTCAGTTCGGTCACAGGCTGCAGGAGTCTCCCCAGCGGGAGCTAGGCCCCCAGCGTCTGGCTTCTCCGGCAGCCAGGCAGCTTCTGAGACCTGGGGTGGGGCTTTTATACTTCCTGTCCTGCGCTTTGACCTTTGGGGGGGGGGTGGGTGCAGGCTCCAGTGGCTCCGCCCACTTCGGGATTCAGAGGGGCTCGTCCCTTTCTGGGGCAGCTGGGAGCCAGGCCGCCTCACTACAGTGTTCAACAGGAAAGGAGCCGGCCAGCATTCTTGCCAGATGCGGGTTTACTGACATAGTTGCCATGAACTCGGAACCTAACCAAGCCACCCCTTCTTCTACTGCCCAAATTGAAAGCCTTGGTAGTGGGCAACTATCTCAACTAAATACCCAAGCTGCTGCCCTCATCTCACCATAGTCAGTTCAGCTTTATGTAAATTAATCCTCAGCCTACTTGCTCTCATCAAGACAGTGGGAAAGACATTCAGTAGCACCCTAGGTTTGAGACGACAGATGATAGCTCTAGTCTTAACTTTAAGCACATGAACAGCCCCTCTCAAGTGGATGAATGCTCAGCACTAAAAAAAAGCACCACTTCTTTTAGGAGCCAAACTATCGGTTTGTATTTTTAAAAATCTTGGCTCCGTGGTCATTAATTTCTCCAGCAAATGCCACAAGTAAAGTATTACTAACTTAACTGAGGTTTATGAACTACTGCAGAGTCACAGCACAAAGACAGTTAACCAGATTCATGATGCAGGAAGCATATCCTCTTTCATACGTAGGATATTTTCTAAACTCGTAAGTGGACTTTATAAACAAGTTTACAAGCCAGTGAACAACTAGTTACACATTTTCTGTGTTAATAAGTGTTATCTAGTACAACAGTCAGACCAATAAGGTTTATATAAAACTGTTTACTCTCAAATCATGATTTAAAGACTTCAGTAACTTAGCCAGAGATTGTATGTCTATTTTTAGGAGTGGGTGGGCAAGGTTCTGTGGCCTGCAATGTGCAGGAGGTGAGATTAGATTATCATGGTGGTCTCTTCTTGCCTTAAAGCCTATAATACTTGCTACCTTTAAGAGAACCAAGTTACCAGATTACATTCTCTGACCTCAAAACTTGTGGCACGCAGGGTGGCTTCCTTATACAGCCAGTTTCACCTACACTTGGCACGATCTTTTCTAGGTCAGAAGGATAACTCATGACTTGCAGAGATCATCCATAAACATCCAGAGCAGAACACAAGCTCCATCAGAGAGAAGGAAAGATCATCCCAAACTTCCCCTCAGTATTGTGGTAGATTTTAACAAGTGGTCTCTGAGCCATCCTCCCCACTTCTGATTTACATTAGTGTAAATAGATTTACATTTCTGCCCACTCTATGACAAAAAGTCAATACAATAGATTGTTAGAGAAATACTCTTTTGAAGAGATGTGTGCCAGTCTTTCCTTTGTGTGGCAGCCCTTATTACCAAGCTGTTAGCTACCTACATAATGGAATGGATATGGCAAGTCACATTATTTCACTTAACTGGCAAACTTGTCTGAAGTTTCAAGAGTCCATCAGGATCCAAGCACCAACAGGTAAAGTTAATTATGAGGAGACTGAAAGAGTTCAAAAGAGCCAGAGAAGTATTAGAAGCTGGTTATTTACAGCTACACAAGGGTTGTTTGTAAAGGGCAAAACAGTTGAATTTACAGTGATGAGAGGTACCAGCTTGCCTGACCTGGAGGATTATCTTTTCAATCCACTAAACAAGCAAAGCCTGGGCAGTAATAGTGAAAGGTTTCTCCTGAACTGCCATGCCAGTGTGGCTCAGCACTGGGGTTATGATCACCCCTAGATGCAAGACAGTCATTTGGGATCCAGGCTCATTCAAACCTTAATTTCTCTGAGGAGACCACATATGAGGGGCTTGTAAAGTAGACACCCACATATTAGGCATTGGGCTGAAACCAATTTATGTCACACAGGCCAAAACACCACTGATAGCTAACTACTTTCAGTCCCTTCTAGAGGAAAGTCTTAGACAAGCCACAGCTCCAGGCACAGAGAGCTTGCAGCTCAAATCTGAAATGGGTCAAAGTCAGACACTGGATTCCTAACTGCCTGAAGTTTGGATTTTGAATCCCTACATTGGTTTACCCAGTCATACAGAGATGAAAGAGAGATCTGGACAAGGAATTTTGGCTGAGGCCCGATCTTTTCTGCCTTTCTTCCCCCTCAGAGGGGGAAGTGTGGCCATGCAGCTGGTGGACACAATTGGGAGTAAAAGACTCCTAGTCTAATCACAACTGTTCCATGGCAAGTCACTATCTACCTCACAAGGGTGTAGAAAGGATTAAGGATTGAGGAGAACTTTGAGAATGAGAAGAGATGAGTAATCTGAGCCACATTCAAACCAGTGACTAACTGATGAAAGAATCAGCAGCCCATACTCGAGGGTGGATGGCTCAGGTCACTAGTAACTATTTGAGTATATTTTTCCCCACCCTAATTAGCAGTGGGCCCCAAACCTGAAGAGCAAGTATAAACCACACCTGTGAACTCGAACGGAATCTGACTAAACTGCCTCAAACCCAAACTGGATGACTCAGGCCCCTCTTTTACGTCAAGATTTATTGTTCTCCAACATACTCAGATAACATACTCCAATTTCTCATGTTGTACTATTGCTAACTTGACTGTTAATTCAGTACTGTTAAAAAAAAAAAAAAAAAAACAATCCCAGCAGCTTTGTAATGTATCTTTATGACACAGAACCTGGGTTCTACCCTATTTAACCAAGCACCTGAACAGAGATAGCTGACAGAAGCATGTTCATTAATGCTGTCTATTGTCAGTAAGCTTGTTACCTTTTAAGACAAATAACGTTTTAAAGAGATCACGCATAGCTAGACATAGAAAGCAGAAGCAGGGAGTTGAATGATGCAATTAAAGTAAGAGACATAGACAAGCCACTCACTTGGAGGATATTTGACTCACACAAACCAGAAAAATTCAGAAACATGCAGCCTTTTGGCAGAAAATTAAACTTGAGTTTTAATAATCCCATTATACAAATAACCTGTGAAGGACTCATGATTCTGCATTCTTCCACAGATCGGTGTCTATTACAATGTTCAAGCCTTTCATTGGATGGAAAGGGCTCAATCCTGCATAATTAAGTACCATCTGAAGTCAAGAGAAATGGAGGGTGATCAGCAGCAACACTTGTAGCCATGTCTCTACTCCCCCAGCTCCTTGCTGTTGTAAGAATGTCTTCTTCAATATAGATGCATTTTCACTCTCAATGTTCATTATGTTCAGCACTTTGCAGGATCTGATCTTTATTGACTAATTGAGGATATGAAGGCCTCAAAGATGACTAAGAACAACAGTTCTAACAGAGTGGCCAGTAAACATTACAGATATAAAAAATATTCTGGCTTTTTCCTATAGCTACTTCAGATCACAGGATAGTTCCAGCTGAGCTCCATCTCCTTGCACTGCAGGTTCTTTATTGGACAGATAATTGAACAGTTAGAAATCCAGATGGCATCAGATTATTAGCATGGGTAGAACCATCCCCTCCAGTTTTAAAAGCAGGACTAGAAATGTTGTTGTTTGGAAAGAGTTTCCATCCAGATCAAGCAAGACTAAAGGCTGGTAAGTCGATCCCCAATAGATCGATTGCTACCCGCCAATCCGGCGGGTAGTGAAGACGTGCCCTTATTATCTAACAACTACAGCACAGCCTGTAGGTCACATATTAAAAAGATACTCAACTGAAAAAAGTTCACGCTGCTGTCTGAATGTTATACCTACTTTTGTTACAAAACAACTGAAAGTTGAGGGGCAAAACATTTCTCTGTTTCGGTTTATTTTGTGCACTTAATGGTTGTGTATATTCAGTTTCACTGTTCCCCCTGTACAGTGAGTCAGTTTCCTCTCTGGGTAGGACTTTCAGAGTAAGAGGAGAAAACAACATTTTGGGGAAAAAGAACTGATTGCCTAACCATAAAAGTCAACAGAGTAATTTGGGGGCCAATGTAAGGTATTTTTCAAATCATTTCTTAAAGTTCATTGTATTGTCATAGCACCAGTCATGGACCAGGGCCCCACTGTGCTAGGAGCTGTACAAAACACAGAACCAAAACGCTGGCCATGCTCCAAAGAGCTTAGACTCAGTCTACTTATAACACGACAGATGGATGCAACGGGCCAGGGAAGCACAAGGAAACAGTGAGAATACTAATTAGGGCATGGCTACACTTGCGAGTTAGAGCGCATTAAAGCAGCCCCGGGCGCCCTAACTCACAACGTGTCCACACTGGCAAGGCATGTAGAGCGCCCAGACTCCGTGGCTGGAGTGCTCCTGGTAATCCACCTCCACAAGAGGCACAACGCTTGGTGCGCCCTGACTGGAGTGCTGCAGCGGCAGTGTGGACACCCTGGTCTGTTAATGCGCTCTGATCGGCCTCCAGAAGTGTCCCACAATGCCTGGTCATCACTCTGAACTCTAATGCCCTGCCCTCGGGTGACCAACCATCAGACCAGCCCTTTAAATTCTCTGGGAATTTTGAAAATCCCCTTCCTGTTTGCTCAACCAGGCGTGGAGTGCTCTCAGTGCATCTTTCCAGGTGACCATGCCTCCATGCGCCAGGTGATCCCCAGTATGGAGCAATGGCGAGGTGCTGGACCCATCCGTGTTTGGGGGGAGGAAGCTGTCCAGTCCCAGCTGCGCTCCAGCCGTAGGAATTACAATACCTTTGGGCAGATATCAAGGGACATGATGGAAAGGGGCCATGACCGGGACGCACTGCAGTGCAGGGTTAAAGTGAAGGAGCTGTGGAATGCCTACCCCAAAGCCCATGAGGCAAACCGCCACTCCGCTGCTGCCCCCATGACCTGCCGTTTCTACAAAGAGCTGGACACAATACTTGGGGGTGACCCCCACCGCCACTCCAAGTACCACCATGGACGCTTCAGAGCCCAGTGCAATAAGGCAGGAGGAGGAGGAGGAAAGCGGGAGCGAGAGTGCTGAGGAGCAGGAAGACACCCCGGCATCCCTAGATGCATGCAGCCAGGAGCTGTTTTCAAGCCAGCAGGAAGGTAGACAGTCGCAGCGGCCAGTGCTTGGGGAAGGACAAACACCAGAGGAGGTTCTCGGTAAGCGGCTTTTATTTTGGGAAGGAAGTTATTCGGTGCGGGCTCTTGGGGTGAGGAGGGTTAGGGCTGCATGCATGCCTAGATCCGGAATAGGGCGTTGATGTGCTCTCTCACATCACGGTAATCGGCCTCAGTGATCTCTTCAAAGGTGTCATGCAGAAGCTGGGCAATGTGCTTGCGCAGGATTCTTGGGAGCGCTACTGTGGTCCTTGTCCCAGTCAGGCTAATATGTCCGTGGCACTGTGCCGTGAGGGGTGGGGGGACCATTGCTGCACACAGGCAAGTTGCATATGGGCCAGGGCGGAAGCCGCATTGTAGTAGAAGACCCTCCCTTGCTTCCCAGGTCACCCTCAGCAGCGAGAGGTCTTCCAGGATGAACTCCTGTGGAAAATGTGGGGACAGCGTTCAGTATAGGAGCCCCCTGCAGCTGTTGGCTCTCCCCAAAGTGCAGAGCCCCAGAGAACAGTACGGCAGTGAAACAATCAGTCCCCCCTCGACCCTGTGCTTATTCACCATTTTGGGGCTCCTGTGAGTTATGTGCTCTCGCTTTGAGACGCGCAAATTCTGCTATTGTGTAGACTGTGCTTATCTTTAAGTACGGGGAAATCATTGTTCTGTATGGTGTGAACAATGCTGCCTCTGTTAAGTGTTGCATTTTGCCTTTACAGATGCAACCTTGAGATCTCAGCCGTCCGTGTTATCACCAGCAGAGAGACTCCAAAGAATTAGGAAGAGGCCATGTAGAAGCAAAGAAGACATGCTGCATGAAGTAATGCAGAAGTCCCTTCATGAAAATCAAAAAGCTCAGGAGTGGAGGGAGAGTGAAAGGAAGTTCCGCCAGCAGAATGCGGAGCGCCGGCAGCAAAGCACGGTGCACCGGCACCAAAGCAGGGAGCGGCTGATAAGCATCATGGAGCACCAAGCGGACTCGATCCAGGCACTCGTAGCCATGCAGGCGGAGCCCTACCACGCCCGCCCCGCCCTGCAGCCCTTGTCCCAAAACTCTTTCCCTTGTGCCCCCATGTCACCTCCAACCCACTTTCCCCAACATCCGGGTTCTTATCACCACCAGCTGCCTCCAACACCTGTAGCTTCACCACCCAGCCCTGCAAACTATGACCCTTACCCACTGCACTCAACCCCTATCACCATGCAGTATAGCCATCCTGAAGCGCAGCACTCATTGCACAGCACTACAGACAGGAAGGCTGAGTATGATAACAGAACATACGCAAATCTGTGATTGTACCGTTCCCCACCCCACCCCCTTGCCCTTTCTGCTTCTCAACAGTGTGTTTCTTTTCAATAAATGTTCTTTTAAATAAATGGCTTTTTTGGCTCTGAAAACATTCTTTATTATTGCATTAAGTAAAAGATACCTTAGCCCAGGAAAGCAACAGACACTGCAAGTCAGCATAGCAAACACAGATTCATACTAACATTGGAACCACTGCACTTCACTCCCGTGCAGGGCACCAAACATTACTGGTGGCTTTCAGTCTCAAATTGCTCCCTCAAGGCATCCCTAATCCTTGCAGCCCCGTGCTGGGCCAATCTAATAGCCCTGCTCTCTGGCTGTTCAAATTCAGCCTCCAGGTGTTGAACCTCTGAGTTCCATGCCTGAGTGAATCTTTCACCCTTCCCTTCATAAATGTTATGGAGAGTACAGCATGCGGATAACCGCAGGGATGCTGTCATCAGCCAAGTCCAGCTTCCCATACAGTGCGCGCCAGCAACCCTTTAAATGGCCAAAAACACACTCCACAGTCATTCTGCACCAGCTCAGCCTGTTGTTGAACTGTGCCTTGCTGCTGTCAAGGCTCCCTGTGCAGGGTTTCATGAGCCATGGCATTAAAGGGTAAGCAGGGTCTCCAAGGATCACAATGGGCATTTCGACTTCTCCTACGGTGATCTGGGAAAAAATGTCCCGTCTTGCAGCTTCCTGAACAGGACAGTGTTCCGAAAGATGCATGCATCACGCACCTTTCCGGGCAGCCTACATTAATGTCAATGAAACGCCCACGGTGATCCACAAGCGCCTGGAGAACCATGGAGAAATACCGCTTTTGGTAAACGTATTCAGAGGCTAGGTGGGCTGGTGCCAGAATTGGAATATGCATGCCATCTATCGCCCCTTCACAGTTAGGGAAACCCATTTGTGCAAAGCCAGCCACAATGTCATGCACGTTACCCGGCGTCACGGGTCTTCTGAGCAGGATGCGATTAATGGCCCTGCAAACTTGCATCAACACGATTCCAACAGTCGACTTTCCCACTCCAAACTGGTTAGCAACTGATTGGTAGCTGTCTGGTGTTGCCAGCTTCCAGACTGCAATAGCCACCCACTTCTCCACAGACAGGGCAGCTCTCAATGTCATGTCCTTGCGCCGCAGGGTGGGGACAAGCATATCACACAGTCCCATGGAAGTGGCTTTTCTCATCCCGAAAGTTCTGCAGCCACTACTCGTCATCCCAGACTTGCATGATGATGTGATCCCACCATTCAGTGCTTGTTTCCCCCAAAAGCGGCATTCCATGGTGGTGAGCATGTCCGTGAATGCCACAAGCAATCTCGTGTCATATGCGTTACGCGAGACGATATCTTCGGACTCCTCACTCTGAGTTTGAATCTTAAGGAGTAACTTGACTGCCAAACGTGACATGCTGGCGAGACCCATCAGCATATTCCTCAGCACTTCGGGCTCCATTCCCGCAGACCGAAAGGGAAGACAGAGCGCGCAATACAAAAAAGTTGAAAGATGGCGCCAAATATGGACGGAAGCACGTGGATTGCTGCCATGCGAAGCGATGCATCACGGGGTGTTGGGACAGGAGCCAGAATGCCCCGCACCACTCGCCCCCTTCCCACAAGCCACAGCGCCAGAATGGGAAGAGGTGCTCTGTGGGATAGCTGCCCATAATGCACCGCTCCCAATGCCGCTGCAAGTGCCGCAAATGTGGCCACGCCAGTGCACTTGCAGCTGTCAGTGTGGACACACTGCAGCAATTTCCATACTACGCTCTCCAAGGGCTGGTTTAACTCACAGCGCTCTACATCTGCAAGTGTAGCCATGCCCTTAGTGTAACAGGCAGCAGTCTTAGCATATAAGATGCCGAAGTTGGCTGTATCCATTTAAATTACAACTAGCACAAGACCTCTTTTAATGCCAATGAAGTCAAAGCTCTCAGGAATGTAAACTGGACATGGAAACTGCAGGCATCCCACATCTTCCTGTCCCTCTAATTTTTAGTTACCTCAGTAAGAATACTTCAGGGGAAACTCACACCTCTGCTCCTGCACAGAATTACATCTCCAGTGAGGCCAGCAGTTCCAGATTGAAACCCAACAAGATCTGCTGCCCACTTATCCATTCCAAACGGTTCCTGGGCACCACAAGATCTGTGCTGTTGTGCAGGAGCTCCAGTGTGAACCTCTTGAGGGAGGAGAAGAAACTCACATTGAAAGGGAAGGAGTGTGACAACGGAAGAAGGAAAGGAGACTGGATTGAAGAAGGAACAGAAACTCAAAATGGGAAGGGGGGGGAAGAATAAGGTGGTAGAGGGAAAGATAGGCAAAAATAAGAGGAAGTGGAAAAGGGACGTGAACAGTCTACCGTAAGAGGAAAAATACTGAGATCTAGGCAAGGCTTACAGTAGAAACTTTTGCTAGTATATCAACGTTGGTTAGGTCTGCAGTGTTTTCTGCACCACCAAAGCCCTAGTGCAGATGCAATTATAGCTGCATAAAGATGCTTGTGCCAGTATAGCTAATTATGCTCAGGAAACCGGTACAATTAAGCTATACCGGCAAAAGCATTTTTGCCAGTATAAGCAGTGTTAATGCTAGGAGGGTTTGCCTGCACAGGTACCAGAAAACCTCTTCTAGTGTAGACAGGGCTGGCTCCAGGCACCAGCTGAGCAAGCTGGTGCTTGGGGCGGCAGATTGTTGGAGGCGGCATTCTGCCCAATCCTAGGGCCGCATGGCCCCTTTTTTTTGTTTTGTTCTTGTTCCACTCCAGCCGCCCTGTAGGGGGCGGCGGCGCGGAGAACCAGAGCGCCCTGCAGGACAGTCCTCTTCCTTCCCTCCCCGCCGACCGGAGCGGAGCCCTGGCAGCAGGCGGCGGCGCAGCGGGAGGGGCCGCGTGGCAGCGCCCCTGCTGTAGCCCTGGCCGCCCCCTTCTCTCTCTCTCCCGCCCGCCCCCCCCCCCCCCCGGCGGTCCCCCCGCCCCCGGCGCCCCGGGGGCCCCCCGGGTTTTTTTTTGGCTTGGGGCGGCCAAAAAGCCAGAGCCGGCCCTGAGTGTAGATCTAGCCCTAGAGAAGCGAGGCAAGAGAAAGAAGGAAGAGATAGAGGAATAAGAGAGTGCGACTGCTAATTCAAGTGGTATTTACATAATTACCCACCTTCACACCTGAAAGTGAATAGCTAATATTGATGCACAAAGGAAATAGATTCTGGGATCTTCACTGAAAGTTCTATACAGGGGTGATAAGTAGCCCCTAGCTTGCGTACACTGAGCATACTCCACTGCTCTGTTAGTGAGGGGGAGATGAACTCCCCCAAACAGAGACCACTGAAATTCAACCCCTGGCTCTGTTAGTCTTTTCATTATGAAGCCTGTTTCTGAAGAGTTCACAACTTGACCATAAACACTGGCTCTGAGATGAAACAGCATATAAAAGGCTTAATTCCTAAAGTGAATATTTTCTTTTATAAGTTACAATGCCAGTTTACCATTTATATGTTAGAGGAAGAAATGGCACAAGTTTTTATTTTAGAAAAAATAAAAATACTTCCAGAAGCAACCAAGTTTGAGCCAGTTTCATAATGCCTAGCTCTAAGAAGCCCAAATTATTTCCCCTGCCTAGAGCTGGGAGAACTATGAGGGGCATGGAACTGTCAAGATCTTTTCCCATGCCTCTAGTTGCCCTGCAGCCCATGTTTCACTGCAGACTTTTCTGTTAGTATGAACTAACTCACTCCACTACATAGGAGATAAGCTGACAGGTTCATGTGGTCACAGCTACTGGTCAGACCCCAGCACCATCCTCCACCCTGAAAAAAGAACCAGAGAGAAGTCTCTGCTGCCACAGATGGAGCCCACTCTACAGCACAGCTCCACAGTACAGTACACTTCACTGCACAGATGTGCCATAACCTGCCCCCATGCAGCAGAACTGCACTGGTTCCACTGCCTTTCAAGCCATATGTGCCTGTAGAGGGGATGATGAGATTTAAGCTTTAGGATTTAAAACTAAGCAGACAACCCAGCTGAGATATTTGTAACACTACATGAGTAGGGAGCTATTTTTCACAATGAATTATGAATTGAGGATACATAATATTTGTACTCAGATAAAGCTAGTGTGCAATATTTCCCCAAAACCACAGCTAATAGTGGATGAATGGGCACACAGTAATTATTTATACTGGCTTCTTCTGAACCTCAATTACTATGTATGCAAGAATCACTGTTAACTTTTCAGAGAAAACTATTTTAAAAAAAGTTAATGGTGTTAATGGATTTAAACATGAAAACCAGGAAGTTACAATTTTTCACACCATGAAAAAAAAAACAGGCAGCATACATGATGAATAGTACATTTTAAAAGTTTTAATTGTATTCACTGATATTAGTAACACTGATAAGAAAAACATACCTTTAAACTGCACAGCTGTACTTACTACGGCAGGAAAAAACAGTGAGTGAACTTAACGCCTGTGTATTGCAAATTGTGCAAGGAGGCACAATTGCCTCCTGTTATGGATAATTTGTTGCAGTTTTCATTAACCAAGAACTCTATTGTTTTTGTAGGTTTTTTTTTTTAAACGAGATACATAATGTTATAGAGGTTGGCGTCCTAACTAGATTAAAGATTGGTCAGCCCCATCACGCACCATATTAGTGGACAAAGACTGCATTACAACCTAACAAACGTAAAGAATTTGTTGTTAGGTGCTGTTTCTCTTCACTCCAGATTACATGGTACAAGTGGGTTATGCAATGCACTGAGCAACACACACACGAGCCTGTGTCGACTGGCTTCTCGAGCGACGGTTGCTAGCCAGCGGCGAGATCATTTTGCAAAGGGCCCAATTTCATGGCACAATTCCCCTCTCGGGACAAACAGCGTTTAGGATCATCTGCCCCGATTGATCACCAAGCCATTCCGCCTTGCGGTTCGCTAGCCCAGATGGTCTGCAACATACGGCGCCTCCTGCATGCAAGGAAACACGTAGGCGCCCCTGGGTGAGCAGATCCTCAACAGCTGGGCGTTCACTTACCGCTCTTTGCCCTGATGTTCTCCCGTAAGAAGTGCCCGCTGGAAAGGTGCTGGAGCCCGAAGCTCTCGGCAATTCTCTGGCACACGGTCCCTTTGCCAGAGCCGGGGGGACCCAGCACGACGGCTCGCAGGAGTTTGGAAGCCATCGCAGCCGCTCACGCACTCAGAGCTCCCCGCTGATCCCTACGGAGCGACAGCGACCCCGGCAAAGTTACAGAGCAGCGGTGGCCTGGGAAGGAGCAGGTCCCCCCCCCCGCACCCCTTCCCGATCAGAGACCGCCGAACCCCGCCAGCGCCAGGCCCGACATCTCCACCCAGCAACCCCCAAGTTACAGCGGAGACGCTCGCAAATCGTGCGGGGGGCGCGGGGGGCGCTTTGCACGTGGGCAATTCTCCCCAGCTGCCTGCGGGATTAGCCTCCAACGCGCCGAGTCACTGAGTCCCTGGGGCTCCTTGGGGACCCCCGCCGATGTCGGTACTGCTTGCAAGGGGGACGGGGGATCCTCCTGCCCGCCCACCCTGATTGCACCCACGGCGCTTCCAAAGAGCCACCTTCCGCGGGAGGGAAACTCAACTCACTAATTCTTAGGGGGACTGGGGAGGGGACGGGGGAAACTCCTGCAATATGGCGTTTAAAAAATGTGCGAGGGGTTGTCCCATAACACGCTACTGACCCAACCTAGCACACAGCAAGCTGCCCCTCCGCCTGTGCCTTTAAGCGAAAGCGTGGCGGCTGGGTCCCTTGGCAAATGCAAGCCCCAGCCCCGGGAGCGCGAGCAGCCGCGCGCGCTAGCTCGCTTCGGGCGCTCGCGTTCGCCGGCCCCAGCACTCACAACAGCAGGGAAGACGGCGGCCAGTGGCAAGCTGTCACCAACCCAGCCCCGCCCCCAGAGGGCCTGGCGCAATGGGATTTGTAGTCCGATTGGTGCGTCTCTCCCACGCCCAACAGCAAACTGAACCGCCCACAAGGACTACAAATCCCAGCCAACCCCACCAGCCAGCCGGCCTCCCTCCCAGCTCCCTGTATGAATCTCTTGGGGCTAGGGCAGGGGTTCTCAAACTGGGGTCTGGGACCCCTCAGGGGGTCGTGAGGTTATTACATGGGGGGTTGCAGCATCAGCCTCCACCCCAAACCCCGCTTTGCCGCCAGCATTTATAAGGGTGTTAAATATATTAAAAAGTGTTTTTAATGTATACGAGGGGGGTCGCACTCAGAGGCTTGCTCTGTGAAAGGAGTCACCAGTACAAAAGTTTGAGAACCACTGGTCTAGGAGCAACACTTAAAACCATAAGAATGGCTATGCTGGATCAGACCAATGGGCCATCTAGCCCAGCATCCTGTCTTCTGACAGTGGCCAGTGCCAGATGCTTCAGAGGGCATGAAGAGAACAGGGCAATTTATTGACTGACCCATCCCCTGATGTCCAATCCCAGCTTCTGACTGTCAGAGAGAGGCTTTAGGATACTGGAGCTAAGTTGGCATCATTGACCGCCTTGGCTAAGAGCCATTGATGGACCTGCCCTCCATGAATTTACCTATTTCTTTTTTTAACTCACTTTTGTCCTTCACACCATCTCCTGGCAATGAGTTACACAGGTTGATTGTGTGTTATGTGAAGAAATACTTCCTTATATTGCCTATTTAATACTTACCTGCTGCCTATTTAATAACTCTTAATTGGGTGTCCATGGGGTAGTCATTAACCCATAGAAACTCAGAGGAGGAGTCTGGGGTGGGGGGGAACCTACATTTAAAGACAATTTTTAAAGGGTACCACTCCCACAATGTTGTGTAAGTGGCCCAAAATCATGCATTTGCCTTACAATGTGTAAACTTGCTTATGGTTACTCTTTCAAAACATAATTTTTTTCTTAATCAAATGCTTTTTAGCAACTCCAGGCCATGAGACATTAGGCACCAAATTAGGGGATGTCTCTTAAAGTACAGAACTCAAAAGAGAGGATTCATTCACACACTTCATCGTTGAAAGCTCGTAGATATGTTACACTGGAACGGCATGTTACCACAGGGGCTATTATGAAAATAGCTGTTACAAAAGTGATTTTGCAGACTATGGTTATTGTGTGTGTAGAACATGTGCGCACACACAAAATATTTATAATGTACCAGACTTGCCAAGTCTCATTCAGTTGGGAGAGATACTCCCTTGTTTTGAATGGTTTATAAAGGGAAACTGACAAGTTCCAAAATTACACTTTTTAAAAGCAAATATCTTACTAGTGTTACTAATAACTGTATGGTTAAAACTGAAGGATATTTTTAAATATAACCTTTCCCACCTTTGCTGCTTGTTGATTCCTCCTTCTGCTTGGACAATGAAAACCGACTAGTCAGGTGACTTTCTGGTTTGATGCACTAGCATAATGCTGCAGTATCTGGTAACATGCTTCATGTTCACAGACAGAAATGTTCCCAACATTGTGCAAGTGTTATAAATATCTGTAGTAGACTTCCTTCAAGCCAGGCCAACCATCATGTGGTTCTCCACTCTGCCAATCTCCATCAATACAGTGCCACTGAAGACAGGAATTATTAGTGTAATAACCCCAAGAGCACAAATAGTCTTCCCACTACTCAGTGCCGGCTCCAGGCACCAGCTTGTGAAGCAGGTGCTTGGGGCGGCCACTCCGGAGAGGGGCGGCACGTCCAGCTATTCGGCGGACAGTCCCTCACTCCGGCTCGGAGCGAAGGACCTTCCACGGCAGATCGCGATCGCGGCTTTTTTTTTTGGCTGCTTGGGGCGGCCAATACCCTGGAGCCGGCCCTGCCACTACTGTCCCATAGTGCACAGGTCAATGCTTAGGTGACATGTCTGGTCTACTTTCTGCATGGAGTTAAGCCACTTACCTGTACAAATAATGCTGCACATGCAGGGGTGAAAGTAACTTAAAGGACTTACCAGTACTCCGGAGTCCTTATGAGGGGGTGGGGCCTCTACCGGAAGAGGCAGGGCCTTTAGAGCCCCAGGCCCTTTAAATTTCCGCCAGGGGAAGCCAATCCGCCCCGGTACAGCGCACTGGCTCTTGCCGGTACACCGTACCGGGATGTACCGGCTTACTTTCACCTCTGTGCACATGCAGCTTTTGATTTCAATATGTATTGATGGGGATTTATTTTGCAGGCTCAAGGAATCAGGGAAATAGTTTCTGAGTTCTAATTAATGCCACCACTACTCTTGTTAAAAGTGTGGATAAATCCTAACACGAGGGTGAAAATGTTCATATCTCCCTAGCTCTCTCAGTGTCCTCTCCTCTCTGGGAATCATGGGATCTGGCTTCTATCCCTGGCTTTGTCGTGGACTTGCTCTGTGACCTGGGGCCTTAGTTTTCTCATTTGTAAATGGGAAATTAATACTTACCCACCTTTGTAAAGTGCTTGGAGGCCTACAAATGGAAAAGTGATATGGGTCTGAAATCCCCACACTTGCAATGAGTCCATCTCCCAGATCACATAGCTGGAGCAGGTGAGATGCCCAACCTAAAGCTCCTATCTACCCACCAAGAACCCCGTCTGCAGGGGCAGAGGGAGCAGAAAGTATTGAAATCTACAAACTGCTGAATCCTTGGCCTGTGTGGTCTCTTTATTTAAAAGGTCACCTAGCAATAGAGAGGAGAAGAGAGATACAGAAAGTGCTACAACAGCACTGAATGCTAACAAGATGGGGAATAATAAAAGCTATTCACCCATAGCTGACAAGGTCCAGTGTGAGATTTCATGGCAAAGGTTAGGAATGGGAGATGTTCTGGTCTGTGGGACAAATCAAGAGTCCAGACTAAATGAAGCAGAAGCAGTAAAGGATTAATTATCCTTAGCTGGTGCCTACTCCTTGAAAAGGAGTCTCATTTGCTTCTTTCAGCCATAGGGTGACCAGATGTCCCGATTTTATAGGGACAGTCCTGATTTTTGGGTCTTTTTCTTATATAGACTCCTATTACCCCCCATCCCCTGTCCCGATTTTTCACACTTGCTGTCTGGTCACCCTATTCAGCCACTTGTGACTAGAGTCCAAAGCAAGAAAGTATATACAAAGTTCATCACACAAGGAATCTCAATAATACAGAGCTTCAGCTCTATTTAATTCTGTTGTCAATTCCCAGCATGCATAGGAATAAAAATGCTTGGCTATTATGAAGAGAGTGCACTGCATTGTTTTCCTCCTTTACTAAAGAAAACAAGAAGCATCTCTTTTTTCACACCCAGGGGCAGCCAACCAAAGCAAGGCTGGCTTTAGGGGGTAACTCAAGTAGGCTTCTAGAAAGTTTAAGTAAGGGGTGTCATCATAGTTATATATAGGAAAACGTTCATTCCTATCTCCTTAGTATTCCTGATGTGAGCATAGAATTCTGCCTCACTCAGAATTCTGTTTGACCACACATGAGCCCTGAACTCATGCCTTTCAGAGCGGGAAAGGTAGATTCCAGTGGCATGGTGTTGTGAAATGATTATGGTATGTATATTATGATAAAGCATTTCCTGCAGATCCTATTTTTGCTGATACACAATGTCTCATAATAGTTTTGGTTGAACAGCACAGATGGAATCTGGTAGGGATCCTAGTAGGGTGTTTTGTTTGTTTATTTGCCTTATAAAACTGGCTGTCCCCAAGAACAATTAATACAGCATGTACTGGGGAAACTACCAGTTTTTCAAATGGTGTCATGAAAATTTTGGTGGTAGCAGGTCCTCTAATGGAGTGAGAAAGGAATGCAGACATGCCCATGGTCAACAGCTTTATATTCCCCCATCACTTAGCTCCCTATTATGTTGGGATGAACAGGTTTCCATGGAATTGGAAACATGACTTTGCCATGAAGGTTTTACATAGCTTGTTCAATCCCCTTGCCACTCTGACTGCTGGTATATGCTTTCCTCCATTGACTGCTGTCATGAATTAACATCTGGTGTAGGAGGGTAAGTCTCAAATGTTAACTGACTCAATCAAGTAATTTTGGTCACAATTTTAAGATTTTGTCTAAAGTTTTGGAAATCCTCCAATTAATTTAATATTTCAGGATTTTTAGCAAATTAATAAGTGCAAAACAGGTTTCTTAAAGTTTAACCTTTCAGTCAATGGATGGAAACTCAAAGAGCATTGTGCTTGTACATCAGAGCCAAAAAGCTGTCTATCCAAGCTAATAGATAGCATAAATGGTGAGAAGTCAATCAGATATTTAACGTTTTCAGTTTTAAATCAGTGGTTAAAGTAAATTGAAAGGGGAGGAGCGATCTCTCACTGACCAAAAAGAAAGGAGGGGGAGCTCTTGGCTTTTAACAGAAAAGGGAGAGCTGTGTTCTCCCTGCCTCCTCCCCAGGGCTGGATCTAGGGGCAGGCGACCATCTGGGGTGCCAGCCTTGGAGTGGTGTTTCTGTTGTTAATAGAATATTTGAAGTAAAAATGTTTCCGTTATTCCATATGTGGATTCATTTTTCACTAACCTCCTAGAATGTTCTGGACCATTGCAGAATCTCGTAGAACCTTCCCGACTTTTTGAGAACGACATATTCCTTGAACCTCTTAGAATATTGTCAGCCATGCCATCATAGGTATATAAGGGGCGGGGCATCACCAGTGAGATATCAGAAGACGTGAGAGCACACCTACAGTATTGTGAACCTTGTTTTATTGTGTAACTGTGAAAGTGTATTTGTGTTTTAAGACTTGAAGAGTGTAACTAGCAACTAATAAAGGACATACTTAATGAGATGCCAGAGATATCTATCAAATCCCTGTCTATGCAACAATATAAAATAAATACTGTTATTTCTTTTGCCATGCTTAACATGTAATGTTTGATGACTTTCTAAGACTGCGGAACATAAACTTTTGCTTTCCATAATACTGTCTGTTTTCCCCCGTAGAAAATAAAAGATGCCCCTGAAGAAGCCTTCAGGAGCCCAGTATAGGAACCAAAAAACTCAGTTGCAATCTAGTTTGCAGCAAAGGGCACATTTGATGGGAAATATCTGAAACAGAACAACACAGACTGGGCTTTAGGCATCATCCCAGCGCAGAAGAAATAGAGGAGCAAAGCATAAATGATGGAAGTCCTATTACTAAGGAATTAGCAGATTTACCTGAAGATCAGGAATGGAAATATGAGGAAAGTGATGGAGAATCATCCAGTTTTCGTGGAGGTGTAAAGGAGAGTGGTAATAAAGAAGAATGTGGTTCACATGAAAAGGAGAGTGATGACAAAAAAAATCTGGTTTACATGAAAAGAGAAACAATAAAGAAGAATCAGTCTCGCATGATGACAGAAACAGCAGTGACAAAAATTGCACACCACAGATCTATATATCAGATCCCACTTTATGTCCAGCAATCCTAAACTCTGCCGATATTGATCGTACAATTTTGAATGGGCCAGGCAAAATCAAAGATATGATGTTTCCCTTAAATGAGCAGAAGTGACACTTCTCAAGGTCACACTGCAAAAGAGTATGCAAGAATGGTGAGAAACTAAATTGGCATTGGCTAGTTTACTCAAAATCAACTGACAAAGTGTTCGGTTTTTTGTTGCAAAATATTTCATAAGAATGCCAAATTGTTGCTTGCGCTTTCCGAGTACAATTATTGGCATAACTTAGCTGATGCTCTTAAGCAACATGAAAAGTCACCTGGCCATTTTATGTCCTACTCTAAATGGATGGAGGTCGAGTCCAGGCTCAAGCCGAATAAATGCATAGACACAGAAAGCCAGCGCATTATTAATGTAGAAACCTAGCATTGGAGGATCTTGCTCGAGCATCTGATCTCAATTACCCACTTCCTTGCAAAGAATAATTTGGCTTTCCAGGGTTTGATGGATAAGTTGTTCACTGAACATAACAGTCATTTCCTTGGTTTGGTAGAGTTCCTTGTGTGGAAGCAGAGAAAGAACTGACAGGAAGGGGATTGCAATACATGACAGTTTGTTAGCAAGAGTCAGGCTAACTGTAACCCTAATAACGCGAGATTTGTAGAAGCGAGGATTGTGTGAGGCGAGTGGGAAAGAACTGTGTAAGAAGTTGTTGTGACCTTGTGTAGATAATGTGCAAACAATATGGAATGTAGACTAAGAGTCTACATTAGTGAGAAAAACAAGATATCAGAATGACCTATGTATAAACAAAATGCAGCTGTTGCTTTTCTTTGTCTGTAACAAAAGGTATAAATGTTTGCTGTAACTGTTTACCTGTTGAAAGACCTGCCTAGGAGGGGGAGACCCTGTGTCCTAGTGCACTCTCTCCCTTTATGTAGCTATTTAAGAGAATAAAGTATCTGATTTTGCTGTACCCAACCAAAGTGTCTCCGACACTTGGGAAATACCACAATGTCTTGCGTGAGCACCTACATTGAGTAGTTTGTAAAGAAGCTATATGGGACATTACTCCAGCAGAACAATTCAAAACAAATTGATTGACCTTATGTCAAGGAAAGTGCTTGATAACATATTGATGCGGCTTGGCAAAGCCAAGAACTATGCCATAATACTGGACTGCACTCCCAACATAAGTCACAGTGAAAAGATGTCATTTACAGTAAGATTTGTTGACGACGAGGATGGCTGTATCCAAGTAAAGGAACACTTTATCTGTTTCCGATCTATGGGCGACTCTACTGTAAAAGGCCTAACAGAACTGTTTATGAATGTTTTGAATGAGAATAAAATAAAGCTTCAGGACTGCCATGGCCAAGGCTTTGACAACCGTGCGAACATGAAGAGAAGAAACAGTGGCATCCATGCAAGGATCCTTGCGCTGAATCCAAGAGCTTTCTTCGTGCCTTGTAGCTGCCATTCCCTCAACGTGGTTGTGTAAGATGCCGCGTCATCTTCTTTAGATTCAGTATCTCTCTTTGGATTACTACAAAGGATATACGTTCTGTTTTCAGCATCAACTATCAGGTGGAACGTGGAAGATCCTCACAGACAGTGTTACATATTTGACCCTGAAGGCATTAAGGGACACTTGCTGGGAGAGCTGCATTGACAGCGTAAGGCCAGTGAGGTACTAAGTGACTGAGGTTTATGATACCCTGATGGAGCTGGCGCAGTTGAGTAAAGCCGAGGCCGGAATCTGACTGCAAAGCCTGGCAAACCAGATCACTGACTTCAAATTTCTGGTCTCAGTTGTGATTTGGCATGATATCCTGTTCCAAGTAAATATTGTAAGCAAGGCATTACAAACCAGTCGATGGACATTGCGGCTGCTACTACTTTGATGAGAAGCTGCTTGATTTCGTTGTGGCCTACAGAGACAACGGATTTGAAGATGCCATCACTGCTGCCAAAGAAATGGCGGAAAGCTTAGGAGTTGAGCCTGTCTTCAAGGAAATTCGTATTAATTGGAAGAAGTGACAGTTTGGTTATGAGGGTAGAGATGAGGTGATGGGAAGCTTGGAAGAAAAATTCAAGGGGAAGCTTTTTTGCTCGCTGGTTGACACTGCTTGAGTGTCCATCGAAGAAATATTTGGACAAATGAATCACCACAAAAAGACCTGGCGGGGGGGTATGACCTGCCGGCTGACAGAAAAGCACTCTTGAACAATTGTACAGACCTTCACCTGACGCTGACACAAGGGGAACATTCAGAGGTCAATGATAAAGACCTCTATGTCAAAATGGACAACATCCGTCACATTTTGCAACACGGGAAGCACTTTCCACTCCAAGTTCGCCGATTAATTCATGATGAAGAGCTGAAGGACACTTTTTCTAATGTCTGGAAAGCTTTCAAGAGTCCGCTCATGTTGCCAGTCACAATTGCGAGTGGTGAGCGCAGTTTTTCAAAGCTCAGGCTCATTAAAACATATCTTTGATCGACGATGGCTGACGAGAGACTGACATTGCTTGCTATTTATTGCTTGAAAATGCTATTGGCCAGTCTTTGGATCTGATGTTGTGCTTCAGTTCGGGAGGGCAAAGGCAAGAAAAGTGACCTTTTGAACTAAAGGACTTAAGGTTAACATTCTAAGGTTGTCACTTACCGTAACACTATTTAATACTGGTCCACCCAATGTTGGTGCACAGTTCAATTTCTTGATGTTAGTACATTTCAGTTATTCTTAAAATTAAAAAGTTTCTATATGCTTAGAGGAAATGATTTTTATTTGCTTATATATGGCATGAATAAATACAGATTTACAGATCCTAGCGTGCAAATTTATCATCTTATATGACAGGGATAAATCATGCATCAAAGTTGTGAAATAAGCTACAAATGCAATAAAGTATTCAAAGTTTAACAAGCGGGAGGTGCCATTTGGTCTAGGGCTAGCCCTGCTCCTCCCCACTCTTATAAATCCTGGTTTTATTAATCTAAGGTGATGTTAGTAAAAGACCTAACAGGTTTTTTAGTAATGTGGTTCCTTGACTTCAATGGGAGCTTTGCCAGACAAAAGACAACATGGTGTTGCCCATTGTTTTTATTTTGTAAATGTCTGCGTGGGAACCTGTCATGGCTGGTTGGTAGACCCCCAGTTTTATCTACCTTGCTCTTACAGCCATTTGCAGTCTGTACAATGCTTCACATGTGAAACTATTTTAAAAAATGTTTTAACCTTTTTTCCTGTCATAGCAACTTCTGCCAGTAGCTTATGAATAACCCAACATAACAAACCAGTGTCTGTATTTGTGTGAAGAGGATCAATTCAATGAGAAAACAGATTTCAGTGTCACACGTCCAAACCTTTGATATCAACATGGAGCAGACAAGTCATTTTAAAAATGATTAAAAAATGCTGTAACATCGTTAACTTTTTTTCTTATTATGACGAGTGAACAGAGCTCAAAGTTGGTATAGCTCAGCAGAAAGCGGCGTGGAAATCGGAGGCATTTGATCAAGCAGAACAGGGTCTGGTCTCATCTTAACCGCTTCTGAGCTCCTGATTGTAAATCTGGGGCAGAATGTGAGTGAGGGGTGACTTTCTCTACCAGACGGTTAAATCCCACAATGCAAGAAGCGGTGCCCTCTGGTTGCTTGTTATTTTCTGACAGTTGGGACGCATCGCTGGAGACAAGGAGAGACGCGACACTTGCGCGCGTGTGTGTGTGAAGTTGTGTCTTGTCTCCGTTTTTGTTTTGCTCTTTTCTGGTCATGAGACCCGGAAGTTTTTTTTTTTTTTAATCACATGGCAGAGAGATATAATAAAAACAGAAAAATGGCGACAGTCACGTTGTGGCGAGTCTATGCTGCGTCATTAGATAATCTTCATGCAAAGATCGCAAAGAACAAAGAGACGAGGGGAAAGGAGCCCCGGCCGCAAAGGTGGGTGAGCAGAGGGCAGGGAATGGGGGTGCACGGGCTGCGATGGGGAGCAGCGCACCCTTTTGCAGCTCGGGGGGCGGGGAGCGGGGGTATTGCAGGGCGTTGCAATCTTGGCATCACAAGTCCTGTGCTGTCCTCTCATAATTCACCTTTAGGCAGCGCTGGAAACGAAAGCCAGAGGTTTGTTTATGTTTTGGGGGAGGGGACCTGTTTTTTGCGGGTGTGAGCGGGATGGAGGACAGGCAGGAGTTCTCTTGCTGCCGGGGGGGGGTGAGAAAGGAAGAGGAGTTTTGGTTGGGAATGTTGTTTTCTTTACAGCGCTCTCCCTCGAGCCAGGCTTGTTCTTCCTCGCACGCGTGGTGCTCCTCCCAACAGCTGGATGCGTTGTAACCCGCTCTGCCTCGCACGCTGACAGGCGCTCCGCGGACCGGGGGGGCTGACTTCGGTGGGGACGGTTATAGAGGGAGGGTGGGGTACCGGCGCACCGCTGTCCGATTGCCTTTGCGGGGTGGTTTTGCATGCTGATGGGGAGCAGGGCTGAAGCCCTGTAGGTCTCCCAGCCCCTGGCCTTTCGGGAGGTGTGTGTGCGGTTTTTAATGTTGCGCACTGTTATTTTCCTTCGGGATCCTGGCACTGGTTCCTTTCCGTCAAGCGATTGTAAATATAGCCTGGATCTTGTTTACATGAAGCATCCAGCGGGAGGAGCCTGGGAGGAGGAGGAAGATGGAGGAGTCTCCACGGCTCGCTGGGGTGAGCTTCCCAAACGGAGGAGGAGCCGAGACGGGGCTGGAGTCTCCCTCAAGCAGCCTGGAAGCTGCCTGGTACGTGGGCTTGTCAGTTTCAGATTCGCTCCCCCTGCCCCCGACCACCGCCAGGCAGAGCTTCACATCAGCAGCCCTTGGGAGCTGGGTACCAAGCTATGGCTGCAGGACAGCGGTGCTCTCTCCTCTCCCAGACAAGCGGCAAAAACTTGTCTGATGGTGCTTTTGTTCCCACAGTGGCGGGCACTGGCACTTACTCGCTGGCTGGGATCAGCAAGGGAGAATGCCAGAGGGGCTTTTCCTAGTCTCTGTGCTCCTGCTCACGCCCCTCACCCCCTTTGGAGCCACACCTCCAGTTCCCTCTAGCTTTCACTTACATAGCAGGGTATTTTCTTATTTATTGCAAAGAGAGGGCCTCAGGGCAAGTTCAGCTGGACAAAGGGGGCAGGTACAGGGCCAGATCCTAGATCACCAACTTGTTTCCTGACCTAGTAACAGGTTTCAGAGTAGCAGCCATGTTAGTCTGTATCCGCAAAAAGAACAGGAGTACTTGTGGCACCTTAGAGACTAACAAATTTATTAGAGCATAAGCTTTCGTGGGCTACAACCCACTTCTTCGGATGCATATATGCATATATCCTATATGCATCCGAAGAAGTGGGTTGTAGCCCACGAAAGCTTATGCTCTAATAAATTTGTTAGTCTCTAAGGTGCCACAAGTACTCCTGTTCTTTTTGCTGACCTAGTAAGTTATTCTTTAACAAAGCGTAGGGACATTTTCTTCCCATTGGCTAATAAGTGACAAAGGCCAAGTCCATGGCCCTGGTTCCTGCCATGCCAGCCTCTGTGATTGTTAGCAGATGTTTTCAGTGCAGCATGAGCTGAAAACAAAGAGCATCCCTGCTCCCCCCCCCCCCCGTCACTATATTGAGCTCCCCTTACATGGGAGATGTTGGTCCATCTTGAGCTGTGTTCTAATAATGGGTGTATGTGTGTGTGAGGGAGGGGGGTTCCGAGAAAGAGAGTGCTGGGGGATCCAGTCAGGTTGCTGGTGTTAAATTTGCTTGAATATTTTTGTGTATTTTTCAGGAAGGGGCCTCTAGGAGCTCTTGTTTCCAGAAAAGTGACTGAATACTTGCCCACAGACCGTAGCTGATGAATGATTAATCATGTTTTAGAGATTTATTTATTTAATTATTCATACATTTGGTACACCAACAGCAGCAGTTAGAATTCATCTATCAGACCGTTAACTCAACCACTAATCAACGTTTAAGAGGGGAAGGGAGTCAAAAAGACTAAAAGGTAAGTGTTGGCGGAAGGAATCAAGCAGAACGTAGATAAAGAATGGAGAAGATTTTATAAACAATTCCCATTACGGAAGTTTCCTTGATGGGAGAGTCTCATATTGTTGAATGTACCTGTCTCCTACCTCACTTACAAGTGAAGAAGCAAATCTTTAAAAACTAATAAAGAAGAATTTAAAGCTATAGAAAATATTGCTTTAATAACTGTCCTAGCACACTAGAGTCTTTCACTTCTAGGTGCTGTAAACTGCACTGTAGGGAGGAGCTCCTGCCATATTAAAATTCCAGTAACTTTCTTAAGGAGTAAAGTCACTTACCCAGTAGCCAAAAGATCAATTAGATCCCTGTAACTGCAGTTTTCTGCTCTTAAGATCACACACAAAGTAAAATATTTGTAATAAAGGTGGATTTTTTCCCCACTTTTCCTAGCTTTGGATAAGACAGATCTCTTCCTAGTCAGTGTCAGAGTTGGCCTATAAAAATCAGAGCTCTAATTCCAAGCTACATGCTAGGAGAAAAGAAAGAAAAGTTGTATTTGTAGGGGGAGGGTAAATAGCCAATTTAGTTTTTAGACTCTAATCAAAAGGAGTGTTGTGTAATTCAAAACACTCAAGAAACGTGGTAAGTTATCAACCCCGAAAGAAGAGAGTAGTGGAAATGGGGAGGGGGTGGGGGACACACACGGAAAAGAAGCAAAAATAAAAACAATGTGAATAGAATTTTTTTCAAACGCAAAATCTGACAGCAAAAAACAGAACATGGATTTGAAAATTTTAAAATCAAGTTAAAGTATTTGCAATGCCTTAGAAATAAGCTGAACAAAAATACACACCGAAAAATGCACTTGAGTAAATGTATGTGTACCACATTGAGATCAGAGGGACTACTCCTGTATGTTTTCAGGATTCGGACCTATGTTACCTGACCATTGAGGAAAGCTTTCTTTTTATTCTAGAAAAGAAGGTGAGTGTTAAAAGGTGAGAAGGCAAAGTAAATAGATCCCCTTATCATCTGCAAAATGTAAATACATCTAAAGTGTCCAGCCTTTGTGATGCTAATAGAATGCTCTAATGACATTTTTGTACCTTTATATTGTTCACATTTTTGAAAGCCAGGAAACACTTATTTTTTATATAAATCTTTAATAAATGTGTGCTCCTAGGTTACCTTACGGTTACTATTTTCAGAAAATGGCAGTTTATTCTAAGGATGCTGATAAATTTGCAGTTGATGGCAAATATATATCCTAATATTTTTGTACATATTTGCCCATTCATATTTGCATCCTGGAACAATATTGTATAACATATTGACTGGTCCCTTGTTTATGAAACATATGTTTGTAATTTGCACAAATATTTTTTCCAGGAAGCTGTGTTTCACATTTGTCTCTTTATTGCCCTCTTGTGTTAAAAATATGTAAGAGTCCATTTTGGTAGTACTTGGGCCCAGCTGAATGTTAAGCATTTCTGAATTTTAAAAGCATTTTATTTAACTTAAGGAAATACATTGTCAGTTTAGTTGGTTATTTATTATGTTATCCATAAAGTTCTTGCTCTACCCTATTAGAAATATTTAAGTACCACTTACACCAATTAAGTCCATCAAATTCTTAAATGGAACATTATGTGAAATGTAAAATCTATTTATCAATTCCTTTCCATTGTGAAACCTGATGAAACATTTATTTTAATATGCTGATCATTACAGAACTGATTCGCTAGATTAGATGCCTTTATTCAAAGAGAAAAACTACCATGACTTTTTCAGCAGTACTTCAAACATAAACCAGAGAAAATATTTTGATAAACGTCTTTCATTGTTTGCAATGTAATTCTTGATTTCAGCAGTTTTCATTTAGACCTCAGTGTATGGCCCAAATCAACCATCGCACAGCCTGAACAAACAAGCCCGTCAGACAGCAACTCTTTCTTCAAACTCCAGGATCCTTTCCACATCCACTGCTTGTTACTATTTTGGATTTGATCCTGCTCCCACTGAAATCAATGGCAAAACTTCAGTGGGAGTAGGATTGGGCCTCAAAGGACCCCAGTGCTGCAGACGCACCTGTTGGAACTTTAGCACATCTGTAAGCATTTGCAGAATGGAGGCATGAGATGGTACTGTGAATCCCACAAGACAGAAACCTTGTCTTTTTTGTGTGTCAAGGCCCTAGCACTTTCAGTGTGGAACATACTACTTTGAAACTTAAAAGATATTATATCCACATAATTAGCTAAACTATTAGATAATGGGTCCAGATCCTCCACCAGTGTAAATTTGTGCAGCTTCATTGTCTTAAGTGGAACTATGCCAATTGTACCAGTTGAGGATCTTGCCTATGTAGTTTATGTATGGGAACAGCACTCTACTTCAAATGCTGATTGAAACTGAAAAAAAAAAAATGAGAGGGGAAAATACCCTCATTCCATCAGTGATTATCTCCATAGAATGAGTAAATTATTTCCCCCCCTGTTAAATACAGTATCAGTAGATTTGGATTCTTAAGACTGTTATTGGTAAAAGATTGTACAGCTCTGAAAAATACTTTAAAGCTGCATTGAATTTAACTGCACTGATACCAATTAACCAGGTAATTTTCAAAAAGAGTGGATAAATTAACTGAAGTTTCAGAACACTTTGTTCATTTCCACATGTATTTATTAAACGTGCATTAAATCCATCATCCGTGTCCTCGGAGAGCTGAACATCAGTATTTGATGTGATCTTTATTTTTGAAACATGCACAAGAGGAAACACTATGTAAGCACACAATAAATTAAGCACTATTCTCTATATGATACTAACAGACATAATGACTGACAGGCTGCCCTGGCTCAGTTATCACAGTGCTGATGCTGTCTATTCTAAAGGTACAGTACTGTGATAACTGAAGGATGGCAGCCATCTTAGCTTCACAAGAACCCAACGAGCAGAAATCAGAGAAGATGTCCTTATTTTCTGGATACCGGACATGCTTTGTTTATGAAAGTGACCAGGTGCTCGAGCAGAAAGATGCTTGTTGTAAGGGTACATCTTAACTCACTTGAAGAAAAGAATAAATGGCTTTAAAAAAGACCTTTAGTTCTACTGGAATAAAAAAAAATCACTTTATATCTGTTGAGTTTGCCTGTTAATTGACTGACCTTTTCTACTTGGAAGTTCTTTAAAAAAATATAGGCTTTGAACGAGTACTCTAGGCTTTGAAGAAGCATGCTATAGAGTTTGAAAGATGAGTATTCATAAAGTAACAGTAGATGGAGGTCCCTATCCATTATGGAACTCATTGCCACAAGAATTAAGATTAGATTCAGAGCCAAATATAAAGCCCACCTCTTCACCCTGGCTCTCTCTCAAATTAAAGACCACCCCCTCCCCAACCCCGCCTCTTGGTGGCAGGGAAGGTAGTGAAAAAACACTGACATTTTAAGTAAAGGAAGGTGCTTGTGTACTGTGGTGATGAGGATCACATAGGTACCTGGATGGATCAATAGAAAACGAGGCAAGTTCTTAATGCAAGTAGTAGTTACGACATTCATACACCTCTACCTCGATATAATGCTGTCCTCGGGAGCCAAAAAATCTTACCACATTATAGGTGAAACCGCGTTATATCGAACTTGCTTTGATGCGCCGGAGCACTGCTTACTGTGTTATATCCGAATTCGTGTTATATCGGGTGGCATTATAACGGGATAGAGGTGTACCTTCCTTTCTTCATGGATCTATAATCCCTCCTGTTTATAAATATTTACATACTTTCAAAAAAGACTAATTCAGCCTCAACATCTTTCCATTTAGGTAAATAAGTGGTGGGCCAGTATCCTCATTTTACTAATTGGGAGCTAGACCATAGAGCTACAGGAGAGTGCACTAGGCCCCCTGTCAAACTGGTGGTAAAGCTAGGATTAGGACTCAGGAGCTCCTGGCCCCGTCTCATGCTCAATCAACTATTTTATCCTTGCCTCTCCAAAATGTAATGAGATGAAGACTGAAAGACCACACACAGCTAGGTGATTTGATAAAAGGACTATAAAGGAATTGGAGAGGAGGTGGTAGAGTATCTGCTCCTGATTGAAGCCAAAGTCTCTTATTTTTCTGAGCATTAACATTAAAATATGTTTGGGCTTTTTTAAAGCTGAGATTTTCAATACTCCCGTCTTTTGGTGTTTTCCTCAGCAAAGACTATTGTGTGGAGCCTCCGTCCTGTCTAAATGTTGTTATAGATACGAAGCTGCAATGCTGGAAAATTAACACCAGAGGGGACCATTGGATCAGTTCTCTTTTGGAAGTGGTGAAGTTTCAAAGTAACTGTTTCATAGATGAACAGACACCTGCACATATCAACATGGTGTCCATTCCCAGCTCTGCATATAGGGTGACCAGATGTCCCGATTTTATAGGGACAGTCCCGATTTTTGGGTCTTTTTCTTATATTGGCTCCTATTACCCTCCACCCCGTCCCGATTTTTCACACTTGCTGTCTGGTCACTCCATCTGCATACTTCCTAAGGAAGTATACACGTGTGACGCAGCACCCTTTTCGTTACCTGTGAAGGTTTCATTGGACAGGTGATCAATCAGCAGTGATCTCCCTTTGTTCTCTGTACTGCTATTGCTACCTCAGATGGGTTAAGAAAATATTTCCATATAGGCAGAGTGTCCTGCACCTTCCTCCAAAGCACTGGATACTGGCCCTTGGAGACAGAACAGTGGGTTTGATGCACCCCTGCTATGACACAGAATGGTAATTCCTGCTTTGTTTTACTTCTCTAATCCTTTAATATAGACAGGCACTACCACAGCTCTGGGGCTGGACATATCTGAGTCTGTATTTACCTTAGTGCTATATAGCTATTATTGAACATCTAGCTGGTTTTAATTGCTTAAAGGAAGTTATGGTGGTGTAGTACTATTAAAGTAACACCTTAGGAGCACCACTCAGGCACCAGGACCCCATCATGATAGGTGCTGTACATGCATAGAATAAAAAGACAGTTCATCCCCCAAAGAGTTTACTTATCTCTATTTAGAATGTAAGTACATTAACTATCAAGTTTCCTCTTCTCAATGAGTGTAGATGTAGCAATCATTTGATATTTATGTGTGTGTGTGTATTATTTTTACACAGGACAACTAAAGTATTATTTAAAGAAATATTGTATTACAGTCCTCTGAGTCCAACTATCAATGGGTCACCATAGATGGTATTAGTCCTTTGTTACCAAATTAGGCCAGCACAAGATGGGGGTGCTGAGAAAACAGCCCCTTTAGCCCTTGTGAGATTGGAGCACCTTATTTTTCTCTTCAGCTACTTCTGAGGCCATTTTGGGAGCTGACAGATGTTTGTGGAACATGCACCCAGTTTTCTTGGTCAAAGGAAAGCTCATGATCATGCAGGGCCCTTGAGATTGGAAATGCAGCCATGCAGTCTAAGTCTCTGCAATGAGGAAGAGTTTTGCTGTCCAGAGAGTTATTTTAGACAATCACACTAGACATTGAAAGGGGACTTATAATAATAAATAATGGAGATATCCTATCTCCTAGAACTGGAAGGGACCTTGAAAGGTCATCGGGTCCAGCCCCCTGCCTTCACTAGCAGGACCAAGTACTGATTTTGCCCCAGATCCCTACCTAAGTGGCCCCCTCAAGGATTGAACTCACAACCCTGGGTTTAGCATGCTCAAACCACTGAGCTATCCCTCCCCCCCAAAAAAGACTTCTAAAAAGATTATCCTCCCCAGCCAGGGTAAATAGGCTGAATGCCCACAGCCTGTTACAGTTTTCATTAGAGGCCTGATCCACAGGACAAGACTCCCATTGACTTCAATGAGCTTTAGATAAGGCCTCAGATGAGGACTTCCCTAACGCTGCTTAAGCATCCATTTTATTACAACCTACCAGACTACGTAATCAGACCCAGCTAACTACAGTTAGTCATCATGTATTGCATATTTCACGTATGGATGAAGACACAGCAAAGCTGCCTGTTTAAACTCAGAGCAGTGGGGGCACCTCCACAGACACTGGTTCTCATTTCCTGTTTAGACAGAGCGGAGGCTACCAAGGCAGGGCAGGAACTGAGAATGTTATCTGAGCCTGAAAACCCTATGCAATGTCAGAACGAACAGATCGGTTGTATTCCTTCTAGCTCAAAAGAACTAGCCTTCAGATCCCCTCCTCCTCCCATATCTTAATGTTGATCCCATACCAGATGATAGTATTTTAATAAATCTATACTGCTGTATATATATTGCCAAACACAAACACCACAAGAAAAAAGTTTTTTGGGGGGGAGGGAGAGAAACACTTCCTTCCTCCTATGTGCCACATTTAGCAAAAAAAACAAAAAACCACTGCATGCACACTGATATGTCACTTTATTTTCCATGTAGAAACAAGCCCTCCAGCACCTCCACCATTCTGGTTATCTCCGTCATTGTGATCCTGATCCAGAGTTAAAATCATGCCTTTCTGACCCACAGTTTGGCTGTAGGTCCAAACTCATTTTCCATGTTGCTGTACTCCAGTGATTCTCAGCCCTTTCCCCACTAGGGCCTCCTTTTTCCATACCAAGACACCCCTCTACCCTCACCCCACAGCTGGGACACGCCGCCCCATTGTACCTGCTCAGAACCATGAGGCCCAGGTTGAGAACTCCTGTTCCAATTGGTTAACTCGCATAATTACCCTTTCAGAGGAAGCAATTTCTATCGTGTGCCACCTGGCCCATTTCTGGTTATTATGATAGAACACTTACTGTTTGTTAGCACTGAACCTTAAAAACTCAGAAATAGATTTTACATTATTAGGTGAAATCCTGGTCGCTGGTGGGGTTTAATGTCACCAAAACATTGTTAAATTTACAAGTCAATCACATTATGCCCTCAATACATTATAGAGGAGGAATTATTGATACAAGGCCTGCTCCAAAGACCACTGGAACCAATAGAAAGACTCTGATTGACTTGAATGGGCTTTGGATCAGACTCTTACTCTCTTTTTCATACTATGGGCAGGGTAGAATTCTGGTCCATTCAATTCAGTGGCAAAACTCCCATGGACTTCAATGGGACCAGGATTTCACCTAATATTTTCAGATGCATAAAGTTAGTCCAGGGTCCTTTTGGGATTGATAAAGGTCCAGTTCCAGTATACAAAGAATTAAGGAAAGGGGGGAGGGGTTAATGGTATTACTGCTGAATGTGGCTGTTACTATGACAGTGCATAGGGGGTAGAAAGGGCTAGAACCGTGGTCACCAATCCGTCGATCATAATTGACTGGTCGATCCTGGAACCTCTGCCAGTCCATCGCGATCTCCGGGACGCTAAAAGTCTGGCGGCACAGCGGGGCTCAGGCAGGCTGCCTGCCTACCGTGGCCCCATGCTGCTCCTGGAAGCAGCTGGCTGCTGGCACGTCTCTGCGACCCATGGGGGAGTGGGGAGGCAGCTCTGTGTGCTGCTCCCGGCCCCAGCACCATCCCTGCAGCTCCCAACCGCCTGCCCCAGCCCGGCACCCCCTCCTGCACCAAACTCCCTCTCGGAGCCTGCACCCCTCACTCTCTCCTGCACTCCAACCCCCTGCCCCAGCCTGGAGCCCCCTCCTGCACCCAAACTCCCTTCCAGAGTTTGCACCCCAACCCCCTGCCCCAGGCTCAACCAATGCACACCCCACAATTGAGAATTTTACACTGATTTGTGACAATCCCTGAAGGATTTTGGATCTATAAACCACAAATGACCCTAATAAAAAGTAAAACTCATGAAATGTCCAGTGGATTCTATGAGATTAGGTGCAGTGTGACCATATGACCCCCGCACCCAAACTCCCTCCCAGAGCTTGCACCCCTCACTCCTGCACCCCAACCCTCTGCCCCAAGCTCAGCCCGGAGCCCCCTCCCACACTCGGAACCCCTCGGCCCCAGCCCAGAGCCTGCACCTCCTCCCGCACCCCAACCCCTTGCCCCATCCCGGTGAAAGTGAGTGAGGGTGTGGGAGAGTGAGCGACAGAGGGAGGGGGGAATGGAGTGAGTGGGCGCAGGTCCTCGGGGAAGGGGTGGAGTAGATCCTGGGTTGATCTTAAATTCAAAAAGTGATCTTGTGCGTAAAAAAATTGGAGACCACTGGGCTAGAGGATCTGCCATTGCCTCAATGCACTGGCCCTCCTCCACATGTGGGGAAGGTACACTAGGCCTGCAGAGCCCTATTTCAGCCTTTGAACTAGCAGAGAATCCCAGGAGCATTCCACAGCCTAAGAGATAAACTCTAAACTCCTGCAGCACCCAAGCAATATGCACCACTCAGGATTTTGTTCAAAGATCTATTTTTAAATCTCGGAATTGTGTTTTGGTTTTTAGACTCAAAGCTCTAAACCAGCGTATTATAAACACTGCCAAGATTGTGTTTGTAAAAATCAAAGCCACTCCCTCCCCACAACTATAAGAAAGAAAAAATGAGGAAACACACTATTGACGGAAGAATGAACTTTTTGTGGTATCCTTGGCACAACAGGGAACATTGTCAATGCTATTAGAAGTCACACCACAATACATCTTCAAAGACAGCGTTCTGCATGTGCCACGTCTCACCCTTTCATTGGGCCCCCTCAATTTTTAAATTCTGTTAGAAATGTTAACAATGTGCACTTACATGGCATATTTCATCCATAGATATTGAAGTACTTACAAGGTAATTAAGGTATCACTATCCCCATTTGACAGATGGGAAAATGGAGGCAGAAACGTTAAGCAGCTTGACCAAGGTCCAACAATTAGTCACAGACAGGGCTGGGACTAGAATCCAGATCTCCTGCTCCCCTCGCCCCCCAAGTGCATTACCCAATAGACTGTAAAAAATAAGAGATATGTAAGCACAGAATCTTAAGTGACTTGCTGAAGAGGATACCTAGAGTGAGGGTCAGAGTAAGGTTAGCGCTCAGAAGTTCTGTGCTTGTAGGCCCAGGCTTATTCCACTAGGCCACACTCCAGTGCTCAGTTTGATTATATTTGTAGAATCCCCATACTTTTCCAGCGCCCAGTGGCCAAAGACTGTGAACTTCTTTATTAGGGAGCTACCATGCCTGTGGATATTCTTAGCAGGGAAATAAATCTTGTATTTGTGATGACTCGCTGCGTCTTTTAGTCTACAAAATGTACCTTCCTGAGGAAAATTAGCTTGGGATGTGTTGGTTCTTCACCGTGTACACACAGCAGTCTCCTTGCATTAAGACAAGCTTGTTATGATCCCTCTGTTTTGTACTTGCTTGTCAGCACTGCTAAGGGAGCCCATCAATTACAATCCATCAAGCTTACAGCATTTTTAGAAGGACAAAGGTCAGGTGGTTTTCAGTTCTCTCCCTTCCTACCACTCATCCCTTCCCTAGGATGAAAGCTCATGCCCTCTGTTTTAATTAACTATAGAAGCAGGCAGAATATACTGAATAATTCAAAAAGGATGTATGTTTAAACATTTACAGAAGCTTCAGATTCCTCCTATTTAAAAAAAGTCAGCACAAAAGTAAATGATTCAGGACAGCTTGCCTTGCATATATCATGGCCTTCAGAAACAGGGGAGCTTGAAGAATTTGTATTCATTCAGACCACCTGCTTAAAGTGAGTCTAGTGCTTAAGAAGAATGCCACAACAGCAGCAAGAGAAACTCAAGTCCCCAATTTATCCATAAGGGGTACAGCATTGGCAGGGACCACCTGCTCATCCATTACATGTGCTTCAGCCAGAGGCGGATTTACCATGAAACAAACAGTGTGGTGGCACGGAGCCCCAATGAAGGGGGGGGGGGGTGAGGAGGGGGGCTCCCAAAATGCAGGACAAATCTCATCTGACAACCTGCCCCTGAATCCCGGCACAGCAGGGCTCAGGCAGGCAGGCTGCCTGCTTACCATGGCTGGTGGCCCCACGCCGCGCCCGGAAGCAGGCAACTGCTGGCACGACTCTGCATGCCCCTGGCAGGAGGGAGGCAGCTCCATGCACTGCCCCCGTCCCAGGCAGCATACGGAGACCTGCTGACCCCCTCCCCCAAGGGGCGCGCAGAGACGTGCCAGCAGCAGCGCAGCAGGGTTAAGGCGGCTCCCTGTCCGCGTTGTCTCCCTCTCTCCGCGCCGCCGCGGGAAGCAGCCAAAATGTCCCTTCGGCCCCTGGGTGTGTGTGTGTGTGTGTCTCTCTCCACACGTTGCCTCCCCCCCCCACACAAGCGCTGACTCCGCAGCTACCATTGGCTGGGAACTGCGGCCAGTGGGAGCTGCAGGGCGGCGTCTGCAAGCAGTGGCACACAGAGACCCTCTGGGGCCCCCCCACCTAGGAGCGGGTGCCTGAGGGGTGTGGGTCACTTTGGGAACCGCGCCTCCCAAGGTAAGCGCTGCCCCCTGACCCCTCCCATACCCCACACCCCTGCCCCAGCCCAGAGCCTGCACCCAAGCTCCCTCCCCGAGCCCAATCCCCTGCCCCCAATCAAGGTACCTCACTTTATTTTCATTTACTTCCTATTACTTATAATATAGGAGGAGGATGAAGAAAAAAAGAATGAAAAAGGGAGGGGGGAAGAGAAGAGAGAATGTTCTTTTTCTTGGCTGGGTCCCGAGGGGGGGAGGAGGCAAAAATGAAGCTGTACACAGGGCCCCACTAACTCTAAATCTGCCACTCGCTTCAGCCCTGACCCAGAAGGCACCACCTCTGGGAAGAGTTCAGCCTTGGTGTCTACGTTAGGCTTTTTATCCCAAAGGTTTCCCCGCTGTCACTACCACTGATGGGGGTGTGCTGCTGTGGACAAGTGCCTGCTGCCCCCCTTCCTTATCATTATAAGCACCATGTCTAACCCTGTATGCCTGCATGACGATGCTGAGATGATCAGGCGCAGATCTTGTCTACACTAGCATTCCCATCACTATTACTACCAGCAGGGCTGAGCTGGTGGCAACAACGGGGAAGTTTTAGAGAAATAAGCCAAGGCCCACATGTACGACATATTTAGTTCTTGGCCAATTAATAACTGTGGTGGTGTTTAATATGACAATGACAACATGTGTTCAGTAGAAACTGGACTGAAGCCACCAACTTGTTTCATTTAAGTCAAACAGCTGTCAGATGCCAACAACATTCCTCTCTATTTTATCATCATCATTTAGCTTACTGCACCCAAACCACGTTAGGCACCTTATCACAGAGAATACAACAGTGCCCCTTGTCCTAAGGAATTTACAATTCAATTTCAATCTTGACACAACAAATGGGAGGAGGGTTGGTGGAGGAATAATGGAGCAAGACCAATCAAGTAATGGGCTAGAAAAATCAGGGAGCATAAGTCAGCAAAGCTCAGTTGAAGTCATACCACCATTTGAAGATCTGACCCTATGCAGCTACTTAGTAAGGGATAATGGTGAACATTTTAAAATTAAAAATAAATATCAATAAGGTAAATGCAAGTACCTTTTGGGGTGATGGTTACAAAAAATGACAACAGAAGTGGTCCTTATGGAGGGATTTGAACAAAGAGGTTAGTGGCCTATGCTATCAGAACAGAGTTTGTGCCAGATTGACAATATCCTGTACAAACCTTACAGAATTAAAGAGAAGTTACTGAATTAAGGTTAATATCTTTGGGGTCGATTGTATAAAGATGCAGTTGTGTATGTGTTTTTTGTGGAATTGTATGTAACTTCCTCCAGAGACTGCATTAGTCAGTTTCCAAGAAAACACTAGGAACATCAAAGAACTTTTGGCGAGAACATCTCTGAAATGGATTTCCTAGTAATTCTCTCCTCCAAAGCCAAAGTTTTGAAGCTACGCCCTGGGAAGAGGCCCATTGTCTCCTAATTACCAGCTCCTGAAAACTTCAGATCGAAGACCCCCACCACATAAAGGCTGGGCTAAATGGTTCATGAGGATGCTTGTTCTGAGCTGAGGCTTTTATGAACTTGTGACCACAAGAGAGACACCTTTGGGGGGTCTGAAGGACTCCCTGCCAGAACCCATGTTGGAGACAGTTGGGGGAAGGAGGCAATCTCTGGTAAGATCATTAGCATGCGTGTAGGTTCTTTTGTTGTTTTTAAAATGTTTTCTCTGTAGTGCTCATACCCTAAGAATAAATAGGCTTGCATAGAAAGTGCTGTGTGGTAACTAATAACTATGGCAACTGCCACAGTTATCAGTCTCTGAAGACAGAGCAAGCAGGTCTGCTTAGGCAGACTGTCTTTTGATGGGAACACTGCAATGAAGACAGGGAACTGTTCATCTTGGGAATATTCCAGTCAGGAGAGTGGGAGATGTAGGTCTCCACCCAAGAAAGACAAAGACTAGGGAGCTAGAAACCTGAGAGCAAGTGTCCTCACTCAACCACTAAGGGGAAATACAGGTGCAGATGCCTGAACTATGACCAAGCTCTCTATGAGTCGCAGGCAAGAGCTCTTTATTGAGTATGTTGGGTGGCCAGTACATGCTAAAGTCTCAAGTACTGGCAACCTGGGCCCAGCTTGCGCTCTGCATTATCCACAAAGCCTTCCTGAAACCTGGCCTCTTCCCATTTCCATACTGCACTGGGGTGGAATATAGTGCTGTGCAGGTTCGGATTTCTAATTAGGCACATGCCTAGGGGCGCCGGCGTTCTAGGGTGCCTAAAAATTCAAAGTTTGCTGCTCCCGGGTCCCAGCAGAGAGCAGGGCCGGCTGAGGGTGGGGGACAGTGCCATGCAGCCCTGCTGGAGCGCTCCTACCAGCAGGGAAGGTGAAGCAGCCCCCTATGGCAGGGGAGAAGCTCAGCAGTCTAACGCAGGGGGCCCTGCCGGGCAAGTGGGTCCAGGGAGCCTGGCCTGGGCAAGCCCCGCTCCTGCTCCAGCCTGGCTGATCATGATCCCTGACCGGCCCTGGCCACGCTGCCAGCTCAGCCTGGCAGACACAGTCACTTCCCAGTGGGACCGGTGCGTTCAGCCAGGGGACAGGGTGTGGGAGAGTGGGTCTCTAGGGAGGCAGTAGGGGGAGCTATGGGGAGTGAAGGGGTCGGGGGGAGGTCTATGTGTTGGGGTGCTGGGCAGTGGGGGAGGTCTAGACAGGGCAGGGGGAAGTTGTGGTGGTGGGACTGTGCAGCGGGGCAACTAAAAGTTAAAGAAGTGGTGGGGTACCCCTACTGCCCACTGTGATTCGGCGCTCTGAGCTGCCACAGGTATTGGGGGTACCCCGCAGCTTCCGGCCACCGCGGGGGCTCTGAGCCACCGCGGGCAGACCCTGCAGCTTCCGGGCAGCCGGGCCCCCTGGGGCTCCAAGCCGCTGCAGGTGGCATGGGACCCTGGAGCTCGGAGCCCCTGCGGGCATGGGGGTAGGGAGCTTGGAGCCAGGGCCCCCACAGCTGCCCAGCCACAGTGGATGCCTAGGGGCACGCAAGGTGTAAATCCAGCCCTGATGCTGTGCGTGATTAAACAGCTAGTGTTACGCTATAATTTGGGACTAAGGATAGAAAACATCTTGCAGTTTAAACTGCAGGCATAACATCAGTAAGCAGAATTTATCTGCTTTGGAATTTGTCCAAAACAAGGGTTAATATTAGCAATTGCGAATAACTTGAAGATTTTTACCTGCTCTGAAGGACCATTGACCATTTCAAGGAACAGTGTCCTCGTGAGCCACCAGTACTGTGAACTCATTCTGTACACCACTGGCAATCCTAGCCTTCCAGCGACATACCTTAGATATTCCTAGTCCTGGTGGCTTATGAGACACTGGACTTTAAATTCACATCATTTGGATCATTGTTCTGCCTTTCCACACAACGCACCCTTCAGTTCCCACTTAATTGGAAGAGCTGTTAGAGCTAGAACCAACATTCTACACCATCTCAGAGCACTCATCTGAGTTTTCAAATATTAATCTAAAGCAGTACTATAATGCTGGGGGTTCGTGACGATACCAGCAAATAAAAGTCAGCCTGCAGATGAAGTGAGGGGGGAAAAAAGCAACGAGATGATTTGACAGGCCAGATTTTAAGCCGAGGGCATCCTCATTTATCAATTCATCTCCACAGTGGTCTGTGGCTCAGAATGCAGATTACCCACATCCTGTATTTCTTGGTTCCATTGCCTAACTGGAGACAAGCAGGATTTACTCCCGTGTGATCGTTCTTGGTTTTATTTTTTAATCAGTGAACAATTGTTCAGTGTTTACTATCTCTACTTACTAGAGGTTGAGCTGTTCATTTCAGTGTTTTTGGGGTGACAGATCTGAGAAGTAACCCCCCCACACACCCCAAAGACCACACAATCATTAAATTCCTTGTCACCCTTGTACCACACTAGACAGTGCACCAGGGAATATCAGTACATACCCCTCTAGGATGCATTCAGAAAGAGAGCCCTAGGCTCACTTTGCATACAGATCTGTGCAGAGGTAAGACAAGTTTTCACCACATCACGATGGAGCTGCTAAGACTGGAAAGTACCCAATGGTAAGTGAAACTGTATTGAATAGGAAATACCAACTTCACCGGTTTGCTCTGTACTTACTAGCTGGCTGAGCTCATGGTATACACCGGTTGGCACAGACACCAATATATTTTCCCCCACTCAGTAGAGAAAGTTGATCTTCAACATATTGTTAAATTCTACAGATACAGATGGTCTGCAGAATAGCTATAAGGCAGAAATAATCCCTCTAATTTCTAACACATCACCTGGGGGATGCTAGCAGCTGAAAGGCAGGTCTGTTGGAAGAACACCTCTGAAAGTACTGGAGATTGTGATATACTGCAGCATATTTTGTTAGGCCACTTGATGCAAACGCCCAAGAAAACAGCAATGACAGAAGTAGTCTGTGGATATCCTTTGGGTGGGACATAAAAATAGCTACTGAAAATACCATACTACTTAGCTAAAACCCTAAAAGAATGCTCAGAAAAGCAGATGCTGGAGAAGAGAAATGGGATATATATAGTCTTATCATAAACACAAAGATATCGGAGTCAGATCTTCAGCCCATGAAAACTGGTCATTTCAGTAGTACCAAATTGCTTTATTGCGGTCTGCCTTTTTACTGTCCTCTGCTTTTTATGGTCCTCTTTGCACACCCGGAAAGGAGAACGAGCAATTTCTGACTTTCTCCACTGAAAAAATATACATTGCTTTCTCCTCTGGTGGGCCAGATCCTTGACTTGTGTAAATCAATCATGGCACTGCAGCAGCAGCAACACAGAGTAATGCTTTCAGATCAGAACTGAGACAATGTAACAGCATCTCTGGGCTCCTAAACCTGAGTGAAATAGGTGAATTTTCATGCTCATGACACAAGGGAATTTAGGGGAAAGAAATGCAACCACATGACTTACTTCCCTCACATGCAGTTCTGTCAGCACATCTGTCTGGATCAGGAGCTAATCCACCAGCTTGGCCTTTATCTTCAGCAGTTGTCATAACAAAGCAGTGGCCACATATGACACTGTGAAACAGCCTTTAAACAAAGAAAAAAATATTGTTTATTATTACTATTTAAACTAGACCAAAGTGCAGAGTCAGTTTTCTTTCTCCCTGTTGAACTTAGATTTGGAGAAACTTTGTTATCTAGAAACAGATTCCAAAAAGCAATACTTAGAAGCTTTCAGCTCTGAAGAAGAGATTTGTAAATTCCAGAAATTTCAAAGATATATAAATAAAAGTTATAGAATAACTTTTCAAAGTTCTCAAGGTCTCCAGACACAACTTTTGAGTCTCCTTATCCTCAGTAAGAGCCAAATGCTGCTAAGATAGTCATAAATATATTATCATATCTCATATTCCAACATAAACATACACAGGAGTCTTAAGATAAATGCATCAACACATCACATAGAAGCAGTGATGCACTGACTTTTCTACCTATGCTACTCACATGGCCCCGTAATACCTGAGCACCTGGCAATCTTTAGTGTCTTTACCCTCACATCCCAATTTCACAGATGGGGAACTGAGGCACAGAGAAGCTAGGTGACTTGCCCAAAGTCACCCAGGAAGCCCATGGCAGAGCAAGGACTTGAAACTATGTCTCCTAAATCCTATGCTAGTGCCCTAACCATTGTATGATCTTCCTTTCCTTCACTGGAGTTACACCAGAGATTAATTTGGCCCAGTAAGTTTACTGGTGATCCTATCCTCCACCCCTTAATTGGGTACTGCCCTCCAGCATACCCCCTTGGGGCCCTTCTTGGTGGCCCAGCAGGGGCCCTACCCTCAGCATCCCCCTTGGGTTGTTTCAATCAATTATCCAAACTAGACTGGTTTAAAACACACACAAACCTTTCCTGGAGTCTAATTTAAATGCTTTCTATGGAATGTTTCAGAGTAGCAGTCGTGTTAGTCTGTATCCGCAAAAAGAACAGGAGTACTTGTGGCACCTTAGAGACTAACACATTTATTTGAGCATAAGCTTTCGTGGGCTACAGCCCACTTCATTGGATGCATGCAGTGGAAAATACAGTAGGAAGATAGATATATACACAGAGAAGATGAAACAATGGGTGTTACCATGCACACTATAACGAGAGTGATAAGTTAAGGTGAGCTATTATCAGCAGAGAAAAAGAACTGTTTGTAGTGGTAATGAAAATGGCCCATTTCCAGCAATTGACAAGAAGATATGAGGAACTATGTGGGGAGGAGGGTGGTAATAAGCATGGGGAAATAGTTTTACTTTGTGTAATGACCCATCCACTCCCAGTCTTTGTTGAAGCCTAATTTAATGGTGTCCAATTTGCAAATTAATTCCAATTCAGCAGTCTCTCGTTGGAGTCTGTTTCTGAAGTTTTTTTGTTGTAATATTGCGACTTTTAGGTCTGTAATCGAGTGGCCAGGGAGATTGAAGTGTTCTCCAACTGGTTTTTGAATATTATAATTCTTGACGTCTGATTTGTGTCCATTTATTCTTTTACGTAGAGACTGTCCGGTACAATGTACATGGCAGAGGGGCATTGCTGGCACATATCACATTGGTAGATATGCAGGTGAACGAGCCTCTGATAGTGTGGCTGATGTGATTAGGTCCTATGATGGTGTCCCCTGAATAGATATGTGGACAGAGTTGGCAACGGGCTTTGTTGAAAGGATAGGTTCCTGAGTTAGTGTGCCTGGGGGGTGGTGTTTTGGCGGGGTGGGGCGGCGCTCGGGGGAGATGTTTCGGCGGCACGGCGCTGGGGGGGGGGTATTTCGGTGGCACGGCGGAGACATATTACCTCATGCTTATTTGCCCCCCTCCTCCCCCCCCAGTTCCTCATATCTTCTTGTCAATTGCTGGAAATGGGCCATTTTCATTACCACTACAAACAGTTCTTTTTCTCTTCTGCTGATAATAGCTCACCTTAACTGATCACTCTCATTATAGTGTGTATGGTAACACCCATTGTTTCATCTTCTCTGTTTATATATCTATCTTCCTACTGTATTTTCCACTGCATGCATCCGATGAAGTGGGCTGTAGCCCACGAAAACTTATGCTCAAATAAATGTGTTAGTCTCTAAGGTGCCACAAGTACTCCTGTTCTTTCTATGGAATGTAACTCACTTCATTAGTTGCCCCAGTGCACCCCACTCTGGGTGCATATGAGAGTCCTGGACAGCTTCCTTAACCCTGTTCAGGAAGCCCCCAGAGCCCCATTCCTGGAACCAGGGTTATATTTTATACAGCTGTTCTTTCTTAGCCCTTGAGTTCCCAGTTCTCCTCAATGCTACAAGGTGTAACTTAGGCAGTCCCTTTGTATCTCTTAAATCAGCAGTCCCCAGCTCTCCTCCCTGAACTGGGATGTAACTTAAACCAGCAGTAGGGGTTTAACCAGATTCTTCCTCAGCTGGTCCCTTTTCCACAATCACTCTCAGGCTCAGAGGACTCAGCAAGTAAACCTTTTCCTGCTGGAGGCTTCCCTGGGATGAGGGAGGCGGCAGCATATATGCTAGTTCCCCTTCTCATCCCCAATTGGCTGGGTGAGAGGGGATCATTGTCCCACCCACTCTGCAACACTCCTGGTCCCAGACCTTAAAGAAATAGTAACTGACTTTCTCTCAAACAGTGCATATTGCCAGGAGTGCTTCTACCCACCAGTATCTCTTATTTTCTAGGCCTTTGCATACATTAAATCTCCCAAAATCTTAAAGGGCTCTGCCACGTGATGGAGGTGGGATAACCCTAGGCACCATCACCTTCAAGGGGCAGACTACCCCAGCATACCCCCCCGCTTGCTTTTTGCATTGTAATTTTTTTTTTTTTTTTTTTTTTTGTGGAGAGACAGGGCTGGACGAACAGGGACACGGGTAAAAAGTCACTGGACCAAATTCATCTCTGGTGTAACACCACTGAAATGAATGGTGTTACATCACAGATGGGTTTGGCCCATTATATGCCTGTTTGCCTATCATAGGCAAACAGGCATGGTAAAAATAGTGTATTTTGCTAAATAAAAATTAATCAATTAAACTAACTACAATGGGGGGCAGGGTGTTAAATATTCCGCTTTCTGGCAAAAACATTCCAAATGAATTTTTCAAGAAGTTCCAGTGAGAGCTACCACCCTCTCGCACACACATTTTCTCTCACTTTTTAACTCCCACCCTTTTATTGCAGTGAAACAAAGCTGGGGAAAGTTAGGGAGAAAAGGGTTTTTCTTATTAAAACTAAACATGTTGACCAAAAATGTTTTGTGAACATTTTTATTCTGCTCAAAAAACCATTTTTCATTCAAAAAATTGTATGAAATTTTTCTACCATCTCTGATTTGAACAGCACTGAACACATGCTGACAGCACTCTAATAACCTTCCACTTATCTGATTCTTCATGAGATGAAAAGGTAGTAAGCGTACAGAGATTTATTCTAATTTTTATTTGGATGCAACTCCATTGACTTTCAGAGATACTCCTGATTTACACCAGAGATCAGAATCAGGGTCCAGAAATCTAGTTGGTTACAAATCCATTACAAATGTCAACCACTTAACTAGTCTTAAATTACATTTATGTAAAAGCCCAATCAATTCTAAACTGATGGTATCAGTGATTTAAAGCACTTACAGCATACAAGACCACTCACCCTACTCTAATTTGCAGTGCTATAAAAGGAAGCATTCTAAACATTTATATTGTCTGAACAGCCTGAAGACAGCCTTATTTTGAGATTAACAGTGATGAAGGTGGTGCAGTTTGGCTTCTGACAACCTTAAAGATGACTTGCAAAAGAGGCTGGGGGAGGAGGGGCGGATGGATTTTGTACGGTTTTTCCTCCTTTAAGGAAGCCTGGGAGAAATAATTTGTCTCTCTTAAAATTTCTGCTGGATTTTTAACTTAGAAATATCAGGAATGTCAGATCTGGTTTTCCCTATTTTGTAAGAGGTCTTCCTGGAGGATTGGGCAAGGAGAATGTGTTTTAAACAAATGAGCTATTCTTCCAGCTGTTTATAGGCCATTCTACACTATAAATATGAAAGTATGCTTAGCTGCAAATATATGTTGTGATACTCTTACAGAAAATCCTATAATATTGTATATCCCTGAATTCTATATATTATTATAAACATATAGAAAGAATAGCATTTTCTATTAAATTCTGTAGTTTCTTAGAATAATTTCTATAAAACCCTATTGGTTTCATTCCAATTATATTCCATAGAGTAAGATACAAATCCAGAAGGCACCAAAGACCTGAACAAAAGAATCTCACCTTGTACAAGGCCAAAGAGAGAGCCTATGGATAAAATTTTCAAAAGCACCTAAGTAATTTAGAAGCACAAGTCCTATTTTCAAAAATGATTTAGGCACTTAGGCCCTTGTATACTTTGAGAATATGGGCCTAACTCCCATTGAAATCTTTCTTAAAGGGCTTTGAGGATCTGGGCCTAAGTTTAATTGAAAGACTTGGGCTCCTAACTCACTTTTTAAAATTGATGTAGGATCCTACATCACTTAGATGCTTTTGATAATTTTACCCTAGAATTCTAGGCATTGTTACACCTGGTCTCTCTTGGGCACTAGCTATACAGATAAATTCTAGTTGAAGCCCATTATGCATTCTTTCCATTGGAATAATATTCTGTTTTTGTCAGCTGTTCACCTTCCATTTGGCATTCAAAGCTCCTTTTTTGTACCTTCAGAGTTCAGGGGCAGATAGAAATATTTCCAGCTTCATTGGCTGTGTACTGGAAACAACCACTGACTGCAAAGCGTGAATAGTAAGTCCAAATGTTAATAAGCACAGAAGGCAACCTAGGAAGACTGGTCTCATCACCAACATGAAAAGTAGTAGCAAAGATTGGCAGGAACAAAAGGATGAGCAGTGAAAGCATCAGCAGTGCAGTCAGATGATACAGGAGTGAGTCTGACTATAGGAAGAGAGCTAAAGAGATGTGGTGTCATGGCCTTAACTGGAAACAGGGACTGAGTTCTAATTGTAAACCTTACAGAACATCTGTGGATTTGTGTGTCATAACATCTCTACCTCAGTTTCCCTACTAATAAAACTGGAATAATATTTCTGACCTGCTCTTCAGCAGTGTTGTGAGCATTAATTACATAATATTTGGAAAGTGCTTTCAACATGAAAAGCACTGTACAAATACTAATTATTATTTATACGATTTGAAAATGGAGGTAGACTAGTCAGTTTTACTATCTGGGCCTTTTTCATTAGGTAGCATAAGGTGGCAATCTTTGGGCTGCAAACCCTGTAGGGCTGTGTTTATAAGATGTGCCTGTGTTGAAAATGTTTCACTTACCCTTTTTCCCTATCCCTTCCTAGCTTCTGGGGGAAATGGGGATTAATTACAGGAGCTCAACAATTTTCCTCTCACACACAACCAAAGATATAGAAATCCTTGTTGGATCAAAGGTCTCCATAGGAGCTACAAGCAAGGCCTTAAGGAATCACACATTTTTTTAAGAGCACAGGCTGAGTATCACTGATTTAAAAGTTTCAGTCCCAGTGATGTCAGGCTGATATTTAACATGTGTACCAAGCAAAAGATTTCCCTCACTGCCACTGATTAAACTCCACACACCAGGGATTAATGTGGGGCATCTCTTGTTGAAAATAAAACATATTTCTAATGGCCATAATCAGGAAATGAGGAAACATGCTCAGATGAAGCTGCACTTTAATAGCAGTATCATCAACAACATATTAATAGCATAGCACTGCATGTTGTTCAGCTTGTATAACCTGAAGATGGAGGTTGGGATGAAGATCCCAGGAGAGAGGGGGTATCCTCTCCCAGGGAACTTTTTGAAAATGCCTGCTTTGTGCAATATAGATTATTCTGAAGGTTAAAAACAAGTTATCAAAAGTTTTTATAAATCATTTCTGACAGTAACAAGCAATCAATATCAAAGAAGGAATAAACTCCATCAGGGCAGTGACATTATCCAATCTTCTCTTGAAGTGGAGGGTCAGGAGTCCCCACTAACACATCAGTGATTAAAGTCAATACTGTCATGCCCATTTAAATGGATGGAGACTCTGGCCCTTTAAATGCATCAATTGTACAGTTCCCACACAGCAATAAAGAAAAGTGATCAAACTACAATAATGCTATATATCTAAGAAAAATATCAATAATATTTTAAAAGTGACATTTTCTGACTCATTCTCACAGGTGGAAGGAAGGGTAGTTTTTAATAAGTATTCTTCATTATTTTCATAAGAATAAATGAGGACTGCAGAAAGTAAAACACTTACATCTGGCTTGTAAATTGCAATTTACATAGCCTTAACTGTGCCAGAAATCAGTCATCTTCCTCCACCTTCTAGTTTAGGGCCCGGGAGAAAGTGAGGATTTAGTTGCCCGGGATAAAGATGAAGTTTGGTAAGAAGGTAAGCAAAGAAGCTCAAGGAAGAATGATGGAATGGAGAAGTGGCTTCTGTGAATACTTGGCAGAGGGCTGATCATTGACAAAAACAAAACCACAAAAGTCACACCAGAAGATGTGGATGTGCTAATCTCACTAACTGACTTAAGTAGTGTCAGCTCATACAGATGGAGGGAGTATTGGATAATAGCATACATATTTCTGTTTTTTTACACTGGGAGTGAGTTTTTGGGCCTATTCTTGCATGCCTGGTCTCACACCCACAAGTTTGGGGGAGGGATAGCTCAGTGGTTTGAGCATTAGCCTGCTAAACCCATGGTTGTGAGTTCAATCCTTGAGACGGACACCCAGGAATCTGGGGCAAAATCAATACTTGGTCCTGCTAGTGAAAGCAGGGGGCTGGACTCGATGACCAAGGTCCCTTCCAGTTCTAGGAGATAGGATATCTCCAATAATTTATTTATATTGAAACCAACGGGCATTTTGACTGCAAAAGGAACACTGAATTGGAACCTTACTTTGTGATAGATATGGAGCGGTGACTGCCATTGTTTGCAGCACAAAACATACAAGTAATAAATCCAATAGAGAAGTGATGTGCGTAATTGGAGTATTAGATTCAGTTTCTATTTGGTATTTTACAGTGGCAAATACATGAAGTGCTTAGTGGATCAAATATGGAACAAAGATCCAGGAAGTCAGAGTGGGAATAATTTATTTTAAAATATACATTTTCTATAATTTGATTCATTACTATTCCCAGACCTGATCAGAATTTTTTAAATACTTTTTTTTCCAATCAAAATTTGGCCTTTTTTCAAAAGCAGATTTTTTGGAAAAAATCTCTAATTTTTTCAAAATTTTCAGTTACTAAATTATTTCATTGGAAATTTGTTTAATGAAAAAATAATATGTAACCTGTTGGTATTTCTAAGAAATGTTATCTTCCATTTCATTATATTGCCCCCATAGAACATCTGACTGGTCAGCTTAGGCACACGGTAGGTTTATTTTTATTTTTTTAATGGTTCATTAATTTAAAATAAGTAGGGTTACCATATTTAACAAATAAAAAAAGAGGAACCTCCACGGGCCCTGGCCCCACCCATTTCTCCAGCCCCACCCCAACTCCGCCCCTTCCCCGCCCTGACTCCACCCTCTCCTCCCTCCCATTCCCAGCCACGCGAAAAGGGCTGCCCAAGCGCTACCGGCTTCACGGTTTGCCGGGCAGCCCCCAGACCCTGCGCCCCTGGCCGGCGCTTCCCCAGCGCAGCTGGAGCCCGGGAGGGGAAGCGCCCAGCCAGGGGCGCAGGGTCTGGAGGCTGCCCGGCAAACCATGAAGCCGGTAGCGCTCGGGCTCTGGGCAGCCCCCATGCCTCCGGACCCTGCGCTGCCAGAGCCCGGGAGGGGAAGTGCCCAGCCAGCGGCTGGGGTCCGGAGGCAAGGGGGCTGCCTGAAGCCCATAGCGCTTGGGCAGCTCGGCTCTTAAACAGAGCCGAAGAGTCAGGGGAGAAGCAGAGCAGCCGCGGGAGGGGAAGTGCCTGGCCGGCCTTTTTCCGGACACGTTCGGCTTTTTGGCAATTCCCCCCAGACGGGGGGGGGGGGGGGGTTTGATTACCAAAAAGCCGGACATGTCCGGGAAAATCCGGACATATGGTAACCCTAAAATAAGTATTTTTAGTTGAAATATTCAATGTTCAGAAACACAGAAAATTAAAACCAGGCCATTGCAAAATACAACGGGATGAAAAGTGTTTTCAGATTTGTTGAAGTTTCCAGATTCTGTCCCCCAAACCAACTATTTTTCCCCCCCACCCAGGTCAAATTAATCATCATGTAGAAAATTAGCAATAGGAAAAATGAGAAGTCTTCTGAGGCCAAAGTAGATACAATATAAAGAATCAGAGGGGGTAGCCATGTTAGTCTGTATCCACAAAAACAATGGAGGAGTCCAGTGGCATCTTAAAAACTAACATTTTTATTTGGGCATAAACTTTGTGGGTTGAAGAAAGAAAAAAAAAACATCACTTCTTCAGATGCAACTGAAGAAGTAGGTTTTTTTACTCACAAAAGCTTATGCCCAAATAAATCTGTTAGTCTTTAAAAAGTGTCACCGGACTCCACAATATAAACAGTTAATTTAAATTATTCTTACATCCCCCGCTGCCATTTACCATGAAGAATCACACCGTGATTATTCCATTCCTGCAAACACTTACTACCAGGCAAAGAAACGACTACTGCTGTATTTACAGGGTCAGTCCCTGAAATTGCGGCTCTGAAAACAGTGGGCATGCAACGCACCACCGGCCACTCGGCTCTGAAATGGAGGCAGCTGATTAACAACTGGTGAGGCCGGGGAGCACAGATTTTAGAGGGAATAAACTAGCACTTTAGGGGATGTAAATAGAATGGGGAACAGCTTCACCTACATAATTCTTCCTATTCTTAGATTTGAGGCTATCTTTAAGCACCCCAGCGATGGCAGACGCGGCTAAACATGGCTGGGACTTTTGGGGGGACAGACGTTCAGTCCTCCGTTTGACATTTACTTCTAGCTTGAACTTCTATCACCCCACAAAACGTCGAGCAAAGAACGAAGTCCGGGGCACGTATGAAACCTGATCTATTCATCTGTACCAAATCGATACTTGATGGGAATTCCAAGCTCTTAGGTCACAGCACAGCCAGCGGGATTCCGCTTTCGGTAAAGCCCGTCCTTCTCTGCAGCTGCCCCCACACACACTTTCTGGCAGTTACGTAGCCTTTTAACACAGCCTACTGCTCACGACAGCCGGGTGATTGCACTGCTGCAGCCGCTGGGTCCTACTGTTCAAAGGGTTCACGCCTGGAGCTGGGATTTTTATACCACCAGAACTGTATTTGCTGGTTAGCCAAGAGAGGGGGCACTTCTACAATTCTGGATCCAATACAAAAGAATTCGGGCGGTGGGCACGGCAGGTTCATTCCTCTCACCATGCTAAGGCCCAAATGTGGGAGGCATAAAAATAAATTATTCCTGCAGGGAACTTCAAACGCTGTAGAATGTATTGTAGTGTAAACAACTCTTCTGGAAAGTCACCTTTATGATTATTTCACCAAATTTGTGTAGCAACATCCATCAGAATTAGGGATATCTGAAAGGTAAGCCAGGGTGACTTGGTTTACTGAAAGATAGAAGTGTTTGTCTTGTACAGTAAAGGCCAAACTTATTACACATCACAATTTTCTTTACAGAAGTTAAGGTGTGATCTACAATATGTGGGAATGTAGACCTACATTTTCAAAGTTATCTGCCATACTTCAATGCACCCAGGATTCAGAATCTTTGTGGAGAAGAAAAAATACATGCAAGTCAATCAGTAACATCTGAGATCAGAAAAAAACTATATGCAGGGTAGATATTGAATCCACCTTAAGCTGATGTCAGTCAGATGTTAAAATCTTTTCCTCCTTTTGTTGCGAAATAAACAAGGATGTTATGAGAAGACTTGTAATTAAATTTATTTAGCATAACTGATTAAATAGAGAGGAAGACAAACAGAATTAGACCCCTGATACAGATAGAAATACAAATTCCCCTAATTTGGGGATTTAAAACATACAGTCAAAATTAGTTTGTTTGGGGGTTTTTTAAGATTGCAATAAAAGACACATTGGAATGATGTCAGAATTAAGTGCTTCTTAGTTCATGAACAGTATGGTTCCAATTAAATATATATATATTGATTACTGGAATATAAAATATGACTGCTCCAATGTGCAGTGATGTTTCCCTTATAATTGAGTAATCTTCCAGTAATTCTTCTGCAATACAGTTATATAAAGGAAGTCTATTCTACAGAGTATACCCTTTGGTAGATTAAGGACTTTGGGTCATTTACAAAAGTAACAGATCAGAATCAAAGAGAGAAAGCTGAGGCATGAGAAAGATATGTTACATTTATTATCAGTCAGATATATTTGGCATCCACTTTAGAGTAGTGAATCTTTGTCACTAAAGCATGTTCTGTTGAAATACTGGTACATAAAAGTGCTCTCTTTAACATGAGAGGACCTTGACAAAGATATTTTATCACTACAGTCTGGTTAAACTAAAATAAATTACATGAAATTACCACCAAACTTGTTTAATGTTTGGAGTTACTGTAGCCCAAACCCCTGGGGTGCCAGTAGCATGCCCAGTAGATGTTTCAGCAGGATATTGGTGGGTCCCAATATCCACTCAGATACATGGCTAAGGAAAAGGTTTTTACTACATCTGGCAGGAAAGAGGAAAAGTTGCAAATGCTCTAGGTAGAGAGGCTTAAACAGTTACAGTTCAAGTGAGCAATAGTGGTTCTGTTCGGGTCTCTGGGGCAGTCCAATTGAGAGCCAAGGCTCTTCAGTCCTAGTGCCTGGGATTTCCTCTCCAGTACAGTCTCTATTCCAGCAAATAAGCATTTGCAGGTTTCCAATCCAGGCTCAGTTAGTGGCTCTCATTGGGACCCCAGAGCACTGGTTCCCTGTCCATAAACTGTTGTTCCCCCATAAATTTCACACAGATCTGCACCCAGCTGTGATGTTCAGCAGTCACAGCCCATTCCACATGCGGCTCTGTACACAGATCCTGGGGCGTCTCTCCAGCTCCCTGCTGCCATGCTGCTCCCTCTCCCAAATAGAGCCCAGCTACTTCTTGGTTCAGAATCAGGACCTTTCCCCTTACCTGGCCAGGGACATGGCTAATGGGAAATGTAGTTCCTGTTTAGCCAAGAGAAAGGGGGATGTACAGTGGAGTGCTGGGAGTTTTAGTCCCCTGCTGTGGAGATCCATCACATTTGAAAGAAATCAGTCTTATCATGGCATCGGCTTTGGGCAGATTTTTCAAAATGTCACGTGTATGAACCAAGGAAACCAACACAAAAATAAACAGCAGTTTGTGGCTTTATGTAAGACTAGCAAAAACAAAAAACCAACAAAAACCCCGTTTGATTAAACTGGGGCTTCAAGGTTTTCCTTATTCAAATGTATTACTTCCATGGATGCTGTTTCATCGGAGCATGAGATAGTTTGACCTTCCAATGAAGAGATTAATTAAATTAAGAGGTATACTAAATTATCTCTTTGGGACACAAATGAACACACAACTCCCACTAATGTTAATGAAACCTACGTGCCTAACTCTTGTGTAATGAGAGACAAAATAATACTCCTAAAAGAGGAGGCAAAACTACCATCCTGTGTATGCTAAAAATATGTTTAATTTGGAGTTGCAAAGATTATATAATTGAGTGATTATCTCACTCTCAGTAAGGTGAGAACTGAAGAACTGCTTATAGCTACTTATTTATAAGGTACACCAAAAGAAGCATGCACCATCAAACTCTACTTTGGGGGGGATATATAAGAGGGGACTACTCATGGCCATTGCTTACATTCCTCTCTGGAGAATAGAAGATAATGGTGGCCCGGTCTTCCATTTAGAAATCCTAGTATTCCACCTCCATGAGCTTTCCCCCAAAATATAGACACCTTCTCCCCATTCAAAATGACCCTTTCCATGCGTAGTTTCCCGTGCCCATTTCTGAGATGTTCGCTTTGCCCCCCGTCTAGTTCCCAATCCTATGCATTCTTCCTAAGAGTTGCCATCCGCCCTGCTCCCTCCATTGTTCTGAGAGGCATCTTTTGCCCCATCTCCAATGGAGGGAGTGAAACATGGGTGTCTTCTTATAGCCTCATCCTGTCTTCCTAATCTAACTAGGGACTTCTCACTGGCTGATCTTTGGGATCCCAGTCCCTACCCCAATGAAGATGGAGGATATAGTAATTCCCCCAGTTTCTGTGAAGTAAGAGTAAAAGGGGTGTGTGAACCTCACCTAGTCTGATCCCCTCCCTTCAAGATGAAAAGAGGGTGGCCTTTTAAGATTAGCCCCGTCTCTCCCACAAGCCCCCACACACTATAGCAAAGTCTTGTGGGGGCTAACTTAAATGAGGCTCCAACAGTGAGCTGGGTCTACAGCATTCTCTGCTGCTGGTTCAAATCCCTACAGTTACACTCAACTCTGTGCTTGTTGAATTTGTTCTGATTTTCTTTAACAGCTTAGTTTTCAGGATTTGGGGATTGTTAGGAGTACAATGTTGGTCCTGCTCAGTCCTGGTCTCTAATGATAGCGGTTTTTTTCTTCAAAAGCTCAGATGTTATATTCTTCAGTTCCTTCAAGAGCTTTTTTTCAGAAGCTCAGATATTACATAGAATCATAGAATCTCAGGGTTGGAAGGGACCTTAGGAGGTTCCTTCAAGAACTTTTGGATCAATCCAGCTAGCCTAGGTGCTTTAGGCCATTTAATTTCTCATTATGCTCTTTGATCTCCTTGATAAATCTATCCCTACTAGTGTCTACACTTCTGTAATTGTGAAAACAGCAACATTTCCTCATCATTGGCTATAGTAAAGACTTTATACTCATAGTTGTCCTCTATGTCACCTGGTGGTCTAGCAAATGCACAGACTTGCTTATGAGTTTCTTGTTTTTTATTTACTTCTCTTTTTTTTGCTTTGTATCTTTGCATATTGATTTTTTAAATGTCACTTTATCCTCCATCTTACTTGTCAGAGTTTGTGTTTTATCCTATTAACACCACTTGAGATGGTGAAAAAGGCCCAGATAGTAAAACACCACTTGGGATGTATTTCCATTTTTAAAATGGTCACTGGTTCTCCATGTCCACTGAAGGTAAAGCAATGGGGTTGAATCTGCAGCACCAGCAAGGGAGATTTAGGTTAAATATTAGGGGAAACTATCTAACTAAAAGGATAGTTAAGCACTGGAATAGGCTTCTAAGAGAGGGTGTGGAATCCCCATCGCTGAAGGTTTTTAAGAACAGGTTGGACAAACACCTGTCAGGGTGGTCTGGGTTTATATGGTCCTGCCTCACTTCAGGTGGCTGGACTAGATGACCTCTCCAGGTCCCTTCCAGCCCTGCTTCCATAATTGTTATTAGTTGAGGCTATTTTGTAATAAACTATTTTTAGCAACCTCTCTTTGTCAGATCTTCCTGTCCTGTTACCTTCAGACTTTTACCAACCCTCATTTTCCACCTCCCGTCTTTCCATCTTGAAGTAGGATGTCGCTGGAAGGCTCCCTGCCAGAGCATTTCAGGCTGAATTATATGGAGTGACATATTGTTCATTAGTGACTCACTGGTGCACCTGATGAACCAACCTCCTGTGCGGGAAATACTCAACCCTAGAGCTCAAAAATCTCCCTGCTCCTCTTGTGTGCTGCTGTGCAAGGCTCTTTGGCCTCTGGGGAACCAGAGGGGACCAGCCTTCCCTTGCAAAGCCCACCAGGGCAGCCCCCAGGCTGTGCTCAGCGCCGAGCACCCTGTCAGCCCTCGGCAATCGCCCGTGGGCTCCTTATAGCTGCTTCGGCGGCCTCTTGACCCGAAAGCCGGACAGCCAGGGGACCGCCACCTGCGGGAGTGTCCCGGCTGGGGCTCCGGGCTCCGCCCCTCCTCGCAGCGGGCGATCCTGGAGGGGGGGGGCGTCCCTCCCCCACAGGCTGAGCGTGGGGGCTGAGGGTCTTTCCCGCGGCTGAAGGTGACAAGGGGCGGGGGGACAGGAGGAAAGGACAAGTCCACCTTAAGGCAGCGGGGACACGCCGTGCGCATGCGCAGGCCCCGCGGGACAGCCCGGGACTGAGGGAAACTGTCTGCGCTGAGCCCGGAGGAGACGAAGGTGCCGCGAAGCCAGCGCTGCTCGATCTTCCCCTCGCCTGCCCGACTCGCCTCGCGCGCCGACGTACCCGGGGCGCCCCTCGGGCCCGGGGCCATGCGGGGCAGCGAGTGAGCGAAGCGGGGCGGCCGGGCTCCCCCCTCCCTCTCCCGTCGTCGCCGCCGCCGCCTGGAAGCCGCACGCGGAAGCGGTGAGTGAGCCCGGGACTCGGGGCGCGACTGAGGCCGGGCGCCCCCCGGGCCGCGCTCGCTGCCCCATGGCGCGGGCTGCCCCTGGAAGCCCAGGCAGGGCGGCGTAGGGGGGCTCCCAGGGCAGAGCGAGCCTCCAGCTAGGGGTCCGCAGAGCGGGGGGCGCAGGAGTGGGGCTGCGCTGGGTGGCAGGGGGGGCTTTGGTGTGGCCTTGACTTTCAGATGGGAGATCAAGAGTTGAATATCTCCCCCTCCCTAAAAAAAAGCTGCCTTTGCAATTTGGATTTTCACAGCCCAGCCAGAAGCGATATGGCTGACATCCTGTTTATATCATGCAAGAACATCCTGTGTTCTCCAGGCGGTTGTATTTCAGGCAAGCCTCCCCCCCCTCCGTCCCTTAGTCGGGCTAGTTTTCACACATCCCAGTAACCAGAATGCAGCGAGAAGGATCAAACTTTGCCCCTGCCCCACTTCTGTGTGATATGCATAAACATTTAGGGATAATTAGTGCTGGGTGTTCGGTACTTATTGCAGTTATTCGTATTAATGCAGTTGATCTGGACTAGATGTGATACCTGCAGATGTGTACTTTAGGGAACATTTTGGGTGGTTGGAGGGGCAAGTAAGCTGTAACTCGTGGGAAATATTGACTTGGAAGATAAGCCATCCTAATAAGGGCAGGATGCATCAGAATACGGAAGTATACAAGTTGCAACGTTAGGCATGAAGTAGGAAAAAGGAACTGTTCTTTGCAGAAAGGAATAGGTGTGGTCCAGGTAGAAGCTCACAAGGGGCTCAACGCTTGACTGACTGTAAAGGCACCCTAAAAAGTGACATTTTAACATTTAGTTGAGAAGTTTAGATAAGAATGCAACCTATTAAGGTCTATATCTCTAAACTCTTGTGGGCAGGAATCTTGGTAGTGTTGACAATACCTAAGTTTTCTCATCTCTGAGATGTTTACAGCCTTCATACTCAGTTAATTTTCTGTTTGATGCCATGTGTATTGATGTTAGAAAAACCTGTTAAATTTGCTACTTCGTGTTACAGGTTGTGATAGTTGAAAGTGTTGAAATTCCATGTAAGAAAACAGTTTATCTCCTCAGTCCATAGGAACAATCAAATCATTACACTAGAGAGCAAAGTTATATCCTGCAAAAGTATCAGCACGGTTAGTGTCACTGGAAGATATCAAGATTGCACTATTTTGTAAGTGCTCATTAGTACTAGGAAAGATGTGTAAAAAATGGCACCTTTTTGCTCACAAAACCTGTCCCTTGTGATACTCAGGGCTTGTCTACACTTGAAAGTTAATTTAGATTAATTTTAGATTAGGTGAATTTATAGTGCAATAGCTGAATATTTTTTTAAAAGAATTTTTTAAAAATCTGTTAGCTGAAACAAAGCTATGAAAAAGATAAAAATGCCTGTTGATGCGAGCTGGAGTAGAATTTTACAAATGCAAGAATTTCTCGGTGGAGATGCACAAACCAGAAAGGACCCACATTAACTAATTTCAAGATCACAAGTCTTCCACAACTAATTACTCTTAGTTTTGGTTTGACCTATGCAGACTCAGGGCCAGATCTGGCAAATCCTATTATAAAATGTTTTCAGGATTGGGCCCTAGTTAGCATTGTCACTGCCAGTGTACCTTTTTTTGGTTAAAGAGAAGATGCTCTCTCCTGGCACCCTTCATAATCTCTAGTTTATTGTGCATTTGAAAGACAGTAACTATAAAGTGTCTGAATTAGCTCTTGTTGGGCAAGCATTGAGACAGAATGGCTGAGTTGCCTAACTGGCACATCACATCTGATCTTCAGCCCCATCCACGTACCTGCACCCCAAACATCTAACAGAATGAACTATCAGTGTTAGCAGTATAAACACTATAGTCAAGTTAGGAGGAGACTATTTTAAAAATACATGTACTAAGGGTGTAGTAGTAGACTATAGACGTAGAAAATGATTAATTATAAAATTAAAAAATTGTAAAATGTCAATCCCCATGCTTAAGTATATGGGGATTAGAACAGAGACTACATAGCTGTCTTTCAATATGAAAAATGCTTAAACTCAGTCTGGTTACAAATAGCACCAATCTTATGAAGGTTTAAGCGTACATTAGAATCCTTTATTTGAAAAATTGGGTGTTTGGTTGTATCCTCCACATTTTCAGTGCGTGAAGAACTATTTCAAGGCATCTATAAGCTATGCAGGACTGAATCTCCTTATTACCCAATCTACAACTAAGAGTTGGGTTTACACTGAGCTATGTATTACATTTGACCAGGTATTTTGACTGAGTTTTTCAACTTTTTTGTAATTTTAACTCCAGAGGCTTGCTTGGACAAGTTACATTTTCTGTACAAGAGACTTCATACAGGCTCTTCTGTTGTGGGGCAAAATCAAAGTACAAGTTCCCTGACTCTGGTTGAATACCATGACATATCTTAGATGCTGCTTAATCACTAGTGTACAATGTGCACTAAGTTCTATTGTGACCATATATGGGGAGTGGTAGGCACTTCCTCCACACGCTTTTAAGTGTGCAGGAAATTGCACCTTGAGCTCAGTTTGTACTACATGGCATTACATGGCAGGTGCCAATAAATACAAAGCAGATTACCTAGTCTGGAGCAGTACATTCATTCAAATAACTTTGGAAGATTAGAAAAAGAATTTAGGGTTCTTGTGTCATAAACGAGATTAGACTGGTATCAAATGTGGAATATTAAAATATCATTTGCACACATATTCCCACAGTTCTCTTTCTATTTTGCAAATGCCATCTACTTTCCAGTTGGGATTCACAATACTTGCAAGCAGGGTGGATTTGATTTAATGAAATTGATTTAAATCATGATTTAAATCACTAGTCAGGAAAACTCAATTTCATCATGAATTTCTACATAAAAGTGCATTCTTGTTGGTCGTTACAACCTTAATACATATCTTCACAACTCAGAGATAGATGTAGGTTTCATTTTTAGAAGGTACACACTATACATTTTTAAACAGTGTTTTATTTTGAAAACTTTTCAGATTAGTTTTAGGGCTATATCAGAAAATGAATGATTGTTTGGTTATTTATGAAGTCATTGGGAGGTGAACTATCTCCAATTCAACAGGTTAATCATTAATTTTGGAGGATTTTCTTGCCATGCTGTATTAGGAGGAGAACATCACCAGACAGACATTTAAATTAAAATTGGGGGGATAGCTCAGTGGTTTGAGCATTGGCCTGCTAAGCCCAGGGTTGTGAGTTCAATCCTTGAGGGGGCCGCTTAGGGAGTTGGGGCAAAAAATCAGTACTTGGTCCTGCTAGTGAAGGCAGGGGGCTGGACTCAATGACCTTTCAAGGTCCCTTCCAGTTCTAGGAGATAAAATAAATTAATGGAGATATCCTGTTTATAAATTGTTTTATTTAACTAAAACAACAACATTAAGTATTCTGGATTGTTTTCTTCAACAGCAAACATATAATATTTTAACAAAACAAGCATATGTCCCTCGCTTCTCACATTTATCTCCAGACTTGTTCTCCTTGTCCAGATCTATTCCACCCCCAACAATCTTCTATTCATTGAACTTTTTGAAACTTTTCACTTTTAGAGAGAGGTAAGGGATTGACTCTGTGTACACAAATTTGCAGAGGGACAATAGAGTTGAGGTCTGTTATTTCTCACCTCTATATATTAAAACCATTTTTGCTGTTAACAAACATGTTACCTCTGGAGACACAAATCCACAGTTTGAGAACTGCAAAACTAAGCATCTCTGATGGTATCTTCTAGACTGAGCACTGAGTCCCATTGGGTAGTAGAAAGATTAATCTAAATAACCTATACAGAAGCCTGTGGAACCGCTTAAGATTGGGTCCCTAATCTATGAACTATTGGAACTGATTTACAAAATTTTTCTTAAACATTACATGAATATATTATCTCATACTATAGAATTAGAATTTATAATCCCTATTCCATGATGAGATATCTTTGAGCAATAATGTATCTTAAGTAAAAACTATCTTTAGATAGTTTTTTTTCCCCTCAAAGCATTTTATAAAAAAAAAATCCGATTTAAATAAAAAAAAATCAATTTTTGATTTAAAAAAAAATCATTGATTTTTATCCACCCTGTTTGCAAGGCATTTCATCTAATTCCAGTAAGAAGAATTTGCTAATCTTGTACAGAGCAAGTCCACAAACATCAGAGTTTTTGTTAGGAGGGGTTAGAAAAAACTTACTATACTGTGCTTAAACAATCAAAGTGTTAAACAGTTTAAATTACTTACTGAAGAATATAAACGTGTTTAAAACTGGAAAGAATCTCTAATTTCATTAAATTCAAGAAATCTCAGTATTCAAAGAATAAGATTAGTTACTTTTAAAGAGGATTCATATTAAAATATGGTTCTAAAAGACAATCTGATTCTGAAATTAGGAATATTAACAGAATTTTGGAACAGTTGAGTATTTCCAAATTAACTTGTTTATGGTCTTTATTAAAATAGTGCTAAAATGCAGGAAGTAAAAGCCACATCAAGTATATAATAGGAAAACAAACTGGTGTCTAAATTGCAAAATGAAAAACAAAGCATTTATTGGGAATTTTTCTTGACATGTTATGAAAAGAGGTGACAGAACTTTTGAAGTCAAACCAATCCTTGTTTTATTAGTCTCCTTATGTTTACTTCAGAAAGGTGAAATCCACAATAAGATTTCTAATACTCTTGTACTTTTACCATTGGAAGTATTTTCCACAGATCTAGGATGAATGAAAGTTACAGTTACACAGGGTTCTTTATTGGTTGAGTGAAGACACTTATTGGGAAGGGTACTTTCACAAAGACTGTGTTTGTGCTGTGATCAACAGTAATTTGTAAAAGCTTATAAAATGCACTAACATTTCTATGTGTTGCAAACCAATGCCTGGATCTCTCTCAAATTCACGTGCAGGCTTCCCCCTTCCTGTGTGGAAGTATAAGCCACCACCTCAATACTCTCTTCAAGACCTTATAGGGAGATTCTGGAATCAGAGGTCTACACAGGGGGAAGAGTAGGAGGAATGCACATATCCCCCTACCTACCCTTTTAATCTGTATTCTTTTTTCCTCCGAGCAATCCAAAGGGATTCCTGGATCACCATGCTGCCACAGTTTGGTGGCGATGCATGAAGGGTGCCATGGGTCAGATCCAGTGTTGAACCAAATCCTCTAGAATTCATGCAGGTCTTTGGGGATCTGCCAAGTTTGAGGGTGGGCTCTCCAGCTTATTGGTGATAGTACTACCTCCCCACCCCTTCCACAGAATCTTGGAGAAACTCCATAAGAGAGTCCTCAGACATTCTACCTCAGAGTTTATTCTGAGTTTTTTCTAAACAGCAAGGTGTTTGGATTATTTTGATAAGTGCAGGTAAAAAAAATATACAGAGGGGCAAGAAATTTATATCTGTAAGTAAGGATCAGAGTTTGATCATATATCCAGCCTGAGCTGGAGGAGATAGACATATTTTACACTGAAAACATGACAAAATAGGTCTTAGGCTTCATGAAGAATACCAGTGAGCTAAAAAGCAGGTTTATAAACTAAAAGAGTTAGTTTATAGAGAGGAGCCTAGGCTGCAAAGTTTAGATGCTGATCTCAAAGGAGTTTGGACCCATGGTCTTGGTTCTGGCCCCATATCTCATCTATTGGAAGTTAATGAACAGTTGGAAGTGTATTTGCCCTTCAGTATTAAAGAGCTGTATGCATGTGGAGGAGAAGATAATCTTTTGAATGATAAATTGGCAGCATTTGAGCTTTTCTTCCCTTTCCTCTCCAAAAGTTGCAGTTCCTTACAGGAACAATATAAGCTTTAATGCAATAATAAAATCCTTGGTGTATTCAGGATGTAAACACAACCATAAAATCTCAGAGTACTCAGGATGCAGTTAAGATTTTTCAGGTCTGGGTAATAGCAAACAAACACTTGCTGCATTTATAGCAAATTGCTTTCAGTGTTTTGAACATATGATTCAGACAGTTATAATGCTTTCTGCTTGCTCTGTTCAGCAATAAAGCTTTTTAAAGGGCTGAAGGATACCAAAATCCATCTTACTAGGAGAATAGAACAAACAAAAGAAGAGGTACCTGAACCTCAAGAGGTAGGATTTTGAGAACTCAGGAGTAAAATAGTCATAAAGTGACAAGATTTAAAAAAACAAAAAACAAAACAAAAAAAAAAACCACAAACCCCACACACACTTTTATTTTTAAACTTGCTGTTACAATACCTACAGTTATTAGACATGAAAAATTAAGAGGAAAAATTATTCCATTAAATTACTTTGTGGTTTTGACAGTAATTTTTGTATGGTCACTGTCAACATTTCCTTCTGTTTGTCCATTTATATGAGTCTTTCACAGACTAGGAGAATTTTGTAGAATAACTAGGAAAGTGACAAAAAAAAAAATCACAGATTGACAGGGTGTCTCATAGGCAGGTTTGCAGGAGGGAATTACTGGTTTTCAAGAGGGCTGTGTCCCTCAGAGGCCAGATGGACTTCTAAGGAATCTATCAAGACATTCCTTGCTCCTCATCACAATCTCTGAGTGCTTTACAGAAGTTCACCAAATAAGTAAGTGGTGTTTCACACAGCATGCTTTCTCTGATTGGTTAAGTAGGGTAGTAAGCTATCTAATAAATAACTAATAGAAAAAAAATAGTAAGCTGGAGGAAATAATTGGAAGAACAAATTCCATTTAGAGCAATACAAAAATGAGACACATATCTTGCTTTTGTCATCCTCATCATAATAGCTTGTTTTTGTCACAGTTGGCACTTGTCTGGATATTTCGGATGCCAACATTGACATGAATATACATCTCTTTATTCATAGGAGTTGTATCATAAGTAATCTGTTAACACTTGTTAATCTTTTTAATAGGTGTCTTTTGCTGGACTGTTCATTTTTCTGCAGATAAAATGTGGGAAAGGAAAGGGTGGGAAGTTATAGGATTGAGTTAACAGACAAAGTTCAAGTTATGCTGAACTAAGGGAGGAAGTGGTGGAATCTCCTTCCTTAGAGGTTTTTAAGGTCATGCTTGACAAAGCCCTGGCTGGGATGATTTAGTTGGGAATTGGTCCTGCTTTGAGCAGGGGGTTGGACTAGATGACCTCCTGAGGTCCCTTCCAACCCTGATATTCTATGAAGTGGCTGAGAAGTCAGTGACAACAAATGAGTGGGTACTGACTGCAGTTTTTTATTTGATAGGAACATATTTGAAACTGTCCCTTAGATTCAAAGGGAATGTTTACACAGGATCTGGTAACTCTAATGCCCATTGAAGGATAAGAACGTTATATTTTCTTTCACCTAACTGGATATTAGTTTTTCCATGTTGATTTGAGCGATAAGGATTTTTAGCAAAAGTGAGTAACAGAGAAGCCCCAGTGATCCAGAATAACAGGTCACAGTTCTAATCCAGCTCTGCTGCTGCTGAGCTCCAAAAATAGCAAGAACAGCCTAATGTTAACTAGGTGTTAAACAAGTAATACTCCATAGCAGGCTAACGAAACCACAACAGGTACTGACAGTTGATAGCTTTGTGCTTTAAGTATTTAGAATCTTACTCACTTTAATGTGGTGATTTACTTAAAGGGGAGGGAGGTGTCAGCTGTTGGACTTGGCTTGTCCAGTACTCAATGGTATGTCATACTGACATGTGTCTGGCTTCTGACCTATTTAAGTTAAATTTCTAACTAAGCTTAAGAATATGAACAGATGTAGTTATGGTCTCCCTGAGTCTGCATACTGACTGAAACAGGTGTATACTGCATCCTCTGCTTACCAATGGGGTGTTAATTCTTGGAGGGGGAGTCGAAAGACCTGTGTTCTGATCTTGGCTCTGCAACTTATCTGCTGTCTGACCTTGGGCAAGTCACTTCTCTGTGCCTGTTTCTCCTTGCATTCTGACTATCTGACAGGCCTTAGGCACCTTTCTCCTGTATTTGTTTCCAGTGGGAGCTAAGTGCTTGACTGTAATTGATGTTGAAAAGCTCCCCCTGGGAGCTTTAATACTGGGAAGCTCTTAGGGGCAGGGACTGTCTCATACTATGTTTTGGGCCCTACCAATTTCACGTTCATAGAATTTTAAAAATAGTAAATTTAATTATTTCAGCTATTTAAATCTGAGATTTCAGTGTTGTAATTGTAGGGGTCCTGACCCAAAAAGGAATGGGTGGGGGTTTGCAAGGTTATTGTAGGGAGGGTTGCAGTACTGCTACCCTTACTTCTGCGCTGCTGCCTCCAGAGTTGAGCACCTGGCCAACAACTGCCGCTTTCCAGCCGCCCAGCTCTGAAGCAGCGAAGTAAAGGTGGCAATACTGTGACCTCCCCCCTAAAACCTTGTGACCCCCCTGCAACACCCTTTTGAGTCAGGACCCCCAATTTGAGAAATGCTGGTCTCCCCATGATATTTGTGTAGTATAGGGTAAAAGACCAGATTTCATGGGGAAGGGACCAGATTTCACGGTCCGTGGTGCGTTTTTCATAGCCGTTAATTTGGTAGGGCTCTAGACATGTTTGTACAGTGTCTACTACAGTAGAACCCTGAACTGTTGTAGCCTCTAACAGCTACTGTTATACAAATGATTAGTGACTCTGAACCCTAATGACAACTGAAGTATCACTACCTTTTCATTGTTGATCACTTTAGCAGAACCATTCTGAGAAATATTCTGAGAATGAATGGCATTTGGGATTGTAGAGGGTAGTACCAATTGTTCACCCATTGTGACAACTGGCATAGTAGGAATTTACAGGGAATTGAGATTTTATTAAAATGAGTTATTAGTGGTAGTCATTAACCATCATCCTCTATTAATCATCATCCAAATTGGTGAAAACTAACTTGCTAATGTTCCAAGTGAAACTATATTTTTCAAACTGCTTCACTTTTATTAGCTGGAAATACTTAGAATGAACCCATACCCATTTCCACTGTAGCAAACAGGAAAACAATCTCTGTCCCACTGTAATTGTATTGTTTTTTGATTAATTCACATAGGATGAATCAGACTCATCCTGTTGCAAAAAAGGAATAGAAAGTTGATTTTATATTTTAATTTGAAATTAAAAAAAAAAAGTGCCCTTGCTACCGTGTGGTAATTCTTAAAAAGTTAATATTTTAGATTCCTTGTGACACAGGTGCTGACTTTCAGCTTTCCCCCCCGAGATACTCCACCCTGCTCCGCCCCTCCTCTCCCCCCCACCAAGACCCCACCCTAGCCCCGCCTTTTCTTGCCCCTGCTCCTCCCCCACCCAGCCTTTTCCCATCCCAGCTCCACCCCCTCCTCTGAGCACACTCCCCCTTCGCTCTGCCTCTTCCCGCCCCTCCAGGAGGTGCGGGGGTGGGGGGGGAAGAGGGAGGAGCTGCTGAACAACTGATCTGGTGGCTGGTGGGTGCTGAGTACCCATTAGTTTTTTTCTGTGGGTGCTCCAGCTTCGGAGCACTCACGGAGTCAGTGTCTATGCTTTGTTATCCTGAAACCTAACCTGAACAGGTGATATAAGGATGTCGATAATAGCAGTATACTTCCCAGCTCTCTTCTCCCACTACGTAAAACCAAGAGTTGGTGTGAGCTATTGGGTTGGTTGTGCTGATTTTCTCTCACACTAAAGTTCTCTGGCTAAGCTTATTTTATTTAACCTGTCTTGAGTTGGATACAGCAGAGTAGGACTGAAACTAAATACCTCTACATAACCTTTGACATTTCAGATCTGACAGCTGGGCTTCTTGGGATACGTCTAGATAGCAAGCAGGACCCTGCAGCAGCGAGCCTCAGAACCTGGGTCTGCGGACACAGGCTCACAGTATGGCACTAAAAATAGCTATGTAGACATTTGGGTTTGGACTAGAGCTCAGGCTCTGAAGTCTAAGGAGGGGGATGGGCTTCAGCAGCCAAGCCCAAACCAAACATTTAAACACCTATTTTTAGCGCTATAGCGTGAGCCTGAGTCTTGCTGCTGCGGGATACTGCTTGCTGTGTAGATAAACCCTCTGAGACTTGAAACTTGTCTATGCTTGAAATGCTACAGGGGCTCAGCTACAATGCTGCAGTGCTTGAGTGTAGACACTACGTCGGCATAGGTCATCCACCTCCCCGAGAGGCGGTAACTAAGTTAATGGATGAATTCTTCCATTAACCTAGTGCTGTCTGCATGGGGACTTGGGTCAGTTTAACTACCTCGCGCCAGGTGTGGATTTTTCACACTCCTGAGTGTTGTAATTATGCCAACCTAATATTGGCTGTTCAATACTCAGTAGGTATCAAAGTTTTAAACAGTCTTGACTAAAAGACCTTTCTACTCGCTTAGTTTGTACTTTCTTGCCTGCTGGTCAGTTTCACTAGTTCTCTAGTCACCAAAGGCCTTTTTCTTCCCCCCACTAAGATTTTTCCACTGTGGCTACCTCCCATGCATGGTAACAACCACAGTGACAAGGTGGATGCTGTAGTGTTACAGTTGCCCTGAACTGTGACATCATAGCAATTTGGGGGAAAGTGCAGGAAAATAATGTAGTGTTGCTAGAGAAAGCGTGTGTCAGGGCTTACAAAAAAAAATTTTTTTTAAGCAACAAGCAAAGGGAGAGAAACCTTTAAATGGTTATTCATAGCTTTTCAGCCAATTATGAATGCTCTAGTAATCATCTGTTTATAAAATTTGGTTGTGTGCTCAAGTGCAGGCCTGGAAATTATCATTTCAGTGTTTACTAACCAGAGGAGTTAAGATCCAAATCTTTCCCTTAACTCATCTTAATAAGTGATTGAAAAATCAATAGTTCTACAGCTTGTTGCATAACATGCCATGGTTACTTACTGTTACTTACTTTCCATAAAGGCACATATGGGGCCATAGGTGAGAATTAAGACCATGTACACAAAATTGTTTCATTATTGACATTTCATTTGCTGCTTCAGTTTCTTCACTGCTAGTAATTCTAATTTTAAGTATCCTTCAGGGAAATGGTGATGTTGTGTTGGTACATCCTCCCAGATGGAACTTTTGAAAATCCATATCCAGTTTTGTCAATGTGGAACAAATGGATTTGTGATTGAAAAAGTCATTTGAGACAAATTTGACACTTTAAAATTTAACTTTTGTTTCCTTTGAGTTAGCTTGTCCTGATATTCAAACCTAGACTCTGTGCAGAGTTTGTAAGGAGGTGAAACTCACAGGACTAACTGGTTTAGTCTCACATTTTTAGAGACATTTTGCAGCACATAGAAACACAATAAAACTAAAACAACAACTCAAGAACTTGGGCACCTGTATGATTCTAACAACTTGCTGTTGCTTGGCATCCATCAGTCACTTATGTCCAGTTTCCCCTTTTCAGCAGAGTTTAAGATCATACTGAAAATGTTTGTTTGGACTAAGCCATATTTGTTTACCAGGTATTAGTCAGGTGCTTAAGCTAGATGTGTCCCCTTTTACGTGGCGCTGGATTGCTTCATATTGAGGTCTGTTTGTTTGCACTGTTTGCGCAGTGTTGCCAAGCCACATACGTGTCATGTAGCCACTTACACTGTAATAGTTTCTCTGGTATATGCCTTTACTCAAGCGGATTGCTTCTTACACGATGAGAAAAAGGAAAACTCAACCCTCAAATATATTTGAATCAGCTATGATTATAGGCAGGCATTTGTTCAATCCAAGTTATAAATTTTGTACATGCTCCTTGTCTTTCATGTTTACTCAGGAAGTGGTAGAAATACTGAACTATGTCAGGAATGAGAGGCTATTTCAGCATTCTGTAGGTATGGCCTGCATTCCTTGTCCTTACCTAGGTGTATAACTTTGCATTTGGTTGTATTAAAATGCATTTTTTTTTTTTTGCATGAGCCTTACTTATCAAGGTATGATTACCCTGTCCTCATTTACCATTCCACCAGTCTGTCATCTGCAAAGTTTTATCAGCAGTTTGTATATTTATTTCCCAATCACCGATGAAAGTGTTGAATAGCATCGGACCTAGTACCCATTTCTGCAGAACCCCACTAGAAACACACTCGTTCCATGATCGTTCCCATTGACAACAACTTGTTCTCTAACTCTCACTCAACATATAAGCCTTCCCAACTTCTCCACTTTCTCTGTGGCATTTTTTGTCCTGGTATGGTGGCCTGAGGATTGTAGATGGAGTAACATAGGTATAAGCATTTGATTTTATTGTTAAAAATATACCTATGGTTCTAGAACTATAGCATGACACTTCTTCCCCTCCCTCCCTGTGATGAGGAGTTCCATTAGAGTGGTTTACATTCCTAATGGACTCAGATTCTTCTGATGTGATCTTATGACTTCATGGCCTTCATAACTAAATCTCTCTCTAAGACAAAAATCCCTGACTCCCCCAGACAAAGGATGGCTTAATTGCCTTTTATTTGACTTTTAAAAATTAAATATTGATTTTTTTCTTTTTAGAAAGTCTCTTAATATCTAAAAAAAAATCTTGACACTAGAGGATACTCAAAGTTCATGTCTTCCAGAAAGTGCGGCTGTGGTCAGAAAAATGACACTAAAAACCAAGATATTCCTATTCAACATCTCTCTGATCCCTGTTTGCCTTAGGGTCATATCTGTTTATTGACAAAGAGGAATTTTTGCTCCTGTTGCTACTGCTGAGCCAATACAATTAGAAAGAGGAAAATTCTGTTTTGGTTCATAGATCAATAAAATGCTCCTGTATATTCCAGTTAGTGAATCTGCTTGTGTTTATATACCGACATACTTGCTGACAGCTATTTTGAAATAATTGAAGGTGGTGTGATTATGTAGTGTTATTTTGACAAAATTTGCAGAATTTTAAAATATTGTGTGCAGAATTTTTAATTTTTTGGTGCAGAATGCTCCCAGGAGTAATATACAACACCATGATTTACACTGTAAGCTCTCTCATTCAGTTATCTTTGTTTTGCCTTCATGCTTGTCTGTAAGACATCTGGCACTATATGTGCAATTAAAATGGTTCCATAGCTATTTGACACTAAATACACAATGTATGACAGGGTGGTTAGAGCAAGAGGGGGGGGGGGGGGGGGTTTATACACCTTTGCAGTGAACTTTACTTTGAAACAGAAAGGTAAATATTGAGTCTGTCCTGTCTCTTTATTGATCAAATACAGCTACAACAGGGCTTCCCTCAGCTAAAGGTGTGGCTTGCTTTAGCTAAGTTCTAAAGAAGTGGAGGAATCCCTATACAGTACTTTTCATCAGCTCCAGTCCTCTTCCTAAAGATCCGTCCTCATTACTACACTTGGTCCTGGGCTAAATACAGAAGTTGCACTGGTTTAGCTAAAGGTGTTGTTTTGCACTGATTTAGCTAACTATGCAAACTTTGTGTGGACATTTACATCACGTAAGTCTAGTTTTCAGAACAAGGCAAGTTGAACTGATGTATGCTAGGTTTAAACAGATGTACATGTCCATACAAAGTTGCATTGCATTTAGCTAAATAGCTGCAAAACCATGACAAATTAATCTGGCATTTCTTTATATAGACAAGACTGCAACCCTCTAACTCTCTGTGTGCTTAGGCAGAACTGGTTCCACAAAGCTAACCCCGCCCTACTAACTGGTAAAGCTCTTCACACAGGTCCAGTACTTGTGGTCTTCCCTCTCACAAAATGGTGTGTTAATCCCTTCCCTGCCAACCTGTTGACAGGATCTCCCTTCATAACGATAGCATGAAATAGAATTCTTAAATTTTCTCTGGTAAATATTTTACATTTATGTGCAGCCAGGCTGTTATTAGGACTACTTCTTCCCTTATGCATAGGGCCCTACCAAATTCATGGTCCATTGTGATCAATTTCACAGCCAGAGGGTTTTAAAATTGGTTAATTTCACATTTTCAGCAGTTTACATCTAAAATTTCAGGTTGTTGTATCCATGGGGGATCCCAACCCAAAAAGTACCTGGAAGTGGGTCTGATCTCTCTCTTCTCTCCCCCCCCCCCCCCATGCAAGGGAAGGACAAGTGCTATCCCTTCCCAGCCCAGCAGGGACTCGCACCTAGGAACTCCCCTAGCTGGGGCCCTCCCAGGAGCAGGGGGATATCTGACCCACCTCCACAAGTCACCTCCAGCTGCAAGAACCTCTGAGGCTGGGCAGGGAGCTTCCTGCAGCAGGGGGAAGGCACTCCAAGGTGGGTTTGATCTCCTGGAGAGTGGGTGTGCAGGGGAAGGACAAGTCCTCTCCCTCCCTAGCCCAGGTGGGACTTGCAGCTAGGAGCCCCATCACTGGGGTGCTCCCAGCAGCAAGGGGGAGATCAGACTTCATGGGGAAGGGCTTATTTCATGGTCTGTGACACATTTTTCACAGCTATGAAATTGGTAAGGCTCAATTTATACATAACATTGTCAACGTTGTGGAAGTAGATCCTTTTTCTCCGACAACGTCTACTACAACTTGGGTAACCAGATGTCCCGATTTTATAAGGATAGTCCCAATTTTGGGGACTTTTTCTTATATAAGCTCCTATTACCCCCCCACCCAGATTTTTCACATTTGCTGTCTGGTCACCCTAACTATAACATGTAACTGATTCATAAGATATACATATACTATTCAGCAGTTAACCTATGCTGTGACGCTTGCACCTATATGCACGTGGATAGAGTTTAACTCATGTTTTGATATTAAGTCACCAGCTAAGTTTAGTTAATGGTTCATCAGACAAATACGAAGACTGAAATCAGTTATAGAAGTTGACTAATATTTCTTAACAACATTAGATTTTAGGTTATGTTTCAATGGCCTTTCCATTAAACCCTTGTCAGGCAGCTTAGGCTTTTGTAAAATGTGTCTGAGGTAGAAATATCTGTCAAAGGGTTGAGTCTTTTTTCTGAAGTTTAATTGAAGTAGGTTAGTGTGTTTGAAAAGGGAATTTAAAAAAAAAAATTTTTTTTGCTCTCTTCTGGGAAAAGAATTAAGAGGAAATAGGTTTGCTAGGCACTTGGAATCAGATTTTTACAGGTATTTAGGTGTTGCTCAGCTCAGCATTGCAAGGCATAAAAGATTTAGCAGTCTAAGTCCCATTTTCAAATGATATAGGCATTTAGGGGCTTATGTGCTATTGGCGTTCAATAAGACATAGGCACTGAACTGCCTAATTTACTTTTTAAAATGGGCCTGTTACCTTATATTTGCTTCACAGTCCATGTGTAATTTGTTAGCAACATTAACAGTTTGGACCAGTATGATCTTATTTTTAGAAACCCTAAAGCATAGCCCATCATGTTACCAGAACTAACTAGCAAGCTCCTCCCTCCATTTAAAACTATTAATTGCCCATACAGTTTGAAGCATGGGCAGAAGATCATTACTGATTTTACTGAATTGGTTGGTAAACTAGATGTAGTTTAAAGAAACTTTCAAGATTTGGCCCCCTTTTTGATAAGACTTAAAAAATTAACAAGAAGCCACAACTATATGCATTAGTTGCTTTTCAGAATATATAATTGAGCTGTTCAGGACCAGCAAATATCCCTGCAGACAAATTGCAGTGTCAGATAGGATTTTGGTGTAACTTTGCAAGTTTAAGGCATAAGCCCTACACTACCTGTGAATGATCCCTAACTGGCCTTTGAGCATACTGAAAATATACACATTTATACTCTCTTGTAAGTTTGAAAGACTGAGGGTTTTGCATTTTTGTTACCTTAATTTTGTCCTAACTGGCTTGCCAAAGTTATGCAAATCCTTACTCATAGTGAAAAAGCAAGGGTTTGTTTAATGAAAATATATGAGACAGTTCAGACTATGACCCCAGTTCTGTAAACACGCATATGAATAATTTTGCTCCTGTTGATTTCAGTGGAACTACTCATTGAATACATGTTCACATAAGATTGCAGGACTAAATGAGCCAAACATAGGCTCAGTGAGATAAGTTTAAGAAAAAGCTAAGTACTGGTAGAACTTAATTGCATAGACTTACCTTACAAAGATAGTTTATGTTGTAGTGCACATCTGTGGAACAAAGTACTGTACAGGGAAACCTCATTATAAGAGTTTGTAACTGTTAATTTGTATGCCTGTTGGAGAGGACAAATACCCTTTTATAAAAGCTATTTAGGGATCAGGCAGCCTCCATGATTGTTTCCACTCTTAAAGCTCCCTTAATCACCCCCCCATAATTGGGGAGGAGTTGTAAGAAGACTTTTAAGGCCTTTTATATGGTGATACATTTTTATTAAGAATTTGGCCTGATTGGAAGTACTTATAGGAACATTGGCATTCTTTAAAATCTAAAAGGTGATTCTCTAAAAATGGTATCATGAAACTCTGTGTTTATTGTGGTTCACTGATTTGCATATCAAGTTTTCTTAGTTTACAGGTAAAAGGAGGTCTCTTTCTAACTGCTAGATCTGCAAATAACCTCATTCAGCCCCACAACCTGTGATCTGAAAAATAAATGATCCTTTTTTCTTCATGCATAGTTGTTAGTAATAAAGGAAAAAAGTGGCAAAGCCAGATTAAGTTCTCAGTACACCTGGGCTGTCCTAGTTTCTTCAAATTATATTCTGTTATAGAAACACAATCCCTGTAAAAGCCAATAGCACTACACAGGTGTAAATGAAGCATAATTTGGCCCCCAGAACTTTTTTTATTGGTGATGTGAAAGGAGGAGAGAATCTAGCTTGACTCTCAGATCATAGGGTAGTATTTGTATAGAGGATAACTAGAAATAAAATTTTAACTTTGTACACTAAGCAAATTTGATATAGAAGTAATTAAAGCACAACTAAAGTAGGACCTCAAGATACTATTTATATTCACTTTTCAAGATAGAATTGTATTTAGTTCAAGATAATTGAGCCCTTATTCTTGTAACTGGATATGTAGACAGGCCCTTTTAAGAAAAGCAAAGAATTTTATGTTTGATTCCTTCAACATCTAGGCCAAAGGGGAAACTAGTAGCTAAGGAATATCATGTTTTCTGGATATTTGCTTCTTTTTCTCTTCTTCAGTCTGGATAAAGAAGGCTTGGAAGGAGTTGTTTTGTTTTTTTCCTGCTTTGTTGTTGTTGTTGTTGAAGTGCTCCTGGAAGAACTAGAGAAATTCAGTGGGAGTTTTTTAGGCCTTGGCTACACTGGCGCTGTACAGCGCTGCAACTTGCTGCGCTCAGTGAAAACGCCCCCCCCCCGAGCGCAGCGAGTGCAGCGCTGTGAAGCGCGAGTGTAATCAGAGCCTGCAGCGCTGCACGCTCGCTCGCAGTGCTGCAAGCTACTCCCCTCGGAGAGGTGGAGTACATACAGTGCTGCGAGAGCTCTCTCGCAGTGCTGGCGGCGTGACTACACTCGCGCTTCACAGCACTCCCGCGGCAGCGCTGTGAATTCCCGAGTGTAGCCAAGGCCTAAGTCCTTAGGTGGACAGGTAGGGGGTTGAGTCTTTCACAAAGAAAAATTTTCTCCTGTGTGTGAGTTAGTTAATTAGATGTTAACAAAAGCTAATAAAAAAACTAAGTTTTAAACAGTCTGACTAAACTTTGTTCCTGTCTTATTTGCCATGGTTTCAGTGTCTTGATGTCACAATCCATTAGTTTGAGATCTTCAGCCGAAAAAAAAAAAAAAAACGCCTTTATTTTTCATGTGTTTAAAACAAAATAAGGCAGACCTTTAAATACATTATAGAGAAGAAAAAGAGTGCAGAGAATTTTTTCATTTGAAGGTCATCTTAAATCTTTGAAGGTATCTATCTAGGTTCTTGTACAGCATTAATCACAGTGGTATTTAAGCATGTCACAAAATAAAGTGTATGCATAAAGATATATTTTTCTCTCATCCCTTCAGCCTTCAGGGATTGGACTCTGTGTGTGTGTGTGTGTGTGTGTGTCGTATTGCGGGAAAAGTTTTGCATTTTTCTCAAATCTGGGTATTTTTGTTATCCATTCAAATGGTTTTTTGAATGCCTTTTATTTTGTCAGATCCAATCCCTAGCTTTCTCCTCTAGGCTCTTAGGGCTAGATCTTCAAAATAACGAGGAGTCCGGTGGCACCTTAAAGACTAACAGATTTATTTGGGCATAAGCTTTTGTAGGTAAAAAAACCCACTTCTTCAGATGCATGGAGTGAAAATTACAGCATGTAATTTTCATGCCCAGATAAATCTGTTAGCCTTTAAGGTGCCACCGGAATCCTCTTTGTTTTTGTGGATACAGACTAACACAGCTACCCCTCTGATATTTATCTTCAAAATAGATAGTTACATTGTATTCTGGACTCTTTTGAAAATCTGACAACAATCTCAGGTGTTGGGCACTTGAAAATCTGGCCCAGAGCTCTTTTGAAATAAAGTCTAGAATGAGATCTTCACTCCTGCTTTGGATACTTTATGCTGAGAAGAAGGGTTGGAGCTGTACAAGAGGCCCAAAATATTCTGATTCCAAGTAGGTGAGGATTCCATTGCCACAGAAGCTGTGAAAGATAACAGTAATGTTGTCCTCAGAGGACCCCTCCTAACCTCACATATAAGGAATGTTCGGGGATGGGGTGGGACTAGGAGAGGAGCGGTTTGTTGGGGTGGGCCTCAGCAGTGCCTAGATTCTGGGCATTGCTGCAGCCCATAGGACAGCCTGGAAAGCTGTCTTAATTTAGAGAGGCCCTCAGTGCTGGTTAAGTTACATGTGGGGTCTCTCCACTCCCAGCCCAGATCAGGATGCAAAGTAGCTTAAAATGACAATGGGCCGCCAAGCCTGCCACTAGGTTGTGAGTTCTGCCTTTCTTTAGAGATGCTGCACAGAATTTCATCGCAGCTTTGGTGCCCACTAAGACAAGGTGCTGTGAACATCATTGCAGTGTGAGGAAACAGGGCTGACAGGTAGAGGACTGCTGACTACTGCATTACATGTCCTACATGTGGCTTAGTAGCTAGAGCACTAGACTGGGATTCAGGACCTAGAGAGCTGAGCGTAAACTATGTTAATTTCCCTTTTAAAAAAGGGAAGAACTCTGTTTTACATGTAGTCAAAAGAGTATTGTATAGAGAAATATAGTTAGATTTTTTTTTCCGTTTGAGCGTGCGAACTTGGAGATTAGATTTAACCATTGCATGTGCACGCAGACCACATGCTGAAAAAAAATTATCTTCTTACTGTTCGGAAACTTCAATGCATGTGCAGCCAATCATTTTTTAAAAATTAAACTCTTATTCTTCAACTTAAAGGTGAACTCCAAAGCAGAAAAATGATAAGAGATAAGCACAGATTTCTAGATTGTGGAGCACGCTTAACACAGAAATACTTTTGAATGGCTCAGAAAGTTGTCTGCCCTCCCCCTCAATGAAATCTTGTGATGATATCTTGCTTATTGAAGCTATTTCTGAAAGAATGAATTACCCTGGGACCCCCTCAGTGAAACCATTACATTGAGTTTACAAAGAATTTTAATATTTTTTTTTTTTTTTTTTCAAAAATGAGTAAAACTTGTTCCCGTGTTGAATACTCTGTGCCCATACCCATCTGGTTAATATAATATTCCACAGACAAATCTGTTTAGTGTTGCTAATTTTTGCCTTTCAGTTGGCCTTTAATGAGTTTTATGGCAAGTTTTTCTTTAATGTGGATTTTTTTTTAGAGTTAGACAATTACAGTTAACTGGATTAAAAATCCAAAATCTAATTAATTGGGGGCATATTAGATTAACCATCTCTTTACTTCAAGACCAAGAGAAGGAAATTACAGTTCTTTTGAATGTTTATGCATTTTCAAGTTGACTTGATTGTTCATGTGATTAACAGCCTTTTAGGAATTTAATCAAATAAATTACCATATTTGCATAAAATAAACATTCCTGTTTATCCTAAAACAGCACTGTTTACAGCTACTACCCTAAAACCTAAGGTTTACTAGGGAGCAACCAAAACTAGTACCGTGCCAGGATTATCAAAGAGAGGCCATTACTGAAATATGAAGGGTTCCTTTCTGATATCTATGAAGAATTTCCAGGTTAATGGAATTACAATAAGAAAATACCTTACCCCACCTATTTTCTCTTCTCTGCTCTTTACCGCTCAGCATTTTCCCACTTAATTTCTGCATCTCCATCTTTTCATCCTAATTTTTCTTCTCAACCTTCCTCTCCCTTTCCCCTCCTCCTACCCTTCTGTTTCTTACCATGTACCTTTGTTTCCCCTTCTACCTTCTTCCTATTTTCTTTAGGGTCACATTCAACAGGGGGGAAAATGACCACACATTCAATCATGCCTGAGAATGACTTTTTTCCAATTGAGTGCAGCTTCTGGGAGGAGGGAAGGAAAATAAATGCCCACAAACTTAAACAAGTAACAACGAAAAAGTGCGTCTTCACTCCCTAGATTGTTGGTACCGGCTAGTTTGATAACTGTGTTGTTACTCCTGGGAGGATTCTGCGCCAAAAAAATAAAAATCCTGTGCCAAAAAATTAAAAATTCTGCAAATTTTATTTGTCAAAACAATGCAATATAATCACACCAGTTTTAATTGTTTTGGTAAGTTATTTAAACTACAATACAGAAAAATGTCACAATAACTATTCAGCATTTCCTAAATACATGAAAGTTAAGTTACAAATACTTGATAACTAATACCCTGCATTCCAGGTATAATCCTGGATTTTCATTTAAATTACATACACAAAAAGTAGAATGTCATTTTAAATTGCTCAGACTTTCACACATGAACGTCATACTGCTTTGCTAATCATTGTCCTGGACCTAGCTGGGTACTTTGGGAAGTGCTTGGTTCTGATTTTCCTGACATTTTTTTTATTTTTGTTGACTGCTTGGTAAATGTTTTATTTACCCTCAAAAGTCTTTTTTTTTTTTTTTTTTTTTTTTTTTTTTAAATGGGTAAGTAAAAATCTAACCCCATTGTGCCACTTTGGCTCAGGAAAAAAGTGAGAAAGCACATAGATCTTTCTAGTTGATTCCCTTAGTGTCATTTATAATGCTTTACATCACTCTGGCAATATAGGGGCCTTAAAACTTCTACAGATTTTTATGCTCCTGGGGGAATTGACTGAGAATGGGAACAGTTAACTAACAATAGAATAATTAACAATGTTATTATGCAGACAGGTTGCTACATTTCTGCCTCAGTTAATTGATCTCATTCTCTATCAACAACAATATTAACAATGTGGGTTTTTTTTGTTTTTGTTTTTTTTTACAGAAGCTATTTTCTTTAACTTAAAAACAAACAATTTTCAGTAATACGATACTAATATTTAAGTGTTTTTTCAGTTCTCAAGAAGTTACATTTTACTAGGCAGGCAGGCTGCTACACTTCTGCGTCTGGGACAGAACCTTCCTCCTGCATAACAAAAAGACCTACCCTCCTCCACGCCCCTTGAGCTGCAGTATCAAGAGAGAGGAACAGAGTCTCTCTCGCTTGTTGGCCAGCCCCGCCCCCTGACAGTGATCAGCGTCTCCCCCGCAGGCATGCACGCCGAGCCCCCCGCAGTGATTTGCGTCTCTGAAGTTGATCCAGGCATGGTGGAACAGACGCATTGCCTGGACTGCTGGGGAAGAGACGTGTTTCCCCCCGCAGATTTCTTTTGCATTTTTCTGCACAGGGGGCACAGAAATATGCAGGCCATATAAATTCTGCGCCCCCACAGCGGCGGAGAATTCTGTCAGGAGTATGTTGTGTTCAAGGAACTGTAAAGTCTACTCTTGACCCATCATGTTTCTGTGGATGTTTGGGAACTTTTTAACTCCTCATGTAACTTGAATGGCGCTCTGTATATGAGCCCTGAACAGTTTCAGGCTGAAGATGTCTGTATGGTAAAAAAAAGGCAAAGAATAAAATTCAAATCTGAAACCCATTTTGTTTGTAAATTAATGTGCAATAGCTGTAACTAACCTACTTTATTGACACATTTCTGGGTTGTTTTAAGAGCACTTAGAACCCATTTTTTATGGTTAACTTATATTTGGGGCTAGGACCAATTTAGCCATTTTAAAGCACTATATTTATATAAGCAAGCAGTAACCAGCCAGGGAACATGTTCTGCAGCTATACAACTTATGTATTACTGTAGAAATGCTTGGATATCAGCTGACAGACATGCTTCCTGGACCTGCTGCACTTTACAAGTGTTTATTTTAATAAAAACCCACTTAAGTATAATTTTATTCAATGTTCATGCCTCAGAATAGTTCCACTATATAGTTCCATCACACAGCCACAGACTTGGTTGCAAACTCTGTGATGCTTCAGACAGTTCTTAAAAATCTTGCATGGTGATAGGTTTCAGAGTGGTAGCCGTGTTAGTCTGTATCAGCAAAAAGAATGAGGAGTACTTGTGGCATCTTAGAGTCTAACAAATTTATTTGAGCATAAGCTTTTAGTCTCTAAGGTGCCACAAGTACTCCTCATTCTTTTTGCTTAAAAATCTTGTTTCCTTCATACCATTTTGAACTCACAGCTACAGAGTATTTAGTTGTATTGTGGTCAGGTGTGCAAGTAGGGTGGTACCCTCCGGTACGCAGTATCGGCAGGAGATTTTTTAGCGGGTACGAGGTACCAGAGGACTTGGGGCTAGCCCCCGTCCCCTCTCCTGCAGGGGCAGCAGAACGCAGCTAGGGAGGGCATTCATTCTTTAAATGGCTTTAACAGCACAATACATATGCTAACAAACTTAAACAAAGGTTTTGTTTAAGTTTGTTAGCATATGTATTGTGCTGTTTGGTCAGGAGTCCTCAATAGGGGGAGGGTAAGAGTGGGGGGGACGGAAGGTGTTTAAATAGTGTTTGATTCTGTTTCTCCCCATTGGTCTGAATTATCCATGACATCCATACTGCATCACATCAAGTCCAAATCATTAGAGGAATGCCTCTGCTTGCACTGACCAGAGGATATTTGGATTCTGATGTCAGCCCAGTTCTGCAGCCTTATAGGAATCAGGTGTTATTCCCAGTGTACATAGAATTCTTCTTTGCAGCCAAACTAGTCTAACATGCATTTTGTTAACTGGAGCAGCAAAACAAAGAAAACAAATGCCTCATTTTCCAGCTTTGTGGGTGAGAGAACTATAAGTGAAGATTATAATGCTGGACAGTGACAGCCTTAAATCAGCTGCCTCAGGAATCTGCCAAGAACTTTGATCCAACAGCTCAGGCATTGTGAGTTTCATCCAGAACAATTTATAAACTTGGAACCTAATCCTGTAAACCCTTAATAATTTGATCAATCCCATTGAAGACAATGGGACTATTTACATGATTATCATAGCAACAGAGGGTCCTGTGGCACCTGTAAGACTAACAGAAGTATTGGAGCATAAGCTTTCATGGGTGAATGCCCACGCAATACTTGCGTCTGATGAAGTGGGCATTCACCCACGAAAGCTTATGCTCCAATACTTCTGTTAGTCTTACAGGTGCCACAGGACCCTCTGTTGCTTTTTACAGATTCAGACTAACACGGCTACCCCTCTGGTACATGATTATCATAGAATCATAGACTTTAAGGTCAGAAGGGACCATTATGATCGTCTAGTCTGGACCACTTTTGTGGACTGGTAATAGTTTCAGGAGTCTGTTCCTATAGAGGAAGTTGAATCCACCATTGAAATGCAATGTTTGAATACAATACCATAAAGCAGTTTAGGATGTAGTTCTACTTAAAATTTGTCTTTTAATAAGTCATACATATACTGAAATGACTCCTCACCCGACTCCCATATTCCATATAAACAGACTGAATACTACATATTTGGGGGGAAAGTGAGTAGTTATGCATGTTGATGTTTGTATATACAAAGGGGGTTGTAGGAGGGGACAGGGAGCACGTGGAGGCTCTGGGATGGGAGCGGGGAGGAATGAGATGGAGGGTCACGTGGGGAGGTCACGTGCCCCCTCCTTGTGTCCCTCCCATGAGTGCAGTACAGTAACTCCTTGCTTAACATTGTAGTTATGTTGCTGAAAAATGTGACTTTAAGCGAAACGATGTTAAGTGAATACAATTTCCCCATAAGAATTAATGTAAATAGTGGGGGTTAGGTTCCAGGGAATTTTTTTTTCACCAGACAAAAAACTATATATATACACACAGTCTAAGTTTTAAACAAACAATTTAATACTGTACACAGCAATGATGATTGTGAAGCTTGGTTGAGGTGGTGAAGTGAGAGGGTGGAAGAGGGTGGGATATTTCCCAGGGAATGCCTTACTCATAAATGATGAACTAGCATTTGGCTGAGCCCTCAAGGGTTAACACATTGTTAATGTAGCCTCACACTCTACAAGGCAGCACGAATGGAGGTAGGGGAGACAGCATGGCAGACAGAGGCACACACCCTGCGTGTGAGAGAGATGCGCATTGCCCCTTTAAGTATGCTGACCACACTCTAAGTACATTGCCTTTAAAAAAAATCAGGAAGTTGAGACAGCAGCTGCGGCCAGCAAGCTCTCTCTGTCCTGAGCCCTGTCCCCACCCTGCTCTATATGGAGAAGGAGTAAGCGGGGGGGCATGAGTAGGGGGGAGGGGGACACCCTGACATTAGTCCCCCTGTTTCCCCCTCCCCTGCACAGCAAGCAGGAGTCTCTGGGAGCAGCTCCAAGGCAGAGGGCAGGAGCACAGGGCAGTGTGGGGAGGGACAGCTGAACTGCCGGCAATTGGTAGCCTGCTAGATGGCGGCTGCACAGGGAACTTAGGGGAGTGGGGAGCTGATAGGGGGTCTGCCAGTCCACCCTGGTTCCAAGCCCCCACCAGCTAGCTGCAACAGGCTGCTCTTCCTGCAAGTCGACAAAGCAGGTGGCTGCCAAACAACGTTATAAGGGAGCATTGCACAACTTTAAACGAGCATGTTCCCTAATTGATCAGCAACGAAACAACGTTAACCGGGATGACTTTAAGTGAGGAGTTACTGTACCAGCAAGAAATGATTTCTACTTGCACCACTGATTGTGGTGTGTGTGTGTGTGTGTGTGTGTGTGTGTGTGTTAAATTCCTTCAAGCTTTCTTCCTCTGCTTTTTCTCTTAGCTAATTGGTGATAGTGTTTCACAGACAGGCCTCAGCTGTGCTTCCCACACCTGAACTTGTCCTTTGACACTGCTCTGCCAGGGAATAACTGTGTATAGTGGGGCAAGCAACAGAGACCTCACTACTAGACTGTTTACTCCTGTTGGAATTCTGGAACAGTACTATGGCTCCAAAACCCTGCCATTACCAATCCAAGGCAGGGGGAAGGGTGGGAGAAGGGAAAGAAGAAGAAAGCAAGAGTCATTACAAGTATATTTTAAAAGGTGAACTGAAAATTATCTGGGTTTTTTGTTTTAAAATGTGTTAAGACCTGAGTTCAGTGTTGTTTCTCCTGCAGACTAAGGGCACTGCTGACACTTAGGCTATGGCTACACTGGCGCTTTACAGCGCTGCAACTTTCTCGCTCAGGGAATGTGAAAAAACACCCCCCTGAGCGCAGCAAGTTACAGCGCTGTAAAGAACCAGTGTAAACAGTGCCCCAGCGCTGGGAGCCGTGCTCCCAGCGCTGTAAGCTAATCCCCTCGGGGAGGTGGAGTACCTGTGGTGCACTGGGAGAGCTCTCTCCCAGCGATGGCGCCGCGACCACACTCGCACTTCCAAGCGCTCCCGGGGCAGTGCTTTGGAGTTCCGAGTGTAGCCATGCCCTTAATCAGTATGTGAAGATGCATTCCTGATACTGATTTTAAGTAGAGATGGGTCATCACTGCTAAGTTTCATCCAGAATTCAAACACCCTAAAGTTCAGGGGAGTTTGGATCTCATGTTCCAGTATGGCTCATTTAGCTTTGATATTAGTGATGATGTCATTAAATCTTAAAGGGGAAATACAGAAACTCTAAATCCTACATTCAGATGGTCAGGTCAATGACACAGGAACTGATTTTACACTATTTAGAATGAAAAATAATTACATTTTAAAACAAATGTCTCTTCTGTGTAATAATGATGGATCTTAAATAGTTGTCTGTATATATTTATTTTTAAAATTTGTTCATTTTTAAGTTTGTCATGAAAAGCAAGCAAATGCTTTTTCACAGTCATGGAAATGTACTATTCTAGGCAGAAAACGTACCTACTGTTTATTGTGATGATTGCAATTGAAAAAACTAGTGATATTTTACTTGCCTGAGGAAGGGAGAGCGCAGCAAGTAATATTTCTGATGTGGGTACCACATAACTTGCAGGAAAATTATTATTAAGCAGTAGATCCTGCATGGACTGGCTTGCAGGGTCAGGGTCTTGCATTGTACTCTGCACCATAACACTTCACTGCAGATATCAACTAATTAATATTTCCAACAGCCCTGTGAAGTAGTGAGGGCAATGAAGTTCCACTTCAGTGGCTTTTTAAATATGTTTTATTTTACCTAAGTGTTCCCTCAAATTTACTTCTGTTGTTTTCATGTACAAGAAGTAAGGTTGTAATCAAACCAAAAGAAACTTGACGTAACTGTTAAGAATGTACATGCTGAGTAATTGCATGGTCTTACTTTTGTTATTATTATCCTATTTGTCTCCTTCCCTTTTTAGGTTTATGACTCACTTGTTATGCCTGAATGTGGACAATAATCTGTTTGGGGCAGGGGCTTTACCTCAGTCCTAAGTATGCGTAACTTTATGCATGTGAGTAATTCCATTGTATTCAGTGGGACTACCCATGTTTGTAAAGTTTACCCACACCTCTGCATGATCAAGGCTGTTTCTTTGAAATACCTAACATGCTTTTGGGTTCTCTCAGATAACAAATAGTACTGCTAATAAAATAATATGGCCTTTAACTTGTGTATTTCATGCAACCACTTATGTTCATTTTGTTGAATACACACCTTTTTTTCTGCAATGAGATTTAAGAGCAAACTTATACGTAACATAGTGCTTCCAGCAAACATTGTTCAAGAAGGCTCTCTCAGATGGAGTTTCTTCATTGCCTGTGTCAAGGCTGAATCCCCACTCTGGCACTTCGAGTGCAGAAGGTGGGGGCCCGCAAGGATTTTAAAAATTAATATGTGCCACTCCAGGCCTGTATTAAACTCCCCAGGTTACAGCTTTTCTCTGACCTTGGCTTGGTAAACGCTGCTACCACCCAAATGCAAAAAAAAAAAAAAACCCCTTGGACCCAGGAAGGAGCTCTTGGGAATTCCTCCCTGTGGGGTACCCTCAAGCCCTCCCCTCCCCCCCAGGGAAGAGCTGAGAAAGAAAACAAAGAAAATTAGCTGTTGCTACCGGCTAATCAAACAACATGCACAAACCTCTTAGAACACCAGAAATCCAATCCTGTTCTTTAAAAAGGTAAATGTTATTAAAAACAAAAAAGACAGAATACATCTGGAACTTAGGTTTTTGCTAGATTTTAAAAGAGCAATTTTTCTTGGGGGTTCATCTTAAAGGTTACAAGCAAATAAAAGCATCTGGGGTTAGCACAGAGGAGGCCATTAGCCGTAAGAAATAAATAGAAATAACCCTAACTGTGTCTTTTTAAACATTCCTGATCTACTTACACATTTGGGGGTTCCAGATAAGTAGTTCTAGGTATGAGCTGATGATTTATGATCATACCTGGCTTAAAGCTGCTTACAGCATTGCTGCTCTGTATCTTCACTCTCCGGAGAACAAAAAACAGACAAAGGGAAGTTTTTCCCCCAATTTTATAAAGTTCTAGCCCTCCCATTGGCTCTTTTGGTCAGGTGCCCACTCCCTTTCTTTTACCTGTGGGCTTGTTAACCCTTTACAGGTAAAGCAAGTAGAGAAGAGCTACTAAGAGGAATTTTATAGCTAGCTGGCTGGCTGGCTGTCCATAAAAGAGAGCTACCCCCCCCCTCCCGCTTCATTTATCACAGCCTGTAATTTGAACAGTAGTTTTATTTCCACTTACATAAGAGCTTTTATATGAACTAACAGTGTGTAACTGATTTTAGATTATTTTGAATTGGTCATGAAAAAGACAAGATAATGTCTTGATTATATTATATACCTTATGTGGGTTTCATCAGGAATTTAATAAATTTAGTAATAACTTTTTAAGTTCAGATGTATTTTATAAACTTGACTGTACAGAAATTCCCTGAATGTGACTGCTGCTTCCTGTAAACTGAAGTGAACCAAAGTTATTGCACAGGAAGGGATTTCCCTTATTTTACTGAATCACATGTTTAGCAGTATGATTTAAGAGAACAACTATAGGGTTTCTACATCTAGAAAGCCTAAATATCACACAACATATGCAAGAATTATAGGAAAACGATATTCCTAGAGGGAGGCCCAACTGCACCATGTTACCAGTAGGGATGTAAAAGGTTAACCGGTTAACTGGTAAGCGTTAGGCTTACCAGTAAACCAAAGTTAACCGTTAACCCCGGCAGCTCCACATCGGACCGGCGGGAGGGACCCCAGCTCCGACCAGGCCGGAGCAGCCCCAGCCATGCCAGTGGAAGCCCAGCCCCATCTGCGCCGGCGGGACCTCAGCCACGCCTGGCCTAGCTGGGCAGCTGGACCCCACGCCCCGCTGTGCCAGGCTCCTCTCTCCCGACCACCTGCTTCCTCGGTTAACCGGTTAAACAATTTTAATTGTTTAAGCAGTTAACTTTTTAAACCAATATTTGCATCCCTAGTTAGCAGCTGGGGAAAGGGGACAAGAAGATGCTTTCTGAAGAGAACTGCCTGGTGGCCTGTGAAATTTTAGGAGTGGTACTGTATGTTCCTGTTATTTTGTGTATACAATAGAATACAGAAAGTTTAAATGAGGTTGGAAGGTTGTCAGAGCCCAGACCAGTTTGAATACTCAATATTTCAACCTAAAATTAAGCCTTCTGTTTTAGATTGATAATAATTTTGTGACCTCCTAACCTCCCTTTTTCATGATTTGTTTTAATACTTGGGGTTTCATTGAATGTAATGTACCAAGTTGTATTTCCATAATTGGGTTTTATCATCAAACCAAACATTATCTTCTTTAATACTTTCACTCTTTAAAGTTTCCACAACCTCCGACAGTTTAATTCTCTTCGAACTCTGTAGTGTTAATTTGTGCAAAACCTCCTTTTAACGTCTAACTTTCTTTCCTTAAATCACTTACTTATCTCTCAAAGTGACACGTTTATCAGCCGGTGTCTCTTCATGGCTCTGAGCTTTATGGTTTTTTGCACTCATTCTTTGGCTACAATTACTGTTCTCTCCATGGTGGCACAAGGGTCTTAGTCTTTAAAATTTCAGTGGCATTCAACTGACCTCTGCCATGCTCTGCCAATAATTTATCCATTTAAGGCATTCAACAGATGTTTGTTGTACTCTACCAGGAATTTATTCATGGCATTCAGCGGACCAATGCCATTCTCTGCCAAGAATTCTTTTACAGTGGTATCCAAAGTGTGACGGGTTGGATCACAGAAACCCCCCTGAAAGCTGCCACCTGATGTGCCAAAACTATTTCTATCCCTGTTTTCCCTGCCAGCTCAGGACTCCAGCACACTGTCTTGCTGAGCCAGACACTCCCGTCTGCTCCAACACAGACCCAGGGTCTGAATTACTTGCCCCAAAGCTGCAGGTTTACCGGAAAACAGCTCACAGAAGTGTGCTTGTC
>NW_020664561.1:51081303-51234214 GCF_002925995.2 Terrapene triunguis
AGAATACATCTGGAACTTAGGTTTTTGCTAGATTTTAAAAGAGCAATTTTTCTTGGGGGTTCATCTTAAAGGTTACAAGCAAATAAAAGCATCTGGGGTTAGCACAGAGGAGGCCATTAGCCGTAAGAAATAAATAGAAATAACCCTAACTGTGTCTTTTTAAACATTCCTGATCTACTTACACATTTGGGGGTTCCAGATAAGTAGTTCTAGGTATGAGCTGATGATTTATGATCATACCTGGCTTAAAGCTGCTTACAGCATTGCTGCTCTGTATCTTCACTCTCCGGAGAACAAAAAACAGACAAAGGGAAGTTTTCCCCCCAATTTTATAAAGTTCTAGCCCTCCCATTGGCTCTTTTGGTCAGGTGCCCACTCCCTTTCTTTTACCTGTGGGCTTGTTAACCCTTTACAGGTAAAGCAAGTAGAGAGCAGCTACTAAGAGGAATTTTATAGCTAACTGGCTGGCTGGCTGTCCATAAAAGGGAGCTACCCCTCCCCCGCTTCATTTATCACAGCCTGTAATTTGAACAGTAGTTTTATTTCCACTTACATAAGAGCTTTTATATGAACTAACAGTGTGTAACTGATTTTAGATTATTTTGAATTGGTCATGAAAAAGACAAGATAATGTCTTGATTATATTATATACCTTATGTGGGTTTCATCAGGAATTTAATAAATTTAGTAATAACTTTTTAAGTTCAGATGTATTTTATAAACTTGACTGTACAGAAATTCCCTGAATGTGACTGCTGCTTCCTGTAAACTGAAGTGAACCAAAGTTATTGCACAGGAAGGGATTTCCCTTATTTTACTGAATCACATGTTTAGCAGTATGATTTAAGAGAACAACTATAGGGTTTCTACATCTAGAAAGCCTAAATATCACACAACATATGCAAGAATTATAGGAAAACGATATTCCTAGAGGGAGGCCCAACTGCACCATGTTACCAGTAGGGATGTAAAAGGTTAACCGGTTAACTGGTAAGCGTTAGGCTTACCAGTAAACCAAAGTTAACCGTTAACCCCGGCAGCTCCACATCGGACCGGCGGGAGGGACCCCAGCTCCGACCAGGCCGGAGCAGCCCCAGCCATGCCAGTGGAAGCCCAGCCCCATCTGCGCCGGCGGGACCTCAGCCACGCCTGGCCTAGCTGGGCAGCTGGACCCCACGCCCCGCTGTGCCGGGCTCCTCTCTCCCGACCACTTGCTTCCTTGGTTAACCGGTTAAACAATTTTAATTGTTTAAGCAGTTAACTTTTTAAACCAATATTTGCATCCCTAGTTAGCAGCTGGGGAAAGGGGACAAGAAGATGCTTTCTGAAGAGAACTGCCTGGTGGCCTGTGAAATTTTAGGAGTGGTACTGTATGTTCCTGTTATTTTGTGTATACAATAGAATACAGAAAGTTTAAATGAGGTTGGAAGGTTGTCAGAGCCCAGACCAGTTTGAATACTCAATATTTCAACCTAAAATTAAGCCTTCTGTTTTAGATTGATAATAATTTTGTGACCTCCTAACCTCCCTTTTTCATGATTTGTTTTAATACTTGGGGTTTCATTGAATGTAATGTACCAAGTTGTATTTCCAAATTGGGTTTTATCATCAAACCAAACATTATCTTCTTTAATACTTTCACTCTTTAAAGTTTCCACAACCTCCGACAGTTTAATTCTCTTCGAACTCTGCAGTGTTAATTTGTGCAAAACCTCCTTTTAACGTCTAACTTTCTTTCCTTAAATCACTTACTTATCTCTCAAAGTGACACGTTTATCAGCCGGTGTCTCTTCATGGCTCTGAGCTTTATGGTTTTTTGCACTCATTCTTTGGCTACAATTACTGTTCTCTCCATGGTGGCACAAGGGTCTTAGTCTTTAAAATTTCAGTGGCATTCAACTGACCTCTGCCATGCTCTGCCAATAATTTATCCATTTAAGGCATTCAACAGATGTTTGTTGTACTCTACCAGGAATTTATTCATGGCATTCAGCGGACCAATGCCATTCTCTGCCAAGAATTCTTTTACAGTGGTATCCAAAGTGTGACGGGTTGGATCACAGAAACCCCCCTGAAAGCTGCCACCTGATGTGCCAAAACTATTTCTATCCCTGTTTTCCCTGCCAGCTCAGGACTCCAGCACACTGTCTTGCTGAGCCAGACACTCCCGTCTGCTCCAACACAGACCCAGGGTCTGAATTACTTGCCCCAAAGCTGCAGGTTTACCGGAAAACAGCTCACAGAAGTGTGCTTGTCGTTAGGACACAGATGCCAAACTCACAATGGGGTCTAAACCCAAATAAATCCGTTTTACCCTGTATAAAGCTTGTACAGGGTAAACTCAAATTGTTCGCCCTCTATAACACTGATAGAGAGATATGTACAGTTGTTTGCTCCCCCAGGTATTAATACATGCTCTGAGTTAATGAGTAAAAAGTGATTTTTATTAAATACAGAAAGTAGGATTTAAGTGGTTCCAAGTAGTAACAGACAGAACAAAGTAAGTCACCAAGCAAAATAAAATAAAATGCGCAAATCTATGTCTAATCAAACTGAATACAGATAATCTCACCCTTAGAGATGCTTCAGTAAGTTTTTTTCTCAAACTGGACACCTCCCAGGCCTGGGCACAATTCTTTCCCCTGGCACAGGTCTTGTTCCAGCTCAGGTGGTAGCTAGGGGTTCTTCATGATGGCTCCTCTCTCTCTCTCCTTTGTTCTGTTCCACCCCTTTATATATCTTTTGCATAAGGCGGGAACCCTTTGTCCCTCTGGGTTTCCACCCCACCTCACTGGAAAAGCACCAGGTTAAAGATGGATTCCAGTTCAGGTGACATGATCACATGTCACTGGAAGACTTCATTACCCACTTGCCAGCACACACATATACAGGAAAACTCACAAGTAAAACACAGCCACTTGCAGACAATGGTCCTGGTTAATGGGAGTCATCACGATTCCAAACCACCATTAATGACCCACACTTTGCATAATTACAGTAGGCCCTCAGAGTTATATTTCATATTCCTAGTTTCAGATACAAGAGTGGTACATGTATACAAATAGGATGATCACACTCAGTAGATTATAAGCTTTGTAATGATACCTTACAAGAGACCTTTTGCATGAAGCATATCCCAGTTACATTATATTCACTAATTATCATATTTTTATAAAACCATATAGACTGCACAACGTCACACAAAGTACCTACCTCTGTTCCCCATATGTTACTCAATTTCTCTTTAGGAGAGAATTCTACATAGGCCCAGAGGATAGGTCGCTGCCCCTTCATCCTGGGGGTTTAGAACTACTGAAATTTAGTGTCATTTGTCCTGCCCTGGTCCCCAGAAAGTTGGAATTATTATTATTTATGCAAGGTATTACCTTGATACTAATCTAAGCATAAATTCCTTTATTAAATCCAAAGGCCATCTGGTATTTATACAATTGCTCTAAACGTGCCTAAAAAGCCTACCTTCAAACAGTAACAAAACATTTATAAGCATTTGATCAAGATGCTTACAAATGGGCAAAACCCAGGGTGCTTAGGCCCTCATTAGTCAACTCCAACTCAGTCAGACACATATTAGCAATGAACCCTTTAAGAGTTTACCATTTTATACCCTTTAACAACAAGTGATGTCATTGCCACTTACTGACTTCATCTAAACACCAATTTGAGACAGTTCACTGCTATTTCCAGTCTCAATCCAGATAAAAGATTTACAACCTCCTTTCTCCCCAAGGCCTTTTTTCTCTTTTCCTCTCCTTCTTGCTTGTATGTGGAGTGGGAAGGTCCATGTTGGCTCTTTCTAAAACAGAGTGTCTTACTGAAAAACATCTGCAGTCACCCCTGTCAGTCAGAAGCTTTTTTAAATTTTTTTTTAGAAATTTCATGTTATCAGACATCCTGCCTACTTCGTTCCTTCTGGCCTTATAACTCATTACTTTTAGGGCCTTTCTTTACAACACACATTTCTTTAACCAAACTTAAATTAACTTTAATCTTCCAATTTTATATTTATCCTACAAAGGACATACATGCTGTGGGCTGGAGGGTTGGCTGCAAAGAAGGCTCTGCTGGTGATGAGGAGTCAGGACTCCTTCCTCCAGCTGCTTGAGAATGTGACAGGATCCCCGGGGTGCAGCCTGGGACTGTGGGACCGCTGTGCCCCCTGAACTCTCTCCAGCGTGGGCTCTCTCTCACAATGCCTTGCTAGTGACCAGCAGCAAACCCCTGCAGGTGCTGCTATCACTCAGTACAACCACCTGTGGAGACCCACACCCAGCTATATTGCATGAATGCTCCCAGAGGCACTAATGAATCACACAGAGAAAGGCACCAGCTGAATCCCCCGCCAGCTCCCAGCACTGTACCCCAGGAATATACTGTCTTACACTGCTCAAGACGAGCAGTGCAAATTTATTAATTGGTTCACCACTTCATCAATGGATAGTGGACATACACCAGCTTTTGCAAAACCTGAGCAGATTTACCACACACTTCAGGCAAACTCACTGGTAAATATAAACAGTAAAACAAATTTATTGACTACAAAAGACAGTTTTTAAGTGATAGGCAAAAAGTCAGAGTTAGTTACCAAAATAAAATAAAATATAAGCACGGAGTCTAAACTCTCAACCCTATTAAACTGGGTAACATCTAAATTAAGCAGTTTTTCTCACCCCACTGGATATTGTAGTCCTTAATATACAGGTTTGTCCTTTAAACCTGGGCCAGTCTCCTCTGTTGGAGTCTTGTCTTTCTTTGTTGCTTGCACTGTTGTTGGGTGAAGGAGAAAGGCCCCGCATGGGCCCCGTGTGTTCGGTTTTATACCCTCAGTCCAGGTGCTTGGAAAACACAAGTCCAGGCATTTCTGGGTGTATTGCTGAGTCTCCAGGCAAGGTTGAGCAATTCCCCTGGTGTGGCCTCATGCAGGTGAGTCATTGCATTGTAGCTCCCTTGCTGGACATACCCCACCTGGGTGTTGGTTACTTTCCTAGCTGTTGCCTCTGGGGAGCTAGTATCTGGCTGATTCCCCAACTTACAGCATGTTTTAGTGACAACCATACAACACAATTCTCATAACTTCATATGCATTAATGATGTACATGTATGGATAGAGAAATGACTTTCAGCAGATCATAACTTTTTCCCTGATACCTTCAGGCTTTATATATAAGATCACAATAATATATAAATGAGGAATATGGAGGTTATAGGGTGCTCCCCCAAGGTACATAGCGTCACACAGAATTCCCCAGCATACAGCCCAGCTGCTTGAGCTATATGTTGGGGCCAGAAGATCCTTGGCTGTGATTGGATAAATTGGGCCCAGTTCTGCCATTGTTGACGTCACTAAGTCTTTTGTCTTTGACCTTACTGAGAACAGGGGCTGGCTCCCTGTGTGTACACAGAAATATCCCGGGAATCATCCTTGCTGGGAAAAGACTATTGGGGCTTTAACTAGACAGGAGTGGGTTAGTTTGGATAAACCAAGATCTGACTAAGAGCAGCTAGAGGAATCCGTGGATACTGAACTCTGCCAAGGGCACAACCTTGTGTAGCTCTGACTGGTGCGATGTGACAGGAACCAGGTGAGAGAGAGCCATCTCTTACCAGCACTCCTGTGTTAAATGTCTAGTGGTGTACGCTTCCAGAGGGACTGAAAACAGAACTGTGTTCAGATTGAAACACAAGTGTTGACAGTTGGTTTTGGTTGAAAGCAGCTTCATGAATATATTTATGGGCAGAAATTGAGAAGTAGAAACAGACTGTACACCTGTGGAAGTAAAATTACAGAAGCCAGGTGGAAAGCAGGGTTCTAGAATTCAGGAAATTATCATGAAGTTGCAAAAGTACTAGTTGAATGTGAAACACAGGTTCCATAAAGAGCTTCTCATAGTGGACATGCTTTCAAGAGCACCAGACAATAAGTTTGAAGTACAGTACATATGACTCAAATGATGTGCATTTCCAAAACAATGTACAAGCTGAAATGGAAAAACACAAGATGTTCCAACCTTACAAAAATATCAGAGTAATTAAATATGAATGGCTAACAGAAAAAGCGTTGGCACTACCAGGCATAAAAATGCTTTGGGATGTCTGAGATGTCTGTTGTATATGATGATGGAGTGGGGTATGACAATTTCCTTTGTATAGAATCTCAAGTCAGAAATGCTGACCACAGTCTGGTGCCCATCTGGGTATTGAGAAGTATAAGAACCAAGCCGAAGCGGTTTTTCTTTGTCCAGACTTGAGCGTTGCTATCAAAAGTGAAGTGAAGTGTGAAATCTGCTGTAAATACAGGAAGTAGAATGCAAAAGTACCACTGAAACTAAATGTGACTCCTGGTACTCTTTGGTTCAAGGTTGGCACAAATCTCTTTGAAGATTACATTTTATTAGTGGACAATTACTTTTTTTTTAAAATGAGCTTTATTTGCTCAGTACATTGAGTAACAATAGAACAACACGTAAATCTTAGTTCTTTTGACATGGGATTCCATATGAAACAATAGTAGATGATGGTTCATAATTCACAAGTGGCCTATGTCACTAATTATCTTGAATATATCAATTCAAGCACACCGCATCAAGCCCTTAGTGTGTACTGTCAAAAGGAATAATAGAAAAATGATTACAACTAATAGAGAACTTGATGGAGTCAAGGAATCCATACTTAGTATTGTTAGACTATCTCAAGATACTTCACAGTATTTATTGGGATTATCAGTTCAGAGAGTTATAAACACAAGGAATGCCAGTATCTAACAAGCTTTTTAAGCCAAAGACTATTAATCCTGACAAAAGAAATGCTACTATATGCCAGGAAATGAGAATAGAAGCAATAATACAAGAAGAATGCTGAGGAGTTCTCCTGTTACAAACAGGAGGAGAGTGTATTAGATTTCAAACAAAGTGGTTAGCAGGCTAGCGACTTGCCAAGGTAACAGCTATGCATCTACATCAGTCATACTTCATAACCTCCCTGAGAGTAAGTCCTACAGGAGGAAGAGAAGATATCTAAACAAAAACAAGAACACCGACTTTCTGTTTCTAGAAGACATCCAGAATGTTACTGATAGTTTTTGTACATTGACAGAAGGATTAGATGCCTGTCTAATGGCTTGTCTACACTGGCAATTTACAGAGCTGCAACTTTCTCGCTCAGGGGTGCGAAAAAACACTCCCCTGAGTGCAGCAAGTTTCAGCGCTGTAAAGCGCCAGTGTAGACAGTGCACCAGCGCTGGAAGCCATGCCCCTCGTGGAGGTGTGTGTGGTTTTTTTTTTTTTTTTTTTTAAAGAGCGCTGGGAGAGCCACAGCAGAGCTTTAGCGTTGCCAGTGTAGACTAGCCCTTAATGAATAAAAATGAAAAACTTGTGGAGCTGCAAACAGGCTCCAGATGGTGGATTCATCTCAGTAGACATACAGGCCATAGCAAAAGGGTGGTTAGTGAACAAGTCAGCCAGATGATCAGAAAGCCACCGAGGTTCAGAGATGGTAGTTACCGATGGCCAATAAGAGGCAGAATAATCCTCTCATCTGTTAGCCTGGTTCAGGTTGTCTATCTTGACCTCCATCCTAGATATCTTTATTTGTGTTTTATTTAATTGGCTGAATTATGGTGGTTTTTGATATGTTTTACTTGCATTTGATTATTTTAAACAAGGGAAGATGTATCAATAGCCTGGAACTATGTGACAGGGTTATTAATTTTTTTAACCCTAACCCATGTCACATGACTGGGGATGGTAATATGTTGCCAGCGCTCCTATGTGTCACACCTTTATTAAAGTGACTGAACTCATTTGGGTTTAAATTTTCTTTGCCCCCTTTTTCTAGTTAAGGCAGATAATGTAAGGATTCATTAGACTCTCCGCAAATGAAACTAATTAGTTGAAAACAGAAATATATCTAATCCAAAAACTGACTCTCTGACCTTCCCATTGTTTGGGAAGTGAGTTAGAACTGTGCCTCCCTCCCCAAACAAAAGAAAACAAAACCAACCATTATTTACCTGGAATCAAAATCACTACAGAGCAGGGTGGATTTGATTTAAATCAACATGATTTAAATCACTAAATCAAGTCTTCCTGACTAATCATGGTTTGCATTCTTGTTGGTTGTTATAACCTTAATACATATTCTTCACAACTCAGAGATAGATGTAGGTTTCATTTTTAGAAGGTACACACTATTTTTAAAGTGGTTTATTTTGAAAACTTTTCAGATTAGTTTTACAGCTATATCAGAAAATGAATGATTGTTTGGTTATTTCATTTACCAAAGGTAACTGAACCAGATATTTATGAAGTCATTGGGAACTATCTCCAATTCAACAGATTAATCATTAATATTTGGAGGATTTTCTTGCCATGCTGTATTAGGAGGAGAACATCACCAGACAGACATTTAAATTGTTTTATTTAACTAAAACGACAACAACATTAAGTATTCTGGATTTTTGACTTCAACAGCAAGCATATAATATTTTAACAAAACAAGCATATGATTTTTTGAATTTAGTTAAACATTCAAGTTTTTTAAAATCTGGTTTGTTTTTGTTAAAATTGTTTTTAACTAAAATAGTTAAATGAAATATTTAAAAAACAAAAATGAAATCGAATGTGTCAGCCAGGTGAACATGAAAAACTTAAAATATTGGCTTCTGCAGCTAACTCAGTTGTCTTCACCTTCATTTTCCTCTCTTCTTTCATAATCTGGAAAAGAAAAACAAGCTTTCCTACTTTATTCAGGTCTCAAACGATTTCTCAATTTGGAATGAATTAGTCCAAAGGAAGAAAATATTCCTTCTATACCAGCAGAAGAAGCTACTGCTATGAAAAGTGAGATTATCACTTCAACAATCTCTGAATCCAAGTGCTTAAGTGACTTCCACCAGTTCACTGGTCTGACTTTCTTTAAAACATCATTAGCAAAAGTATTTCTTGAGTAGTTCTTCTTCCCAAACTGGGTCTCTTTTATGGCCTGCTGCCATTATAGGTTTTCCCTTCTAGCGAGAGAATGGTATGGTAGATCTCAAATCAATGAAGGCTACACTCAGAAAGACCTCAAGACTTCTGGAATATGCTGCTCAAACAGTTTCACTTTTGTTTCTATTGCCTGTCCCTCCCTTCTCACATTTATCTCTGGACTTCTTCTCCTTGTCCAGATCTATTCCGCCCCCAACAACCTTCTATTCATGGAACTTTTTGAAACTTTGCACTTTTAGAGAGAGGAAAGATATTGACTCTGTGTACACAAATTTGCAGAGGGACAATAGGGTTGAGGTCTGTTATTTCTCACCTCTATATATTATTTATTTATTTAAAACCATTTTTGCTGTTAACAAGCATGTTATCTCTGGAGAGACAAATCCACCGTTTGAGAACTGCAAAACTAAGCATCTCTGATGGTATCTTCTATACTGAGCACTGAGTCCCATTGGGTAGCTAGAAAGATTAACCTAAATAATCTACACAGAAGCCCCTGGGAACTCATAAAATTGGGTCCCTAATCCAATGTAGGGTAGAGGTGGGTGGGCTAAGGCTAATTGGCATCCCTGAACAGGTGTGTTTTGAGGAACTGTCTTGGAGGAGAAGAGGGTGTTCACGCTAGGCATTCAGGTTCCCAGGAGGGATAGGGTTAGGGACATAAGCACTGGTTGTTCTTGCTTCTTGAGTCCTCCAGCCCACCGAGTCTGACTGCTATAACACAATCCCCAGAGCTCTGGCTACTTTGTAGGAAACTAAGTAGCTTGAATACTAGTTGTTTCCTGGAGGAGAAGGAGACTCTGAAACTTTTCCATAGCTCTGGCAAATTGCAACAGTTGGCAGGTACGTGCACCATACAATGAATTTCATGCAATGTTATCTACTTCAGAAGGGAAAAAGTGTGAGCCAATGCTGCTGGTATTTCAACCTGCAGTTTCAGAGAGTCTAAACACTTCAGACTTTAAATATTAAGAGGCTACTACAACTCCCATAGAAGTCAGTGGCAGTCTTTTTTGTTAAGTTTAATGGTAATTGGATTAGTCCCAAAGTCAACCTTTTAATATCCCAATCACACAGAAAGGAAACCAGTCATGTCCTGTAGTGTTCTTTTCTGGAGTTTGGGAATAGATTTTAATAGATCTGTTTCCATAGCAATCTCTAATTCCCACCTACCCCCTCCAGTTCTCCACTTCTTTTACAGATACTATACCATACTTTAGCTAATGTTCCTACAGGGGCCTTTCTTGGATAACTGTCCAATAAAGCATGGATTTTGATGTGTGTGTCTGGAGCGAAGTAAAGGCTCACTGGCGTGGCACCTCCTGCTGGTTGTCTTGGGAATTAGCTCTCTAGCACTCAGAGCGCCTCCGGGTGGCCGGTGACTCACCTGCCGCTGGCCTCCCATGTTCCTCCCGGACCCCTTTACCTCAGGGTTCTGCCCCAGCAGTACCCCCATGCTCTGGATCTCCCCTCCCAGGGAAACCCCCAACCCTCTCACCCACTTTGCCTTAGTGACTACTGCCAGTCGTCATCTAGCCCCACTCACTGGGGTAAACTGCAGTCTGTCATGGCCACTCATCATTGGCAAGGAGGTTGGACCAGCTGCCTCTGCCTATCTCTGGGCTGCACTTCCCAGCCCCAGTACCTTTACCAAGGCCTCAGCCTGGGGAGTTGCCAGGCTGGAGTTCCCCTGCTCTGTTCCAGGTACCCTTTTCTCCCCAGCAGCTAGGTCCTTCTCTCTCCACAGCTAGAGAGTGACTGACCCAGCACCTCCCTGAGCCCTTATAACAGGGCCAGGTGTGGCCTGATTGGGGCGTGCCCCCAGCTGTGGCTGCTTCCCCAATCAGCCTAGCCCTTTTCTCTAAGAAGCAGGGTGACTGCCCCGCTACAGTACCATAATGAATAATTTCCCTACTTCTTGATTATCTCTATTGTTGAGATGAACACTTATACTGCTATCACCTTCCCCGCTTCTGAACCAAACTTGAGGAAGCCCCTTAAATCAGCACTGCCACTGGGAAGAGGCTGGGTTTCCTAAAGAGCTGCTTCATTGCTGGGAAAGTGACATGGCTCATTGCCACTGTCGTTCCATAACTCATGTGAGAGGTGAAAAAACACAGTGAGAAAGGAGAAGAGTAGGAAGAGAAAGGTGACCTAGGCTGAGGGGAAGGGCAGAGAAAATAAAGGAAGGAAGAGTTAAGGTCAAATCAACCATACACTCCATTCCATGCAAGCTGAAAACGTCTTAGTTTTGTCCCTGAAAAGCTTTTCAGCCAGGAATCCCCTTTCAGTCTTATTAGCATCCAGCATGTACAGTAAACTCTGTTTAAAATGTTTGACTTGTGAAAAGCTGGGTTTAATTCTTTCCACTGACATGATGCTATGCCCAGGTTTCTGTCAAGCCCTTCCCTCGGGGCACAGTTCATACAAAAACCCCACACAAAGTAACACAAAACAAAGCTATCCCCCTGATCTACACAAAGGCAGGGGCCCAGATAGGGTGACCTCTTGTCCCGATTTTATAGGGACAGTCCCAATTTTTGGGTCTTTTTCTTATAGAGGCTCCTATTATCCCCTACCCCTGTCCTGATTTTTCACACTTGCTGTCTGGTCACCCTAGGCCCAGAGGACCTTCACTCTGTACCTCTCTCTGCTCCAGGACTAATCACAAGAACCAGCCTCCCTCCTGCATATCTCCCACTGAGCTGGCTCAGCCCTTAACAGGGATCACACCTGTTTTCTCTCCAGCTAGGTCTGATAATTTAAAAAGGCTGTGCCCCGGTCCCCTTGCCCTTAAGGCTATAGGCTAGTGTTTGGTGCATTGGCTTCGTGATGAGTATACAAGTGTACAGATATCTATGGTATTTCTATGGTGTCTATCATCTTGGTATTTAAATACACCTCTACCTCGATATAACGCGACCCGATATAACACGAATTCGGATAGAACGCGGTAAAGCAGTGCTCCAGGGGGGACGGGGCTGCGCACTCCGGTGGATCAAAGCCAGTTCAATATAACGCGGTTTCACCTATAACGCAGTAAGATTTTTTGGCTCCCGAGGATAGCATTATATCGAGGTAGAGGTGTATTTATGCTTATGTGCATCTAAGGAGACTAGAACTAAAGTGCAGGTTTCAGTTATGTCATAGTGGTTCTCTTAAACTGCCTAAACATGGGAAAGTGCTCAGTATTGACTGAACACTTTATGAGAATATGATGAATTGGATAGTATCTGCCCAGGAATTGTATTATGTCATTTGAAATGACTGATAGATTGGAAAGTGTGGATAAGGAAGGAGGATTCAGATATGGTCTCTTTAAATTTAATGTCCTAGAAACAGGTTATGAAAAATTGCTGGTAACTACCCTGACCTCACCAGCCAAGGCAATGGAAGCCTAATTAGCATCTAGAGAATTTCAGCTAGGAAAGACAGAAAATATGCCTAGTGTGAGGTAGAGGGGTGTGTTTGTGAGAAGAATGCTAGTTACAGATTAAAAAAAATAAAAAAGTGAACTTTACTTGGATGTCCAAGTAGGCTAAGAAAAGATCTTCATAAAAAGATGACATCTAACTAGGTTCAAAGAAGCTATTGAAATCAAGCTGGAAAGGGATAGGAAATGGACATCACTCAATTCACTCAAGGAAACTGAGCCCATATAATATTGAATATGGCCCCAGTCAGTCAGTGCAGGTCATCATGCCAGCATGGGGTCCCACTGAACTAAGACTCCATATGAGCAAATCCTTTCTGCAGGATTAGGTTGTTAAAACTGGAAATATGTCTATTTGCTCATAAGCAGTGCAGGTAGTATTGCCTGTAGTTAAGGCTGCCAGACATATCTCATTATAAAATCTGGTTTTCAGTTGCTTAGAACTTTGCCACACTTAAACAATCTGGGCTGAAATTTTCCAGGATATCTGCCTCAGGCTGATTTGTTTTAGAAAATTTCAGCAAACACGGGTCAGCCGTTTCTCCGAGTGAGTGCCATAGAAAGGCCCAGAGGAAATTATGATTTTGTATTCAGAGCAGGGTTTGAATACTATGCAGGAAATAAGGCATGAGGGTATATTGAACAATGAATATAAAACAGACTATTGAATAGCCGCTCATTCAAAGAGCACAGTCCATCCTGGGCACTAAATGAGGCAGGGGTCCTGGGGGAAAATACAATGTAATTATGTAATTAAAGACTGTATCATAAGGCATACACAGAAGAGGGCTGAATTAAGGTTGCACAGGCAGCCTTACTGCAGCCATTTCCTAACCTTTGGAATGCTGTGACTTTGCAGCATTAATATACTTTTAATGCTGTTTTGGGAATGTTATTGGAAAGAAACATCCCTCCCACTCCCCTACATACAAATGTGAATTGTTCCATGGCTGAGTCAAACAGCAGGAGATTTCAAATTATTCAATTACTGTACCTGGCAGGCCAGCAAAGCTAATAATGAGCTTGAGACATGGAGGCTTGAACCGTGACACAGTGCCCTGCTAAGGGTCAGAAAAGGAGTTGGACAGTCTGGAGGAGAGAGACCCTGAACTAATGCTTTTCTCTTTTCTGTAACCTCAAGGGCTTGGGGCCTAGTTGGACAAATCTATGGACTCTTAGATGTGGATATGCTCTGAATACCATCGGTTTTTGTTTTAAAAAGAATGTCCCTTGTTTAGTTAAGGTCTTTGTGGTCTTAGACTGTTTTGGGTATATTCATATATAGCCCAGAGGATTAGTACAGTGGAATCCACTTAGTGATGTGAAAGTCCATTGAGTTGCATTGTATTAGTTTGGGACTATAGTGAGCTTCCCTATAGCAGTTGATTGTAATGAGTTCTATATTAGATTGTTTTTAAAAAACTGAGAAGAAGGTAGAGTGTAATAAGTAGAACTCCTTGACCTGCTTTGAATGTACAGTGCCTAGCACTGTAATTACTATGGGGAAGTTGTGCTAAAAATTAGCTTCTTTGCCCACCTTGTTATGCGTTAGTCCACAAATTCATAGCATGGTTCACAAACTCTGAATCCAATGTATATTTTCTATGATAATCAAATATCCCTGACCTGAAGAACAGCTCTGTCTCTGTCTTGAAAGCTTGTCTCTTATACCAACAAAAGTTGGACCAATAAAAGTAGGGGCTGTCAAGCGATTAAAAAAATTAATCGTGCTGTTAAACAATAATAGAATACCAGGGGAGTGTGTGAGGAGGCGAGCGGTGAGGCGAGCAGCAGGCAGGGGGATGAGGAAGCGAGTGGCAGGGGGGCCCTGGTGGAGGAGTAAGGAGGCGAGCCACGAGCCAGCAGCAGGGTGGAGAGGGGTCTGTCTGTGAACGGGGGAGTGAGGAGGCGAGAGGCGGGCAGATGGGGGAGTGAGGAGGCAAGTGGCGGGGAGCACCCTAGCAGAGGAGTGAGGAGGCGAGCAGTGAGCCAGCAGCAGGGTGACAAGGCAGGCAGGGGGGTATGGCTGCAAGCGGGGGAGTGAGGAGGCGAGCGGCGGGTGGGGGGAGTGAGGAGGGACACAGGAGGCGAGTGGCAGGCGGGGGACTGAGGAGGTGAGCAGTGGGCACATGGGCAGTGGGTGGAGCCCCTCTTTGGGGAGGCTAGCCCCCAACTCCACCCCTTCTGCGTGCGCTCCCCCCCCGCAGCCGGAGCCCCAAGCCCCCCTGCACTGAAGCCACAAGCCCGGAGAAGCCCTGAGCGCCCCCGCGACTGGAGGGACCCCGGGTTGGCTGGAGCCCCAAGCCCCCCCACCTGCTTGGAAGAGCCCCGGGCCAGCCGTAGCCATGCCTCCCCTCCCCTTCCCACACCCCTACCCCACCGCACTCCAGACCCAAGCCACCCAAATATGTTTTTCATTATTATTTGGATTTCTATTATGTAAAAGCCTTTTTAAATTTACTTCAGAATAGTTATACAAACAACCACTTTTACCAAAAAAGCAAAAGAAACAATAATGAAAAAGACAAGAACGTGCAAAGCACCTTATTTGTGTTTCTATTCTGTTAGGTCCAGTAAAAAAATAGAGATAACTGTGCATGATTTTTTATTATTGAATCTGCAAAAAAAAAAAAAAAACCTAAACCTTACATAAATATATTACAATGATTTGGATGTATATATTTGCTTATTACTTTATTTATTTTTCATAAAGTTAATAATTTTAAGAAAAAGTGTAAGTGCGGCCACCAGCAAGAGTTGGTGGCCACACTCTGAGGCCACCAAAAAATTTGTTGCGAGAACCCCTGATCTAGATGGTCTAACTTCCATACTCACGTTTGAGCCATAAACTGGGAATTTCAGTAGTGCTTAAGAAAGTTAGGGAACAGGTCCCATTGACTTTCAACATATCAAAATCTCTCCCCAAATCCTTCTAGTTTCCCAGTTAGGCACCTGATCTGCATTTCCTTAATTAGGGGAAAGACTTTTTGAACTTTATGGGAGTTTTGCCCTAGTAAGGACTATAGGGTCAGCCCCCAAATGTTTGCCTTTCCCCCCCCCCCCCCCCCACACAGGAGATATCTGTCTAAGACCATGTCTAAAATAGGAGCTCTTTACTGGACTAGGAATACCAGTATATGATAATGGCAGAACTCCTAGTGTGGATGCAATTTATGCTAACAGAACTGTGCTTTTGTAAGTATAGCATATTCCATCATCCCCCAAGCAAAACAAGCCATACCCGTAAAGTGCAATTTTACTGGTATAACTGAACCTACACTAGGGGCTTCTGCTGGGACAGCTGTATCGGTCAGGGATCACATCACCTCACACTCCTGATCAACACAGCTATGCCAACAGAAGTCTGGAACGTAGGCAAGGCCTAAGCTTTCCATTCATTTCCAACTCCATTTCTTCTAATAAATCCATTGGCTTCTTGTTTCCGGTTCAAGGAGAGATCAGCAAAGAATTTTAAAAACATTGGTGTTATGCCTTTTTTTTATATAGAAGGCTTGAAAGACTTTTTAAAAAACAAAAACAAAAACCAGTAGGTAGTGGGGTGGGTATTCTTGTTTTTTGTCTTAGAAATATAAGGAATGTCAAGTCTGGTCTTCCCTGGTTTTGCTGATGGACTTCTTGGTGGGAGATCTCACAACTCAATTGAAGATGTGGAAGGGTTAAATCTTTAACCAATAGATTGTGTTCATTAAGTATTAGAGTCAAGTAAAGACCCTCCGGACCTTACTAGAGCAAAACTCCTATAAAGTTCAGAAACCACAAACGAAGAAGTTTTAAACAGTTTGGCATTTAGAATCCCTTTCTTTTGTTCCTCTACTTCCCATCTCTTGGATGTCATAATTTCACTAGGGCCTTGTCTGTATGAGAAAAGTTGCATCAGTGAACTAAACAGATGTGGTTAAACTGGTGCAACCTGCTCATGTAGACCAACTTAAGTTTGTTTTTTTTAAACAGAGTAATGGGTAAATATTTAGATTAACCTTTTTTGGAGGAATTCTATGCTTCTTGCTATTTCTAATTAAGGAGCAAGCAGCATAGTAGCAGAAAATAGTAAATTCCATAAGAATTTAAAACATATTTAAATTTCATAGAATTCATGTAGTAAGAATATTGTCATTAAAATTCTTGAAGATAACCCAAAATATAATGTGTGGCTATAAATTAGGCTGGAACTGAGTGACTAGGTTATAGGACTTGTGGAAAATTTTCCATCAAAAGTGCTTTTCGAAGGAAACTTCAATTTTTGATTAAATAGTTTTTCACAAGTATTGTCTTTCCATGGAAAAATTTGACTTTTTGTCAAAAAAGAATTTTTTTTAACAAAGAGGTTAAACTTTTGGCAGGAAAACCCATTTTCTGACCAGTTCTACTGTCACCTTTCATGAAAAATTCTCAAACAAAATTCTGCTAAAAAAATTACATAAATAGTTATGTTTTCTGTATTTCTTTTTCTCATACTGTGTTGCTGCACAAAGACATGACTTCCGTTTTTCAGAATACTTCTGTTTCTCATTCTTATTCCACACCTGTAGTGAAGTGGTCAGATTCTCCTCTTTTACTCCTGTGGAATCCATTCACATATGGTTTAGACATATGTAACTGTATCAGAGTAGAATATAGCCCATTATCTACTATTTGTGACTTGACAAAGAGCTGGTGTGTGAAAATGATTATGAAGCCACAGAAGGAAATACGATTTTTCAGATAGGGACGAAATAGCCAGCACGAGCCAATGAACTCTTGAGAAACAATTTTCATACAAGTATCAGAGGAGTAGCCGTGTTAGTCTGGATCTGTAAAAAGCAACAGAGAGTCCTGTGGCACCTTTAAGACTAACAGATGTATTGGAGCATAAGCTTTCGTGGGTGAATGCCCACTTCGTCGGATGCATGTCAGGACTCTCTGTTGCAATTTTCATACAAGTATTTGTAGTAATAAGTTAGGAATCAGAAGTCCAGAAAAATTTGACATAGCCAGATTTGATTCTAAATGGAATGTTTCTTGGAGTTTTCCAGCGGGTCCGCTTGAAAGGCTAGATTTTTTTTAACGCTAGGGTCCCATTTTGCAAAAATCCCAAGGCTTACCACCATGCCGATACACACTCCTTCATGTGCTGCTTGGTAGCAAGGGTTATGACTTGTTGTTGTTGCTCAAATATTACTTTTGAGTGGTTCCTTGGCTTTAGGTTATTAATATGGCAGGTTTTATTTCAGACTTTGATAAATATTTTAAACAGATTGTAGGAATACCATAGAAGAAATCTTAATATAAAATTGTGAAGCCTTCAAGAGGGTAATATTTAAAAAACAGAAAATTTCCAGAACAAAAAACTGTTCGGGAAATTTACATCTACATGTTGTGGCTGGCTTCTGTTATTTATAATGAGATTAATCTACCCACTGGACCAAAACAGCCTAAGAGGTTGGACCTTGAGCTGAACTTTGGCTGGCTTAAGCCCAGTTCTGGTTCAGGCTATGAAAAGTGAAGCAAGTGGAGCTCATGGATTGAGGAATGGCTCCAAACAATGGGTCTAATTAAAAAACAACAACACAGCAGTAGGGGGTCCTCGGTTCATTACAAGCACACCCGGATCTCCAGGCAAAATCACTGTTTGTGGTGGGCATGCCCCATTTCATCTTTGAGACTATCTTTAGCAGCTGCCAGTTTGTCAGCCTGTCTCCATAATCATGATTGTTCTGTTAACTGCTGACTTGTCATTGGAAATACCCTATGACTGAACATCACAAATGTCTGGTAGCATTATAGTCACTAGGCATAGCAGATGTTGTGGGGAGCAGAGTGAGGCAATCATTAAGATAGCTAGGCCATAGTTTTAAAGGTTGAGAGGAGGACTTTGGAGTAGACTTAGAGTTTGACTGACACTGTGTGCGTGATTTCTTTTTAGTCTGCACTATTTAGATGGTGGGCCTCTGCATGCTGCACTAGTTGCAGCTTCTGAGGAAACTTTCAGGGTCCACCTCAGCAGTAGGCCAGTCTGGAGATGACAAGTGCATCATAATAAACTTGCTATGGGTCCCAGATCTGTTTATGTCGTTTCCTTGGTCAAAAAGAATTAGATCTAGAATCTGAAAGTTTCAGGCACACAATATATATGCACATGTGTGTACACAATTATTATTGTAACCCACACTTAGATTGTAAGCTCTTTGGGGCAGGAGCTGTCTTTTTTTTTTTTTGCACAGCACCTAGCACAGTGAGGTCCTAGTCTATGACAGTATTCTACTCCTGGGGGAATTCTGCGCCACTGGGCATGCACAGAATTTATGTCCCCTGGAGATTTCTTTGCTTCCCCGCAGAAGAATGACTTTCTGATGGGGAAGCAAAGAGAAGCCACAAGAGCAGTCATGCGACCCTCTCCAACAGTATGTTTCAGGAGCCCAGGGCAGCCGGCAGAGCAGTAAATCCTTGTGGGACAGGAGGCGGGACTGGGGAAGACCTAGCTGGTGGATCCTACCTTGCGCCAGGCTCAGCTACTAGTCCCGGCTGGGCTGGGGAGGACAGGACTTCCTCTTCCCTTGCACAGTATATGGGGCCTGGTCAGACCCATCCCCAGATTTCTCCCCTGGCTGAAGGAAGCTCTGCAAACTCGTCCCCTACCCCTGCTTCCTACACCCATTGCTCCTCAGCTGCAGGGGGAGGGATCCCTATATAGGGAGCTGCTCCCCCATCCGCCCAACCCCCGTGCATTCAGACCTCCTCATACCCAGACCCTCCCGCCTCACCTCACCTCCCTGCACTCAGAATCTCCCTCCCCCCCGATGAGCCCCACTCCCCTGGCTGTAAGGCAGCAGGAGGTAGAGTAGAAAAGGGCTGCCACTACCAGCATATAGAGTCATCATTACTGGGCTGGCTACTAGCCAGTCCTAGGACTATGATTGCCAGTAGCAGCTACTCTTAAAAGGCGTGTGCTGTTGGCTGAAGAAAGCATTGGTCCTCCAGCCCTACCCCCAGTGATCCAGCACTGTCTGTTAGGGCTGGCATCTTTACCTTTCATGTGGTGGGGAAGCATTTAGTTAATCTGAAATGTACCCCCAAAGTGTTTTCATTCTTTCATTGTATTGGTGTACATAACACAATTGTTATAGCAATGACAGTAAATATTCTTAATGAAGACGTACGAAAGACGCTTGAAATGCAGAGTGCGGATTTTAAATGATTTTATGCCATTTTTCTTTCAAGACGTATTTTAAAAAAAATGAATTTTGGTACTGAACGCAATAATATCAAGAAGACTATGTAATAAATGCCAAGTTATTGAGCAGACATAGATTGTCCCCAGAAGTTTATTGTAAATGAAACAGCACTTACTGTTCTTTGGTATTCCTGGAATTGTTACTATAATTGGAAACAAGAGTTATGAGTTAAGTGTAGCAAAAGAGCAGTGAGTTGAAAAGCAATAGTTCTGACTTATTATAAGATTTACAAGAAGCCAGGATAGACTTTTTATTTTCCTTTCACATTTTAAAGCGGCGGTACAATTTTTATGATTCATTATATATGCGCTTGTCAGGATTTTTAATTTTATGGCTTCACAAACATATTAAAATAGAGTAAGCCCCGGTTATGAGGGACTCTTATCGTAAAGGGAGCCTTTATCATTAGGTGAGTTGCCCTATTAAAATCCTTGCATTTAAATTCTATCTGTGCAGAAATAATTATTGGCTTCTTTGCATATCCCAAAGCACATTGAAGTCAATGGAAAGATTCCCGTTCAATGCAGTTGGTTGAATGTCCATATATTATTTGGCTTATAAAACTTCTCAAAACAGCTCCCTTTTGAGTTGACATTTCTTCTTGTTCCCAGACAGGGTTGAATTGCTTCTGGAAAGTTTGAAGAAAATCCATTCTCCTGTTTTGGAAGACCAGACATTCAGATAAATGCAGGTGTGTGTTTTTTTTATGAAATACTTATGGAGGCTATATTTTTTGGCTTTCATTTGTAATGGAATTAGACTTCAGTAGAAGCATTCATTTAGGACTCCTCCCACAATAAAACCTGGGTTCTTTGCTAGTCTAACTCTACTATTGCTGTTTCCTTCCAAACAGTGTTCATAATGCAAGGTGCTATTCCTGATTTTGTCAAGTTTGCATATGTAGCACATTCCAATCTTAAGGACATTGCATTAAAACTGTCTAGTGCTAATGTTACATTTTGAGGGGTGGAAAAAGCAGTGCCCCTTTTGGTATGGCACATCAAGTTTAAGAAAAGGAAGAAAAGTGTGTTACAAACATTTAGTTGCTTTAGTTGCTTTTAACATATTCAGCTGAAAAAGCAAGTTAGTCAATTTCTTTAAGGCATCTAAAAATTAATCTATATTATTTTTTAGCCAGTAGGTTGTGATCCCAGGATGGTGTTACTAAAGATAATTGGGAATGGGGGTGTTGCAAGACACTGAAATTTTTATTATAATTCTAAAGCAAAGAAAATAAAATTTCCAGAATAACTTTGTGGTGGCCAAAACTTCAATGTAGGGGTATGTGTGGGGCAGGAGCATTGTTGCCATTGATACATTATTTTACTATTACTTATATTTTAATTAGGGATCACCAAACTGAAAAGGTTGAGAAACCATAATTATATTCAGAAGCCTACTTAAGTGAAGAGATACTGAAATAATTTTCACTTGTTGGGCCTGAACAAAAACCTCGATCTTAGCACCCCAGCCTGAGACCTGAATGTGGCTTCAGCTTTGAGTGAAATATCAAACTTGTCATCACGTTTTCTCTGTGAATTTGTTTCCTCTCTGAATGCAGTATCTAAATGTAAAAGAAGATTGCAAAGCCATGGCTTTCTGTGCAAAACTGAGAAACTCAAAAAAAAGCGAAGTGACCACAGAAGCTCAAGAGCAAGGATTGGAAATATTATTCTATTTGCAAGAGAAGCCTCCCATTCGGTACACCAGTGGCGAGTATACAGCAGAAAACCTGTGCATTGAAGCTGCCCAGAAGTGCTGTGAGTATTGCAGTATTCAGCTACTACTAAGACAAAATGTATTATAAATAAATTCATCCCTCTCTGGTCATGCAAAAATACTCACGGGGTAGGGTCAGGGCTAGAAAACTTTAAGGGACCTCTTGTGGAATTCTTTTTTGATTCTTTCATGGGGAGAAGGGAGAATGAGACTTTCCTCTGCAGAAGAGCTGTCGGTTCTTTACCTAGAATCCAAGGATCCTAGAGGGATGGCAAAAAGCCATGACCCTCCACTCCAACACTGACACTTCCATTTATCATTGACTTTAACGTGAGCAGGATTAGGCTGTCTTTCAAGAGGTATCCTATTACACAGTTAAACAAGGCTATTTTCACTGTAACATACCAGTTGGCAAACCTGTTAAGAAACCCTTTCTGCAATACCAAAGCACATAGATTCACAAGATGGCAGTTGGGCTAACTGGCAAAATAACCATTCCCCTCTCTCCCTGATACTTATCTCATATTGTTACCTGTTTTTCCCCACCCTCGTCTCTCACTTCCATGTGTATGGTCACTGGTATGTACAATACTAGTAATACACTAGTGTACTGTAAAGTGAGATTAGAATTAAGCACAATTCAAGTTATATAGAAATTTACAACAAAAAGTGTATCAGTGTCTTCCACTATGGTCTCAGTTCAGCAAAATACTGAAACAGATGAGTAAGCCATTGAAGTCAATGAAATTTAAGCCCGTGTTAAAGTGCTTTGATGAAATGGGACCTATGTAACTAGGGCCCAATTATCTTTTTGCTTACAACAGTTTTACACTCCACTGTCTTCAGCTGAGTTATTTCAACATACTTTGATTTGAGGGGAGATTCAGGCCATTTAATCAGGCTCTTATTTATGACTATGTCTGTTCACAGTTTCCTTGAAGCTTCAAAATAAAAAAAAAGGTTGGGTTCCCCCCCCCCCCCACCACCTCCCTTTTGGGGTTGAGACATCCAGTGCTCTCCTCATCTGTTTCACCTAGTTACTCTACCCTTTCTTCAGGATGGGGGTAGGGGAAATCTCCTGGTTAAACTTCATCAAATATATATTCAAGTTGGCTGCTAATGAAAACCATTTATGATAAATTACAGCAGATACTTAAATCCATTTATTATTTATGTTAATAGTTTAAAAGCTGTCAAATGCCGCTCTGTATTTATTCTAACACACACACTGTCCATTGCCAGTAACTTCTGGTGTCTAATTTCTAACCACATCTAGTTAGAGTTGCAAAATCTTCAAAGTGTGATTGAGGGAGCAAGAAGAACAGGAGTACTTGTGGCACCTTAGAGACTAACCTAAGGGAACCTTCTTCCACCTTCTTTGATGCTAGACCCATAAGAGACACCTGATTTATAGGTCCAAAAGTCCTGTTTGTTTTAATTCCTTGTTGCTGCTGTCAGCCTACCATTTTGTGAAATGCTAGATTTTCAGTAAGCCTCTGAAGCTAGTCTCTGTTGTAAATGACTTTCTTATGGTGATATACCATCAATATGCCTCCAGTGCTGCTGGATTACATGAGAGAGCAGCGAGTATCCTGCCCCACATTGTATAACTGTACAGTTGGAATAGTCAGCATTTATTTTCCTCAATATTTTTGGAATTAAGAAAACATTTATTTGAGAATGGATTCAGTAAAAACTGAGTGAGAAGCTCAGGAGTTGGCCCAAATTCAGGAAACACTTAAGCACATGCTTCAGTGTTGTCCTAAATAGAGATGCTTTCCTGAGGTACAGGGCCCTTGTGATGTACATGCTGCCAGATAGTGCTCTCTTCTTTTATTGACAAGGAAACCCAAAACAGAGAAAGTAGATGTCTTCACAGGGATGAAGTCACTGTAACCTGTTTTTGTTGTATTTTAAAGGGAAGTTGTCTTCATTAAAAACAAACAACATAGAAACAAGTCAACTGGAGTGTTTTGTTGGAAAACCCTGTGATGGATTAGTAAACTCAGATGGGACAGTGACATCACTTGCTTTCCTGCCCTTCCACTCAAGGAAAAGGGATGTTTTTGGTTTTAGCAAAACAAACCGAAGAAATAAATCACAGAATTTTGAACAGTTTTAGTAGTACACTCCCTCTCCTGGGAGCTGTTGAAAGTGCAGTTCAGCTTTCAGTTTGTGAGTTCATTAATTTATTTTTTCTTTTTAACAGCTGTATCTCCATTGTGCCACAATCTCTTTGCACTATTTGAGGAGGGTAGAAAACTCTGGTATGCACCAAACCATGCCTTCAAAATAGATGACAAGACAGCACTCCGGCTCCATTATCGCATGAGGTATGTTGGGACAACTGAAAGATGGATTATTTCAAGATTCCAGTGTGTGTGTTTTTTCAAGAATTGTGTGGCTAGTGTAACATTTAGAGCTGAACTCAGTTTAAAAAAAGCAAAAAACCTTTCACAGCAAAGTTGACAGATTAACAACAGGAAAGGCTGAAAAGGTCTCCAGAATGTGTGCATTTTCTACATAACCTTAAAACAACCCCAAACCACAAAGCTGTAAGTGACAGGACTAACTAAAAATTCACAGTGCAAACAGCTGAGCGCCATGGTCACATCGTAATATTCTGTATTTCTGTAGCACTTTCCATCTGAGGTGTTCAGAGTGCAACTATTAATGAATGTAGCTTCACAAAATATTCTTGTGAGGTAGGAAAATACTGTTGTTATTCCTGTTGTATACACTGAGAAACTGAGGCACTGAAAAGTTAAGGGCCAAATTCTGTGTCTCCCCCACACGGGCAGTGGGGGAAGGGGAAGGTTCAAAATCGTTCAGCATTGGCTTAGCTTGGCTCCCATTGGATTCCCATCAACTTTAGTGGGAGCAAAGTCATGCCAGTGCGTTTGAACACCCGCTCTCAGCTCGAAGGGGAACTGGTGCAATTCCATGGTGGGATGGGAGAGAGCACAAGGAAAATTCAGAACTCTGTGAAAGGGATCTGCACATCATCAGGTTGTACTTTATTGGTAATTCCTGAGCCACAGCACATGGGGGCTAGTGGACCTGTGACTCCATAGATACACCAACCATTCCTCTCCTCCTCAGAGGAGAGTGCATACAGCTGGAGAGCAGATTCACCATCACTTTGCAGCCTAGGGAAGGTTTTCGTCCCCTTTGGATCTGGTAGAAATTCTAGTACAGACCCCATTCATCTTTCTTCCCTGGTGTTTTCATGTTAATTGTTTCCCCTCTTGTACCCCAATACAGTTACTATTCAACATCCTGTACATTGTAAGTGAGGCCCTTCAATTTCAGTTTTTACCGACTTTTGCAGAAAAGTTCCTCGGTGTTACAAAAGTCATTATTTTGTTTTTACATATAATTTGAATTTTGGAAGCTCTGGAACTCCTCAGACCTGGCTCCTCCCTCCAGAAGAAGAGAGGGCAGCTTGGTAACCAGGTTACTGAGCCTCCAGCTGAGTCAAAAGTACTGGAATGACCCAAGCGCTGGTGTCCGTGTTGTTGTCAGTCTCATGCCTACCACATACACATAACTATTGTGCTATCATGTAAAACTGGTAATCATCCTTCAAAGCAAATTAAAGTTAGTTAATGCCTTTTCCTGTTAAAATGGGTTGAAAACAACAACAAAAAACTGTATCCAACTGCATTTCAGAACATAAGGGTTTTTTGGAAAGTTGCATAAAAACAAAAACGGGGGGGGGCAGGGAGTGATATTTCCCCAGAAAACTGCAAAGTTAATTTTTGTACTGATTTGTATCTGCTTTTAAATATTTGTAATAAACCCTGATAAATTCCTGGGAAATCTTAAAACAAAAACTGAAAATGAAGAACCTTCATTACAATCTAGAGAACAAGTTTTATCTTGAGGAATAAATTTTTCCAGAATGTTTGGGCATTCTGGCATTTTCCAAGGGCAAGGGCACTAATAGTTGGGTCCCTGTTAGCTCCACTAGGCACGTCTCTAAGAACATACTTTTATATATCAACATCCCCTCTTTAACTTGTCATTTTACTAAAATAAAAAACACAATCTTTTGGATTCATCTTGAGATTTCGGGCAAAAAATTGGATTTAATTTGTGTGCGATGTTGCATATTTCAGTACTTATCTGAATATTTGCACCTATGCTTCATAAATTGTCACATGCACATGATGGTGTACAAACCTCCGTTGTTCCAAGAAAAATCTACACACACAGGACACTTCCCCTGCATGGAGAAAAGATATCGTGCACACACTGGTAATGCAAATGCAGGCCAGGATAAGGCCCCTTTGACAGTTTGACTCTTTGAAGTTTAAGGAATTCTAATCGTGAATAAACCTGTACCACGTCACAGTTGCTTTTCTGATTGGAGAAGTGTGAGGGAAAGGGAATGTATGTTATTCAGGGAAATGATTGTCTGTAATGAACAAAAAGAACTTGGCTTTTCAGAGATTAACTTTAGTGTTATGTACCACAGTGCTTCTCAAAGTTGGGCCGCTGCTTGTTCAGGGAAGCGGACCGAGGGATGAGGGATGTGCTGGCCGCCCTTCCCGGAGCCCCCATTAGCCTGGAGCAGTGAACCGCGGCCAGTGGGAGCCGCGATCGGCCAAACCTGCGGATGCGGCAGATAAACAAACCGGCCCGGACCGCCAGGGGCTTTCCCTGCACAAGCAGCGGACTGGCTTTGAGAAGCACTGATGTACCGTATGTTTGTTAGAGAAACACAAGATTACTATAATCTGGTCTGTTCCTTTAACAGGCCTTCTTTATAAGCAGTGCTAATATCTTAATGTAAACTAATCTCAGGTTTAAACTGTTGTTATTAAATGCAGTAGATTAACACCAGATAATAATGGAATTGAGTGACTTGAATTGCTGAGAGAAGCTCTTGGAAATCTAATGGTCTCACAGAATATTAGTTGCTCTTACTTGCTTCAAGAGGTCAATCAGGTCAACCACATACCAGAAAAATCTTGATGTTTTCTCGGTACAATAGGAACTCAGGGCAATTTCCCCTGATAGTCTTCTATAATACTTCTGGTGTGCAGTTTCTTCTTTTTAAAGGAAGAGCTTAATTTATATTTATTTGTATCATATTCTAAATAACATAAGAAAATTGCAATTGTAGGAACTTTAACCACTGACTCAGTAATACTGTTTTTAACTAACCACATTGCATGAATATATTACTAATTCATAATAATAACTCCCCATATAATCAGATTATATTTGTATGTTTCTGCTTTGGTGAGTCAATGGTGACAATTCCCAGAATTACTTCTTATTTTTGTTATATATTATTAAAGTTGCCTGGTAGTTTCCATTGTAAGACCCTGTTATCAGTTGCTTGTAACTTTGCCAGACTTTAACTATTTGTGCTGAAATTTTCCATGCCAAGTGTCTACCTCAGGCTGATTTTTAATTTCAGCCAAAATTGTTCAGCCATTTCTGAGAACAAAGCTAGAGGAAAATATATTGTTTTGACCATTTTAAAAAAATTCTGGCCACATTTTCCCAGTGAAACTCTACCCAAATTATAAGCCTTTGAATAAAAATTGCAGTTTGCATATGTTCAGCGGAGTCTTCATCCACAGTAGGCATGCTTTAGCCGAGGGCTGAGCAGGATTTTCCCTACAGTTGCAGCTCTGAGCTGTTGTGGGCCATGTTGGGGCCAAGCCTGGGCACTGGAACTAAGAGCATGGAGACTGTTCTGTGCTATCTGTGACCTCCCTGCTGGGCCCAGGCAGTATGGAGGGGGAAGCTGCCTGACCTTGAATGCAGAGGGGTAAGAGCTGGACTGGATAGGGAGTAGATTGGGACAAAAAGCCTGGGAACTATGAGAGGAAACTGCGACTGTCTGGGCAAAGAGACTGAATATGAACAAGTGGGGGGCGGGAGGGGGAAGGAGGTGAGGGGAGACAAATCTGATGAGGAGCTGGGGTATGGAGATGGGCAAAGAGACTCGGACTAGGAGCCGGGGGAATACTGAGGTTGGACCAGGAGTCTGGTGAGAGGTTTGGGACTGAGAGCCAGTGGAGACTGGGAACATGGCCTGGGTGGGAGGGTTGATTAGAGGCTAGAGTGGGGGAGAGAGATCAGATGAGGAGTCAGGAGTAGGGAGTGACTGGGACTTGGATAAGAAGTCTGAGGAGAGGAGACTGGGACTGGCAAAGTAAGGAGAATAGGACTGGGACAAGGAGCCAGTGGTGGTGAAGAGACAGGACTGGACTAGCACTGGTTGGAGGGGATGGAGCAGAATGGGTCAAATTTGTGGGGATTGGGCAGAAGAGCCTGTGGATTATATGGGAAAAAATATCACACTCACCAAAAGCCCTAATTAGAATCTTTCAACGGTGGCACAGAAACCTAAACATCTAAAGCATTTGGAATGACTGAGCCATGTACTTTCATCATATTTATATATGTATCTATGGATGCACATAAGGAGTCTGAATTAAGGTTGAACAGGCATCTTTTAATTCTGGCATTTCCTGAGTTCTGAGTGCTTAACTTTGCAACTTGGATTTTTTTTAATATCATTTTTGTGTGTATAATATATATATAAATATGATGAAAGTACATGGTTCAGTCATTCCAAATGCTTTAGATGTTTAGGTTTCTGTGCCACCATTGAAAGATTCTAATTAGGGCTTTTGGTGAGTGAGATATTTTTTCCCATATAATATCAGTCAATCTTCAGAGCATGTACATAGCAGCAGCTTACACTTTAGACCTATCTCGTTTATACTTGGTTATTTTTGAAGAACCCCTTTCTTAAGTCTGCAACATAAGAAACCATAATATTTTGTAGCATCCTGGTTAAATGACACACAAGCTGATCAGAAAGAGTTAAATTATTCCAGTACGGTAATTAAATAGAACCTACTGTTTTTTTAAAATCGTACTTTCTATTATTTTATTTTCCATGAAAAGAAAGGTACAATATGTTTCAAAAATAAACTTGTTTCTAAGAACAGAGTTGGTTGGAGCTTTTTGTATTAGAGGCAAGTTAGTCCAGTTGTGGGTCCAGTTCGCAGTTTTGCAACAGGCTTCCTGTGTGATCCTGGGCAAATCACTCAGTCTCTAAAAAAAGGGGATAATAATCTTTGCAATCTAAACAGACAAAGGGTGAGAGAATGCACACTCTGCAGGGCTGGAACTAACTGTCTCTTATTCTCAATATACAGTGCCTAGCACAATGGGGCCTGATCTTGGTTAGAGCTTTTAGACACTACTGAAATACAAAAGTCATTTTATATGTAAAGGGCCAAATTCTGACCTCTGTTAGAATATCAATACAGGAATCACCAAAAAAAAGTAATGGGGTTAACCGCAGTGTTTTTTTTATAAAAGTATAGAAAACAGAGTAATTGCCTGCTATTAAGGGATAAGAAAACTATCTCATGAGCCTTGTGTTTAGAATGTAAAAGTTCCAAACTGAGTTTTTTATATTCATTATAGGAGTTCCCATGCATTACCATTTCCTGCGCACCATACACAGGCTTTTTTCAGGAGTTCATTAGATGGTCGGGGATGGGGAGAGAGGGGGAGAAGAAGAGTCAAACACACAATATAGAATGTCTCATCTCTATATCAAGTTGTCCTTAAATTTGACCAATACTTTATTTGCTTCCTTTTAAGTTATTGGAGTATGATGCAGATAATTAAACCATCCTTAATAGAAACACCCATTGAAATGTCAAAGGTCATTATTTTCATTAATCACTAAGGGCCTGATCCTGCTTTGAGCTTCACATATACAGAGATCTGAGCAGAGCTCATTGCAGAATTGGGACCTAATTTCCCCCAATGCCCACATTCTACTTTTTTTTTTGCGCTCGAAGGCACTTTGCACATTTTGAACATTGTAAGTTAATAATCCATAATAGGGTAAAGTAATTCCCTTTTGAGTATTTTTGTGAAAAGTTTGTAGTTTTGTTCAACTGCCTGATTTACGGAGAATGTGCACTAGCTTTTTCCACCAAAGAAACCCTTAACTTTATTTTAATGTAGCTTTATGCATGTGACCTTCTCTTCGGTACGTGCAGTAGCTATTGTAGTTTTCCATGTTCACTTGACCTTTAAGTACATTAAGATATCTAATCTTACCTCATTTCAACCACAAAATAGCATTCTAAGGTTACTTATCATGCAGGTTTAGACAGACAAAACTGTTTAAGATTCTAAAGGTTGTCAAAGGTTTGCAGAAGTCTGTGTAACAAACAAGATGGCATTCAGTGTAAGTACTGACTTTCACCCCATTAGAAATTGTCATTTCAGATCTCTGTTAACGTGAGTCATTAGTGAACAATGTTGAAGTAACAGTTGAATAAGGACTGGATCCGTACATGTTCAACGTTTAACATTCTTACAGAGCACTCTGAAAACTTTGCAATTGATGAAGTTTGTTATGTTCTTTTAAGTGTAAATATTTAATGAGCAAAGTAAGAATTATGGCAAAGGATGTGTTAATCCAGACTTGGTTTAACTAAATTTTACTTAACTGAAAAAGTAAATATGGATTTTTAAAAGGATTTCACCTTGCATCATTTAAACTGAGATGGTTTTAAAGGAGCTTAATGTTGGAGTAGGGTAGGGAGGGAAGCATTAAGGCACCCAGCTCTCATTCCGTTTCAGTGGGATTTGAATTCCTCACTCTCTTTGGCCTCTTTGAAAATCCCACCCTCAGGGTATCATTAGTAACATTCCAGCAGGCTAAGAAGTTTGTTTCAAATATATTTTGTAATTTGATTGCATCCCTTTAAAACTGAATTGTTCAGATTAGTCTCGCCCTTTCAATTCTAGCCTGATTTTTAGTAGCCATATTTTCATGAATGCCAAGAGTTGGAGCTTTAATGGTTGGAACCACCAGAAATGAGAGATTCCAAGATATCGTGTGATAAACAACACTGGTCCTAGTTCAAGCAAATCTTGAGATAGTGGCAGCTAAAAGCATTTTAAAATTGGTGTGTGTTTTATATGGTGGGCTGCACAGGGAAGAAACAGGATGGTGACCCAGGCTATTGTGATTTTAATGGCCAGTATTACCTACCAAAGCATAACATGAATGCTATATGCTGTTTGAAAGCTGAAACTATCAGAGCTTAATAATATCTTTTTTCACTGGTCCCTTAGACGGGAATGCTGTTTTGGCACGGGTCCAGTATTTTGGGCCAGTGTAATATTTTATTTGAGATTAGAAAGATTAAGGATGTTGACTTATTACTAAACATTTATTTTAAACAGTTCAAAAATAGGTATCCAAAATACACTGAGGCTCTCCTCAGTTTTTAAAGTTCATCACTCTTTCTCAAGGTATTATTTTATGAACTGGCATGGGACAAGTGAAAATGAGCCATCAGTCTGGAGGCATTCTCCAAAGAAACCAAAGAATTCCTATGAGAAGAAATTACTGCCAGATGGAACTCCTATCCTTGACACATCTCCAAAGAAACAAAAGAATTCCTATGAGAAGAAACTAGTGCCAGACGGAACCCCTATCCTTGATGCAAATTCGCTAGAATATCTCTTTGCACAGGTAAGACATTGTATAAAAAAGCCTTAAGCATTTTTCCTGTGGTTGAAATGGTTATATGCTTTATATATGCTTGCATAAAACTATCCCTTTCTCAGGTTTTAAGGAACAATCTTCCCAAAGAAATTAAAGGTAGAGATCCACCTCATTTATCAGTGTTTGATTATATCTTATGGTATATTTTCTGGTGTTTTATCCAGTCTGGTTTTAAAATGTCCAAAAACATGGAGCTTCCACTTTTCTCTTGGAAAGCTATTCCTCAGTCTAAAAGTGCAACCTCTGCTAGCCAACAGATAACATCAGGGTAATTTGGAACAGCCTGCATATCTATATAGAATATAGAAGTATACTTCTAAAAAAAATTGTATGGAGTTAAAACTTTGGCTGAGTCCTGATAACAAAAGCACTCAATTACCAGCTGGCTTTCTTTATTTGTAGTTCCCTTTTCCCTATCTGCTGTCTCTGTTTTGTGTATTTATTTTTAAAAAGAGAGTAAGCACTTTGAGGCAGGGATTCTGTCTTCTTACAATACCGAATACATTGCTGCCAGAAAACAAAAGATAATGTTGATAGAAGAAATTAACTATACAAAGGAAACAGGGAAATAGACCATTCATAGAGACTGAATTGGTGGAGTGCTGTGAAATGCACAAAGTAAACAAACCGGAAAAAAATAAGGAATGTTTTGTTGCTAACATCTTTATAGTACTCTTAGGTGTTAATTGTAACTATAGTGGCTACAAAATTTTCAGACAGAAGTGTGACTTTCAAAGCTGACTGTCCCTTTTTAGAAGCAAGATAAGTCTGAAGAGAGCTGTTAGGGTGATAGTGTGTTGCTTAGTTGTGAAACCACAATAAAGAAAATATAACGTAAACGACAGCCGAATGAACATTTGAGAAATCACTTTTGAAGGAAACAAGAGAACTGCATAGAATATATGGAGCAGAGATTTTTTTAAGAGGCATCACCCCACAATGTTTTATTCATTAAATGATCATACATATGTCACAGTGTATCATAGTCTATGTAACTATTGCTTGAAAACTTTTATAATCCTTTTTTTTAAAATAGCTCTTTATTTGGTCACTGGGGGAAAAAAAGGATGTGCATTAAACTATAGGATAGGTTGTCACCCTAGCGAACATTATCAGACAGTGTTAGAGTGTTGACAAAATTGTACTTTTGGGGACTACCATTTTTTAAAGAAGAAGTGGAGTATAAAAATCCCAACTCCAGTATAAGTCAGAAAAAATATCACTGCCCTGAAGAGTTTACAATCTGATCTTTAAGATGTGATTCAAGGAGTAACAAACAGAGGGATGGGGTGAGAAAGGACAAAGTTAATGAAATAAGATCATGGCTATTCTGCACTGGACAGTAAATATCTTCAGGGTGCCACAAAAGTTTATTTTCTTCAGTTATTTTTTTAGGCAACACTGAGGAGTGGGGGTCTTTGGAAGGATTTGAGTGGGATGTGTGCACCAGTGTACGCCCCAGTCTTGCAATGAGATGCTCAAGGGATCCCCTGTGACCACAATGAGTCTCATTGAAGTCACTGGGGCTCTGCAGGTACACAGGTGTTCCTGCACGTCACGGTGGAGGACTGGGGCTTTAGTGACCATCTAAGTATGATCTCTTTCTGTGCTACAGAAACTGCCATTGAAAAAAAAAAAAAAACCTTTTTTGTCAGGCACCATTGTTGCTGCTTATTCTCAAGAAGAAGATTTTAAAAGACAAGATTTGTAGTGTGAGGGTGGCCTGGATGCATCTTTATTTGTTCCATTTTATATGTCTATGTCCAGGAGAAGGCAGCACTTGCTGTTCTGGAAGGCTCTGCTGCTGCTTGTGTAGGTCTATGATTTTGTTGACCTTGTTGGTATACAGAAGATAGACTATTGCAAACATTTTTAAAGCAACTTGTTCTCTTTGCTTCCCATTAAGGGACAATATGATTTGGTGAAGTGCCTGGCACCAGTTCGAGACCCTAAAAATGATCAGGAGGTACATGAAATTGAAAATGAATGTCTGGGAATGGCTGTCCTTGCAATCTCTCACTATGCCATCAAAAAAAACATGAAGCTGCCAGAACTTCCCAAGGATATCAGGTTAGTCAGGATAACTCTATACTCAGTACTGTGTATGCTACTGCCCTCTTCTGGATAGACTATTAGACCTACGGAAATGTGTATGGACACCTTGCCCTCTAGTGGCTGATCCGACAGAGGATATAAGCCGGTGGTGGGCAACCTGCGACCCGCAGGCTGCTCGCGGCCAATCAGGGTAATCTGCTGGCGGGCCGCCAAACAGTTTGTTTACATTTGCATGGCTGCCCGCAGCTCCCAGTGGCCACGGTTCCTGGCCAATGGGAGCTGTGGGAAGCGGTGCAGGCCGCAGGGACTTGCTGGCCGCTGCTTCCCGCAGCTCCCATTTGCCGGGAACAGTGAACCGCCACCACTGGAAGCTGCAGGCGGCCGTGAAAATGTAAACGGTTTGGCGGCCTGCCAGTGGATTACCCTGATGGGCCACGTGCAGCCCGCGGGCCGCAGGTTGCCCACCACTGATATAAGCCCTGATGTTACTACAGCTAAAAGCAATTCTCTTTTAGCCCTTGTGGTAAGGATATGTAATTAGAAGATGCCCTTGAGTTCTGTTACCTGCTGGCTACAGTGAATTTTATGAAGCCACAGTATAAGTGACAACCATGAAGTCTTGAGTATTGATAGAATCCATGTAACTTCAACGTGTCAGTTTGTTATAGCAATAGATGACTCAGAATTAGCAACTTTATTAACTAGTAGGCTGCCAACGGTAAATTGAACACAATAGCCTTTAAATCTATTTTAGTAATGTTTTAGTTTCATGTAGTGTAGTCAAATTTGCCTCTCTCGCCACTTCATTTTAGTAAATGGTATATTGTGATTTTAATTTCAGTTTGCAATATAATTAAATATATTTACTTGATTATAATTACAACTCTGTTTATGTAGGTGGTTATAATGTTAGTTTATTGCCCAAGTAAATGTCAAATTTCTCAAAGGCTATATCAAAGGTTAAGGTCAAAATTCTCAAAAGTAAGTCCATATTTAGGCACCTAAATATGTGGCTTGAGTGGCAGAGGCGGTGAGTACCCACCGTTTCTATTGATTTAATTTGGTAACTTTGGGCACCAAGTTCAGAATTTTTTTGCCTAAAGTAGTGAAAAAAATAACTGCAGCTTAAATACTTTGTTACTATGTATTTTAATTAACTGTTCCTTAAATGCTTTGTTACTATGTATCTTAATGAGATAACACTGATTTGAGACAACCCCCTGCATTTATCTGAGGTTTTCAAATGTTTACTTACTGTCTGTATCTGTGTCAGGTAAAAAACGGGGCAATTATATCACGTGTTATGAAACTGCTTCTCGGCGCTCTCTGAGCTGAGGGGTGAAAACATTATTTACATGTACTATGAAACTCTGCATGTGTTTTCAGTAAGTTACTTTTACAGTAAACCAACTGCAGTTTTATAACAGAAAATTGAGGTAGCAATATTAATATTCCAATGTTTTTTTTTTTCTAGTTACAAACGTTATATTCCTGAAACTTTGAACAAGACCATCAGACAAAGGAATATCTTAACCAGAATTCGGATAAACAATGTTTTCAAGGATTTCCTTAAGGAGTTTAACAATAAAACCATTTGCGATAGCAGTGTCTCTCCACATGATCTGAAGGTTAAATACTTATCAACAATGGAGACTTTAACTAAGCATTATGGAGCAGAAATTTTTGAGACTTCATCATTGCGTATTTTAACAGAGAATGAAAAACATGGATTTAATTTTGGAGACAATGGGATCATCCCACAGTATGAAGTGATGGTGACGGGAAATAATGGAATACAGTGGAGGCGCAAACCAAATGTGAGTGTCCATTCACAGACAAAAAGACTGAGGTTATTTGTGGGGGAGGGGAAAGCCTGCAAAAAACGTGAATCTATTTTGGAAAATTAGTTAATTGAGAAGTTTCAACTTCAGACTCTTTGGTTTGTTTAGTAGCGTTCTTGTCATTCTTTTTAGATGGTTAGCAGAACTCAGTAGTCCTTTGCAAGTGGGAAACATACTAGCTTTTGCCTCTAGAAAAGCTTCATTGTAACCTTGTTTAGATCGTAAGTGAAATAAGTGCAGCGGTCACAAAAACGTTTCTCTGTATTGTAAAACCTCCTTGTGGTTTGATCAATTCGTAGTTTTTGGACAAGATGAGATTACTAATTTGGAAAGGAAGGGCGTGGTAGGTTGGTGACGGAATTGCATTAGGAAACTGGCAGAAAGCCTGCCTTTGGTCAGCACTAGTTCTTTGTTTTTGTGAGTGCTAGAAGTCACAATGAAAATTAATACCTGTACCAAATCAGCCAAACCCAGATATTGCTCTGTAGAATTTCAAAAGCGGGATTTGTGGTAATATTCTGTACCCATCCAAGCGATGAAAGGTAGGGGTGTGGGTGTGTGGGCAAATGAATCAAACAGTAAATTGTGTTTCTGAAGTCAGCTGTATTTAAAATGCTGCTCTCAATATCAACATTCATAAATAAGGCCACCTTCCATAACTACATGTATACTGTGTCCCCACACAGATTTACAGTTATGCCCAAAAGGGGGCCACTGGAGGATAAAGGACTATGTCAAATTGCCTTGTAGGTTTGCATTTTGGACCCTGTCCTCTGGGTTTGGAAAGTGCTTGGTACATTCTGGGAACTACAACCTCAATAATAATAAATGAAAAAGTTTTATATATATAACTAAGTGGGAAGATGCATGTGCAGGAGTGCAGAGGATAGGGAATATGCTCCTTTGTCTTGGCAAGTTAACCATGAAAAACCTTTATCTAATTACTAGTTAGAGATCCTCCTTGTGGCATAATAAATATGGTGGGTTAGTAATGACCTCTCAAAAGATTGTTTTATAGTGTTATTTGTATGTGTGTACACTACACACAGAATTCCAATAGATATCAATGGAGAGTTCATGCATCGAGAGGAGAATGTGGCTAGTGAGTTTTGAACTGAGTTTTTGTAATACTTGTTAATTACTTTGCAGACATTAACTAACCTTTATTACCCTTAAGTACTATGTAGATAGTATTATTTACTTTTTTACTGATGGAGAAAGAGACAGGTTAACTGACATGCCAAAGGTTGCACAATGAATTGTTGGCAAAACCAGGCTTGGAATTTGTGACACTTCTCCCGGCGCCCAGAGCTGTGAATCACCTTGTTACCACATGCTTCCAGAGCAAGGGAATCTGGCTGGATATTTAAGTCCCTAACAGAACCAGCCTGTCAGCCACTGAAGTACTCTCCTCTGGGCTACACAGCACTGTCTTTGCCTTGCAGGTTGACAACAGAAGGACCCCAGCCCCTGAGTCCTTTCAAAGTGTCCCCCTGTAGTATCCAGCCCCTAGTCACTGGATACCCACAGAAATCCCAGATCCCCTGTTCTCAAAGGAACAGTGTACCTCCGTTTATCAGTTTTTTCTTTGACGAATGCCCTTGTATTATACACAGCACGTGAGTGCCATTATAAAACAAAAGGAAGTTTATTTAAGAAAGAATAGAGATTCAAATAAAAAACAATGTAAGAGATGGGAACGAATGATTAGCCTCATCACCATGTTATGATTTTGTTTTATATGTAAACTAACAGGTTTAACCTCCTGTCTAAAGAAGCATCTCTCACCCAAAGTTCTCGCCAGCATTTTCAATCAAGCTGCTTACTTCCTCCTGTTACTTTTCTCTCTGAAGCTCACACAGGCCTATATTAGCATTCGGTTCAGATGTGTGAGAGGAGACCATTGTGAACTATACAATACTGAATTTACATGTAAACAGCCAGCTAGACAAACATTTCTTGTCTGACAGAAAATCTGTTTTTCACCTTTGCTGATGGCCAGTCCCTTGAGACAGACCTTAAGAACATAATTTCCAGCGTAAATACATAACTCCTTGCATAGCATCTTTACATACATTTCACAGTGATGTTGATGCCCAGAGTGTCACAAGCTTTTATTAGAGTCCTCATATGATACTCTTTGGTGAACTCTGATGTGAATACCAGACTTGGGATTCCTGTACCCTTATGTGCTCCATACACCCTCTTCCAGTTGGAATCAAGAGGTTCCTCAGGCACAGAATGTATGAATTATTTGCTCTCAATCCTGTTTCTCTAAATAGTCTTTTAGAGAATGAATGTCTTTATAAAATACACATTAAAGACATGAGTGACTGGTTAATTCTGAGGGCAATGGTTTGAAAAATCCACCCAAGATTAATTTTAGCATGAAAATGTATCTTCAATGCTTAAAAAATATTTATCTGGTACTTTCATTCCAAAATGTTTGCAGGTTGTACAGCCTGAGAGAGAGAAACATAATAAACTAAAGAGGAAAAAATCAGACAGCAAAAACAAGAAGGATGAAGAAAAAAACAAAATCCGAGAGGAATGGAACAATTTTTCATATTTTCCTGAAATCACACTCCTTGTCATAAAGGAGTCCACGATCAATATTAACAAGCAGAACCACGAAAAGATGGTAAGGGCTTAGGTGCGGTAAGCTCTTTTCCAGCAGAAGGATGAGCTAATGAGACAGTATTGCTGGACAAAAGTGGTGCCATTAATACCATCACTCCTGTTGTTTATCTAATGGGTACCAAATATTGTAATGTCAACAATTTTTTTTTTTTTTTAAACAAAGTGCTCTGTTTTGAAGAACAAATTGATAAACATCTTTCTTCCCCAAAGCTATGCAGCTGTGTACGTGTCACTATCCATACCACCACACTTGTTGTTATCCCCACCCAAGCCCCCCCAATATGTGGTAAACAACCCCACCACACTTCATAGTTAGTGGTCTGTGACCTCCCTGGATGCACCTTGGCAAGAGAAAAGCAGTGTGGAGGAAGAAGAGAAACAGCAATGAGCATGGAGGGAGAGGAGACCAAGAGAAAGATCAGGTGGGGAAGAGGCAGGAGAAGAGCATCAGCGAACATAGGAATAATGGGATTCCTCAAAGAGAGTACCCTGGCGTTTTCCTCCTGCTGAGGATTGTTTTGGATGCCAGAATTTAGAAATGAACAATCAAAACACGTGTGGCTCCAAATCCAGAGTGGGCCTCCTGCATGCTCCGGAGAAGTCCTTTTGAATCAGAGGGACCCACATGGGTGCCAGACTCTGCACTCATGGCTCTCACTGGAGGGTTAGGGTGTGTGTGTAGCCCACCATTCAGTGAAACCATATGCTCACCCATGCTAACTTGTCAAAAAGATATCTGGGGATATATAATGGTCACTGTTGCCCTCCTAAATATTTCCTTGTGCCGTAGGTACTTGGATAACATTTTGCCCTCCCCTTTGAAAAATCCTGGGGAAAACAGTAGCATACATCAATTCCCAGATTCTAACCCTCTCCTTCCCTCCTTTATTAATTTTTTAACTGAACTGCAATAATTCTTGACTAAAATATCTTCTTTATTCTAGGAATTAAAACTTTCTTCACACGAAGAGGCCTTGTCATTTGCATCTTTAGTAGATGGATACTTCAGACTTACTGCAGACGCCCACCTCTATCTCTGCACTGATGTAGCTCCGCCTTTGATGGTGCACAACATAAAAAACGGCTGCCATGGGCCCATTTGGTTAGTTTAAATGCTTTTGGCTTGATTTTTTTAAAGACATTTATCCCCCTCCTAAAGCCATAGCACTACCCTGAACTAACTGAGGAAATTTAGGAGGGTTCTTGACTAGCGGGGATTTGCTAGCAAAGGATTGTAGGGTGACTTAATTGATGATGATCAAGACTGCTGGAAACCAGCATTTATTTTTACAGTTCCAAACTGTTTCCCAGATATTTGCATGTTCAGTTCGAGACAATCTGTTAAAATGTTGCTAAGATGGGAGAGAAGGAGAACAGCATCTGGTGTAAGTCATTTGAAACTCTAGGGTAGGATTTTCAGAAGCACTTACTGCTGGCCTAATTCTTCTGTTATTGAAGTGAACAATAAAATGGCAATACTCCCAGCAACTTCAAGTGGAGCAGAGTAACTGCTGAGCGCTTATAATAATCACACTCTATCTTCTGTATCGTGCTATTCTACATTTCACTTGTAATAGGCTACAATTACATATAAAAACATAATGGCAACTGTTTCTGCAGAGAGGCATAGTTCTTCAAAATTTGAAGATGCAACAAACAGAAAACAAAGCTATTGCATGCATACAGTTCTGGAAGCTTGTTAACAAATTAAGGTGTGTATACACGCACACAGTATAAAGTATGTTTTAATAGTGTAAGTGCTAGTATAGTGCAGTTGCTCATTCTTGTTCTAAAGACAGTGTAGCTTTCAAGAGGACATTTGATTAAAATAGCTTTGGAATGTAACTGCTCATTTGCCCATTATACTCATTCTTGTATTAACTGTTTCAGCACAGAGTATGCCATCAACAAATTGAGACAAGAAGGGAATGAGGAGGGGATGTATGTGCTGAGGTGGAGCTGTACAGACTTTAATCACATCCTCATGACAGTGACGTGTTCTGAAATCTCACAGGTATGTTGGGACACATCACTAAATGAAGTTACCAGCATCACATACGATGTTGGAGTCAAGTAAAGGCTATAAACTCCTCATGATCCATATACATGTAATTTAGTAGCTTAGTGCATGTGATCCTGTCTGACTAACAAGTGACCCCAATAGCCACAACAGCCTACTTACTCACAGGGTAAATCTCCATGAGTACCTGTGGTATCTCTGTCATACTGGTTCAATTTATGCAGAATTCCCACTGGAACTCCATGCGGGAGGGTGTTTGAGTGTCAGAGCCAAAATGATGCTTTTGTTGGATTAAATATATGTTCAAAGATCTGCAGAAGGAAGAGTGACTGTCAGAGTTCCTCACTGTATTCAAAATGTTTCTTTACGTGGTTTTCTGGACAACTGATAGAGACATTAGATGAGGGTAGTTTGCCTGGATATGAGGTGTTGGACAAGGCATCACAGAGGAAGTTAACAACATACAGTATTTTGGAAAAAGTGACAGAATGATAAACAGGATAGAAAATTGGTTGTAGACAAATGTTGGGAAGTCAGGCAGTCACTTATTAAGTGGGCCCTTCAAGGGTCATTGTTGGGCTCATTTCTTTAACATTTATGAATTATCTGGAGAGAGAAACAGAACTTGGAAGATAGAGTTTGGCCCCAAGCTATGCGTGTACAACTCCCACTGACTTCAGTGGTAGTTGTGTGGATGGATCTGAAAGCAGAATTGGTCCATAGTTGTTAAAATTAACAAAGATAAGGGGGTAGAATTTCAAAGCCACAGGTGGTAGGTACCTACATTTGAAAATGTACTCCAAGGATATGGATTGCAGCTGGAGAACTTATTCAGATTTGAGATCTAAAAGGGCTTTTTCACTCAGCATCTGGAACAGTCTATCCTTCATTGTAGTAAGTTGAACCATCATTTATGGATTTAGAGTTTTTAGGAAAGATTTATATTTTGAGACATAAGTCCAAATTCTGCAACCCTTAATTGACACTATTAGGAATTTTACTCCATTAAGGACTGGGGAAATTGGCCCCATTATATTTTTAGTATATGCCACTTTAAAAGCAGGGACTTTAAGTTGGCATGGGTAGATTTATGGTGCTAAATTGGTCCCTGGTTTAATTTCCCTGGCTTCTTTGGACTCTCATCAGGGATGAATTTGGCCCCAGATGTGCTTGTCAGCCATGTCCTATTATTTCATTTTTCTGATTAACATTTTGCTTTTTTTCCTAAAATAGCAAAAGTTAAATGAGTCAATCCAATACAAGAATTTCCAGATCGAGGTGACAAAAGACGGTTGCTTCCTTCATGGCTCAAATAAGTTTTTCCCATCTTTAAAAGAACTGATGGATCACTTGAAGGGACAGACCCTTAGAACGGACAACATAAGCTTTACACTGAAGAGATGCTGCCAGCCAAAACCAAAAGGTAGCGATTCTGTCTTCAGACTTTGTTCTTGAGAAGCTGAAGGCATTTCTGACCACAGAGGGACTTTGCATTTTGTTCTGTGTTTTTAATTATTTTTTGACAGATTTAAAAATTTAAAAAAAAAGTGTCCTTGTTTCAGGGGAGAAAAGCCCTTTTTAATAAAAAAGACTATGTACTTCATAGTACTGCAAGTATGATGAACAAATTATTTTTTGAGAAGTGTGTGATCTCAGCACAGGATGCTTAAGGGCTGTTGCTAATTGCTCGCATAATTTTTGCACAGTTTTAAAAGTAAGTAACACATTGCCTTCAGCATGTAAATACTTAGCCCTGTAGTATCAACAGTAGATGACTATTTTATTATAGCTCTGAAAGGTTTAAAAAAAAAAAATCTCACAACTGACTCATAATGAGTCTTGTTTAAATACCTCTTAATATTGTAAAACATAAGCAGTAATCATTTAGGGGCTTCCCCCACCCCCACAAAAGCAAGGGTGCTGCCATCCACTGTGTTCTTTGTTCTATCAAAGAAAGCGTGCAGGGCAGAATGTCATGTTACGACCTTTTGTTTAAATATCACTTGTTCTTGAGATCAAGTGTTAATAATAATAATAATTAAAAGAGAAAGGGGTTGATCCTGAAGCCATTACTCGGGTAGAACACACTTTGAAGTCTTTGGGAATTTTGTCTGAGCAAGGACTTCAGACTTTGTTTTAAAATTGGTTATGGGAGTAGACCAGAGCTTTGTGCAATGTTGTTGTGAATTTCATTAAAGTCACTTTATTAAAAGTGTACAAATTTCTTGTAGCTGAACTTTATGAAAGAGGAAGGACGTGGTGTGGTCCTGTTGATCAGATAATGGTTTCCTGTTAGAATAAGGGGAATAACAGATAAAGTAGCTACCTTTTTAGTTTGTGAAAAGTTTAGAGAAGTATAATTTGTACATATGAAAGGCATGTTGCACTGCTTATGTAACAACATTGACAGTGCTTCAGAAACTAAAGTAACAATAATAATTGTCTGGAGCACTGAGAGATTAAAGCAATTACATTTTAAACAGCCTAAATTCATGAGATACTTTTTGCAGTTGTAGTAATAATATTATTATAGGAGGGTAAACTTGTATCTCCTGTTTACCCAAGACTCCCACTGACTTCATCAGAGTTGCATCTGTTTATGTGAGTGTAAATTTGTCTTTTGACCGTGATGGGAACTCTTGTTGCCAATGAGGCAAGATCCCGAAGGTTCACTGTTCTGTCTCTCCCCTTCCTGTTTGCCTTTTTAAAAATAATAATAAAATAAACCCACATGTTTGTAAAGAAATTTTGGTGTGAAATGAAAAGCATTTTTCAGTCTTAGGTCTGTATAACCTTCCTAAAGTATTGTAAGAATGCAGAGTCATAATCTGACCTCGAGAGACATGTTCTACTCCCTGTAATGGCAATGAGAAAGGGGACACATGCATCTGAAGCCCCTATGGTGTTTTGTACTTGTGTACCTTTAACTAACTGCTGCTGTAGAGTGCAAGAAGACCAAATATGTACGTACATCAGATTGTAGATTTTCTCTGTACGGATACACAAGGGAGGGTGAGTGCGCACTGAGCCTTTATTCTGAGGCCCCACCCACTTCCAAGGCGAAGTGACAGTTTTTGCACTCTGGGCACTGGGACTGCTAGCACTCCCTGAAGTGCAAGCCATTCTGATTGGAGAGGAGAAGGGCTTTCTCACCATCTCCATACAGGCCAGCTGAACTGGCTGCCCTCAGAATGGAGTGCAGGTTATACCCACTTGATGGGTTGCCCAGAGGGCATGCAGGGAGCACCACGAAACACTGTCTATGTTGCTTTCCAGAGCTCTGCTTGAAGCATTGTGGAGTTGCAGTAACCCCAATGCAGGCCAGTGCTTAACATGCACTTTTGTGTCCTGTATATTTTTCAGTGCAGTGAGTACTGGCAATTTTTGTGGTGCTGTACAAAGCAACGCTAGCTAAGGTTATGATGGGGAGATTAAAAAATGGGCATTTTTTATTGGATTCTCTTCCAAGTGATAGTTAGATGCTAGGAGAAGTTACATGACCAGATAATCATATTTTAAGATTTTCCCCTAAAACTATCTGGGAATATTAGCTTGCAGTTAGCATATGGAAGATAAAACTCCACTATTGGAGGAACTATTAGAAGTAAGGAATTGCTAATTTAAGATTAAAAAATAAACTACAGCAAAGAATGTTTTCTCTCTTTCCTGTCCATCCTCCAGAAATCTCTAACTTGTTAGTGGCAACAAAGAAAAGCCAGGAATGGCATCCTGTTTGCCCTCTAGGTCAACTGAGTTTCCATCGAATCCTCAAAGAAGAAGTTACGCAGGTAAGTAGCTGCTGAATATCAATTTGCTTTGCTGATCCTTTCAGTTGCCTAATGTAACCAAACAAGAACGAAAAGCCTTCATGCCTAGGGAAATAACATGAAATCTCAACAGTGAAAGGGTCTCCCATCCCCCAAAAGAGACTTTAAAAAAATTATTATTGGTTTAAAAGAGCTGTTAAGCCACCCAACATGAACTCAAGCATTTTAGCAATGATGGGTTATAGGCACTTGTATAGCAGGAAGGAAATACCCTATGTACATGTTTTTCCATCAGGAAGGAAAAACACATTTCCCAGACTGGTTTTGGGAATCTTAATTTTATCACCCATACACCGTAATGCACTTTGTTTTGTAAAGTGTCTTATATTTTTAAAGGCTTGATTCAGTAGAGAAACACGGTACCCAAGACTTGAGATCTTGCCCAGTAGGAAACAGGAGGAACATTTAAGTGATTTAGGAGCTTAAGTCCCATTTTCAGAAGCGATGTAGGGATTTAGGAGCATAAGTCTGTCAAAAGTCAGTGGGATTTAGGTGACTATAATGGTATGTCTATACTGCCAAAAAAAACCTGCAGCTGCAAGTCTCAGAGCTTGGGTCAACAAATACAGTAACTCCTCACTTAATGTTGTAGTTGTATTCCTGAAAAATGCTACTTTAAGCAAAACGATGTTAAGTGAATCCAATTTCCCCATAAGAATGAATGTAAATAGTGGGAGTTAGGTTCCAGGGAAATTTTTTTCACCAGACAAAAGACATTTTATTTATATATATATATGCTATATATATATATATATATGCTATATATTTATATATATATGCTTTTGTCTTTTGTCTGGTGAAAAAAATTTCCCTGGAACCTAACTCCCACTATTTACATTAATATATTTATATATATGTGTTAATATATTTATATTTATATTAATATATAAAAATACACACACACACTATCAGTTTTAAACAAATAATTTAATATTGTACACAGCAATGATGATTGTGAAGCTTGGTTGAGGTGGTGAAGTGAGAGGGTGGAAGAGGGTGGGATATTTCCCAGGGAATGCCTTACTGCTAAATGATGAACTAGCACTCAGCTGAGCCCTCAAGAGTTAACACATTGTTGTTAATGTAGCCTCACGCTCTACAAGGCAGCACGAGTGGAGGGAGGAGAGACAGCATGGCAGAGAGAGAGACAGAGAGACATACCCTGTGTAGGGGAGAGAGAGATGCGCATTGCCCCTTTAAGTACGCTGACCCCACTCTAAGTACATTGCCTTTTAAAGTAGATCAGCAAGTTGAGACAGCAGCTGCTGCCAGCAAGTCCCATCCATCCTGAGCCCTGTCTGTCCCCTCCCCCGCTCTGTGGAGATGGGGGGCAGGAAGTGGGCAGGAGCAGGGAGAGGGGGACAAGCTGACATGAGCACCTCTTCTTCCCTTCCCCCCTCCGCACAGCAAGCAGGAGGCTCCCGGGAGCAGCTCCAAGGCAGAGGCAGGAGCAGCACAGGGCAGTGCCGGGAGGGACAGCTGAACTGCCCGGCAATAGTAGTCAGCACATACGTACTTCCTTTCTGCAAAAGATCCAAGGAGAATTCTCTGTTAATTTGAGAGGAAATGTCGTCTGTTTTTTCTAATATCCCTGACAATGAGTTCCATTGAAATATTACTTGCTGTAATTTTTTGGTAACACTGAAGTAATACATCAATGTCATCCTGTTGTAAATAAGAGGCCAGTCATCATTAATTCATTGGATATTCATTCTAACAACATTAAATCATGCTGGACTTGTTTGGTATTAATGTAGATCTAATATCTGACATCCTATTAATACTAAATGAGTTCAGCATGATAAAAAATACCATTTTCAGAGAATACCAAAAGGAGGAATTATGAGCTGTCACTTACTGTAAAATGTTACTAGTTTCTCTTTGGTGACAGATTGCTGATGGTGAAATCTGAATAGTACTAAAGCAAGTGGAATAGGGAATTTTAAGTGGTTGCAAGGAGTGGTTTTAAGTATTTTTGTAGCTCTACGCCTGTTTCTTTGATGCCTTGGTTTGAAAATGCTGGTTATACATTACGTTTTAGGATGAACACCTTGGAAGAGGAACAAGAACACAGATTTACTCTGGGATTCTCAATTATAAGGAAGATGAGAATGGAGGGTACCAGGATGAAAAAGAGAAAAAAGTCCTCCTCAAAGTCTTGGACCCCAGTCACAGAGACATTTCTTTGGCAAGTTCTTCCTCTTTTCAGTTCATAGTGTACAAACAAGTAGCCATGCCACCTTATTCATGTTCAGATGTTCATTATTTAAATAATTAGTTTGCATACAAAACTGAGGAAGTTGAAAAGTTAAGGCTAGCATTTTGCATGCAAGATGTTATCGAACGTTCCCTGGCAATACTCATGCACCTGACAAGATCAACCTAATTTAGTCAGGAGTCAGTTTTTTCGGATGAGTCACAAATCCAGGCCCTGATCCCACATGCAAGTAACTTCTCAAGTCAGCAGTCCCACTGAGTTCAGTGGACTATACACAAGGATAAGCATTTGTTGTAACTACTAGATTAGGCCCTGGTCCTGCATGCAGTAGGCTTGGAGTCAGGATGCTAGAGTCTATCAGTACCTCTGACACTGGTTCACCATGTAGCCGCAAGCAAGTCACTTAACCTCTCTGTGCCTCAGTTTACTCCTTGTGAACAGGCGCTGCTACTATACAGGAGGGTGGCGAGGCTTAATGTTGATAAGATGCTTTAAAAACCTTGGCTAAAGAGTTGGCACGGTATATAAAGTTTAAACGACAGCACTTCTACTGCACCGGTGTTTATGTAGCACTTTAACGTGTTGTTGATCCTGCATGTTACAGGAGTCACATTGATCTTTCCTGAACTTTATAATATTATGTCGCATTCAGTTGTTTCTTTACATGCCTTGCTTTAGAATAGCCACTGAACTGCTGGTATTTACTTTGACTTTTTCACTTTCTAATAGGCATTTTTTGAGACAGCAAGCACGATGAGGCAAATTTCCCACAAACACATCGTCTTCCTTCACGGGGTCTGTGTCCGCGATGTAGAAAGTGAGTTCGTTTAAAATCTGTAAATGTGGCTCTTATGAAGTGACGACATAAGCCGTTAAGGGAAGGGTCAGTCTTTTTGTTCAGCGCCTAGCACAACAGGTCCTCATCCATGACTGCAGTACGAATAATAAATAATCATCAAAGTAGTGGTAGAATTGGAATGAGGAGCCTTTCCTTCAGCTTTGTATCATATCAGAGTTTTTCCTCCTAATGCCACCTATCTTCTGGCAGTGTTTATAAGAATGGTTTCCTTGGGTCAGGAGACCAGGCAAGGTATTGACTTCCCACTTGTTGGAGTTTTGCCTGCCAGTAGAGGTTATCTCCTAGGTCAGGGTTGAGGAGGGGGCCAATGCACATACTGTACCTATTATGTGGCCAGTGGAACACTTTGTTAATCTGGACCCTTCACAAGCAGTGAATTCACTTCAGATTTAAAGCATTAGTACAGACACAGTGGTGTGGTGCAGATGCTCCAAAAAATGTAGCTCTCCATGAAAGACCCAGTTATGCCCTTTGGATTATTTCAGACATAATACTGTTGCTACATACTGAAGGCATGACTCTATTTTTGTAGATATCATGGTTGAAGAGTTTGTTGAATTTGGGCCACTGGATCTCTTTATGCACCGGAAAAGTGATGTTCTTACAACTCCTTGGAAATTCAAAGTAGCCAAACAGCTGGCAAGTGCACTAAGCTACTTGGTAAGTAGACAGCATGCTAGGGGGAAAAGTACTGCCTGTAGGGTTTTTTGGGTCTAAATTGCAAAATTAGTGTGCAATAGCTGCCAGTGAAATTCCTTTTTCTGGATATTGTTAAATAGAACACACAGGAACATCTGTGGTCTGGGGTGGGGTGGAAGTCAGACCTCCTTGTTGTTTTTATTATATTATTTCAAATAATGTCCAAGGCTCCTAGAGTAGCCTATTTTAATGTCAAATCAAATACATAAATACAGTGCCCATCTCTGTCACTGTGTGACCTCAGGCAAGTCACTTAACGCCCCTGTCCTTCGTTTACATCCCTTATGAAAGAGGGATGATGATTCTTGCCCATTTTTACATAGTGCATTGAGAGCTGTGAGTGAAAGTGGCATATAAGGGGGAAGTTCCCCCCCTCCACCTTCCTCTCATGCTCCAGGAGCATTTCTCCCAAACTACTCTTTGGAGCTCAGCCTGGATACTTTATATCTCTCTCTTGAGCTGTGTAAGCAAATGTACTTGCATAGCATGGCTGAATCATTGTATTTATTGTAACCTTCTTTTGACTACAGGAGGATAAAGAGTTAGTACATGGAAATGTGTGCACAAAAAATATACTATTGGCAAGAGAGGGAATTGACCATGAATATGGTCCTTTCATTAAACTGAGTGACCCAGGAATTCCAATAACTGTGCTATCCAGACAAGGTACCGTATAAAACCAGATTATTCATTTTACTGTGGTTGGGAAGGAAGAGAGGAAATATTATTTTACCAGAAAGTTCCTTCCAGTTCACAGCCTGGTATTTCTTTCTTCCATTCTGTACAGTTTTGAGCTATAGTTTTGTGGATACACATAGTAAAGTGGAATGTTGCTTACATTCAGTGTTTGTTGTATTTGGTTACTTTGTCATTCTGTACACACACACACTTACACACACACACACATTGTAAAAAAGCAACATTGGGTTTAATGAGCTAATACAAGAGGAACCCCAGTTTTATGAAGATCTCAGGGCACGTCCAATACTTGTAACTAGTTCTTTGTTAAAGTGCTGTAGTGCAATACAATGCTGAATAAATTGGCAGTTTTTCTAGCCCTTCGTTGATATTAACTCCAGAGTATGTAAACTGTCTTTTATCTAAGAATGTGTCGAACGAATCCCTTGGATTGCACCTGAATGTGTTGAAGATTCAAAAAATTTAAGTGTTGCAGCAGACAAGTGGAGTTTTGGCACAACACTGTGGGAAATCTGCTATAATGGAGAAGCTCCCCTGAAAGATAAGACGTTAGCAGAGGTAAAAGTCTGTTTCATGAGTCTTACCTTGCTGTGTGAAATGCATCTTCTTTGGCACTTATTGTTTCCATACTAGAGTTGATAGTAGTTTAATATTTTCTGTTCAACCAGCGATTTAAATCCCATGTGAAAATTCAGTACAGGTGGGTTTGCTAAGGTGGATGCTGCTGCTTAGAATACTGCAGGTCTAAACTAGGAATTGGGCTTTGTCTGACAACAGAGATAAATAACTAATGCTTGACTACTGACCCCATATCAGCTTGTTGAATGTGGGATTTCTTAACACAGCGTAATAAGTGATTAGTGCTAATGCAGGCGCTTTTGAGGCACCCGCACCAAAGGGTTGCCTATATGACATTTAAATCACACTATTTATCCCAAAGCACTTGACAAATAAGACACAAGATTCAATGAAATTTAGTTACCTGGGGGGAAGAGGGCAAGATCCAGCCAGCACAGTGAATGAGCAGGAGAGAAGGGCATCTAGCCAGCACCGGCAGAGCAAAGTACTGCACTGACAGTGCCAGATGGAAAGCCCTCCCTCCATTTTGTTTGCCACAGGTTTCATTTATTTGCTAACAACTGTTCCCTTAAGCCACTCCCAAGACTCACAAAAGAAAAAAAAAAAGACCCCTTATGATCAATAAACTGTCACCTCTGTGTCTGGATGTAATTGAACTAACTCAGCTTATTTTCTGAATAGATGACTGCAGTTCTTAGCTCTTAGAATCACTGACTCTCCCATGTTAATTAACACACAGCTCTCTCATTACCCCCAGCCATTGATCCCTTCAATCAGAGCTCTTCCAATAACACTGGCTTTCCGTAGTCTGAAACATTCACGGAGGTAGACAGGATTCCCTTCCCAAAACTATGCCATGCTGGGCTCTCTTCTTTCATCACATCCTCTCTTTCAAGCTGGGATTTCTTCTTTCTTCCATCCTCCCCCAGTGCCTGGCTGACTCACTCCCTACTTCCTTTCCCCATTCCTCCCAGTCCTATGTTAAGACCTGTCGCTCCTCTGCCCTGCCCCCTTCCTCTCCTGCAAGCTTGGGCCCCCTACATCCTTGTCTGTCCCACTAATATTCTTTAATCAAACCAAAGCCATGTTCCCCCTCACCACTGCTGGGATCCCCACAGCTAAGATTCCATTTGCAATTCTTCTCCCGTGAAGTTCTGCTCTTCCAAATAAGCCTGCACAACAACTACTAAACTGTTCAAGGAAAGTATCTGGGTCCCTCAGCCACTGCTGGGGGAAGAGGTAGCTCAGCAGAAGAGCTGAGCTGCTGAAAGGAATTTGCTGCCTTGACAACAGTGTGTTCCATCCTCCTTTCCCCTCCCTAAAATGCTCCTTTTAACCAATACATCATGGGGGCAGCAAATCCTGAAGTTCCTAGACAACGCTTTTTGTGAGGGATACAGTGGCAAAAAGATGACTTTTCCAAAAGGAGATATATACCAAACCCTTCTCAGAAATGGTTGCTCTGAGCTATCCCAGACTATGCAGAAACTAGTCTCCTCTGGAAGGCGACACCTGTGCAGAGTTTCTGGTGAAAAGGAACTGTTTTGTGGAAGCTGGGCTGGGAGAAAGATCAAAGTCAGATTTATCATGGAAAGTGTCTTACAATAGCTGTGGAGTTATAGTATGGCTCTGTAATATAAGGTCTAATTCATGCTGGGTTTTCTGTCTTGTCTTACAGAAGGAGAGGTTCTACGAAGGGCACTTCATGTTGGTAACACCATCCTGCAAGGAACTAGCAGATCTGATGAAGCAGTGCATGCACTACGACCCCAATCAGAGACCGTTTTTCAGAGCAATTATGAGAGACATCAATAAAGTGGAAGAACAAAGTAAGAAATGATTTTGCTTGTTAGTTTGATATTAAAGGAAGGTTGATTTATTTGGCTAAGTTGGTAACTTCATGTACTAGCAAAGATTTACCATAACAACACATACTGGTAGCAGAAATTCCATATGTAATACTATTGAGGGGGTGAGTTTTATCCTGTTGAAACAATGGGAATAAAACATGTCTGTGGGTATGTGGAAAGACTATGTAATTTCTATGTTGCGTGTGGGTTAAAGAGCTGAAAGAATTGCAGCCAGTTTTGATATTGTGTATGTCAAGCTATGTGGGCCCAGTATGACTGGAGTCATTTGGGAATCTTAATCAGGGCACAGATGTAGGTACAGAAAACTGTGGATCTGATCCAGTTTGCAGAGAAGTTGCTAAAGGGCATCATGTTTTCAAAGGAAACTTGACATTACTTTGGACTTCTCTGCTCCCATTACTGAATAAGCCTCTTCCTTAGTCCTTATTCTGTTAATTAGCACTTTTCATGTTCAGAATGCTCTGTCAGACACTAAACAACTAATCCTTATTTCCCATCTCTGGAAGGGAGATGTGGGACCACCCAAAATACTCATCCCCTTCTGTAGATTGAGCAACTAAGAGTCTAAATCTGAATCTTGGAGAATAACCCACAAAGACCCAGTAGCTTATCAGAGCTAGGCATTGAGACAAGCAGCAGAGCAGGAGGTGGGCAAACAATCAGTGAGGGGAGGGAGGAATCTTCTAGCATTCAGCAAGGAGGAGGAGAGGCAGGGATAGACATGAGTCAAGAGCTTTGGACAGGAGTAAAATCTAAGGAATAAGGGGGCTCTGTGGGACCCTGTCTAACTTGGACTGTGTTGATGCTGTTTTCCATGTCAGATCCTGATATTGTCTCTGAGAAGAAGCCTTTCGCAGAGGTCGATCCCACTCTCTTTGAAAAACGATTTTTGAAAAGAATCCGAGATTTGGGAGAGGTAAGTAGAGTGGTGTGTTTAGGCCGTGACCTCAAGAAGCAGACATATGACTGAGCCTTGTCTCTCACTGACACTGCTCCCGGGCTCCTTTGGGCGCCCCCACTGCCTGCCAGCCGAGGAATTCTCCCAGTGCAGAGGAGTGTTTGTGGAAGAAGAGGTGGTGTGCACTTTTAAGCACATACCTCATAGGGCTGTTGGAGGGGTGGGGAAGGGGATGATTTACAGGTGCTCCACTACACAGAGACTGGGATAGCGCAAGTACAGGCATCTAGGCTAACCCCTTCAGGATAAAAAGGACCGAGCCAAACATGGAAGGTGCACTCCACACACAGATTTGGGGAAAAATCTAGCCGGGGGGATTAGAATTCACTGGTAATTTGTTACCCAGAGGAGCAACGTCACCAGTCGTCTCTTTTTGATGTACCCTTTCTGTAGCATGATGAGAAAAACTGAATTGTAAATGCCTGAAGTATTGCACTGAGCATTATCTGGCTAGTGATCACAGTCCAAAATGGTTTCCTTTTTTCTTTTAAAATTAGGGTCACTTTGGCAAGGTTGAACTCTGCAGGTATGATCCAGAAGGTGATAATACCGGAGAGCAGGTGGCAGTAAAGTCCCTGAAACCTGAGAGTGGTGGGAATCATATTGCTGATCTGAAGAAAGAAATTGAAATCTTGAGGAATCTTTATCATGAAAACATTGTGAAATACAAGGGAATTTGCATAGAAGATGGTAAATTTTCAAGTAGAAGATTAAAAATATAAGATTTTTCCTTCTATGGTTCAGCATAAAAACTTACTCTGGATATGAACTTAGATTTTTTTCTTCTTGGTATAGGAGTTAAAATCTCTCTGATGTTTCTCCCCTTCTCACTGACTGCCCCCTCACGAAAAATGTGTGTGTAGACAATTAACAATGGCTCAGTTACAATCCCGTGGAAAATAGAGTGTTTATTAAGGAAGCACAGACATAATCATAACTATACCTCATATCAAAGCAATTGCGGTGCCCAATGTTACTGAGGTCATATTTACATTAAATCCTTTGCTTGGCTCTGTCTCATTAAACATGTCTGCATTCTTTAGCTGTCACAATGATCACTACTTTAAAAAGTCAGTATTTGGCTGGGAGCCCCACTTACCTGCCTTTTGAAGTAGGGTCTCTGTCTGCTTATAAATTTATACAGCACCCAGCACCATGGGTGTTGCTGACACTGATTGGCGCCTTGGGGCAATACAGCCATGAATATAAATAATTCCAAGTATAGGAAAAAACCCCGGTATCTTAGATGCCACTAAGGTGGTAACTGTTGAGCCAGCCTGGTAGGATGAGTGTTGGAGTTAAAGCTATGGTGAAATGAGCATTCTTACTATGTTTTCAGGAGGAAGCGGGATTAAACTCATAATGGAGTTTCTTCCTTCTGGGAGCCTAAAGGAATATCTCCCACGAAATAAGAGCAAAATCACCCTGAAACATCAGCTAAGATATGCAGTTCAGATCTGCAAGGTAAGCCTGGAAATGGAGTCTTTCAGCAGCACAATGTCTGTGTAATTTGTAAGTACTTGAAAAAGGGGGAGGGGGACGGTGTACATGGACAAGGTCCCTGCTCCTAGGGGGTTTGCATTACTTATGTCTCTTACCATGTGTCCAGCAGCTGAAACATAACGGAGCTATCATAGTTATCAGTATGGAGAGCTGCTGCGGAGTGAGCTCATGGAAAGTGAGTGGTTTTGAAGGAGGAAAGGAAGGGTGGTTGACACGCAGAAAAGCTGGCGGCAGCTCCAGCAAAGAGGATGGGAGTGAAAAGTTGCTAAGCAGAGATGTGGCAGGACAAAAGGGAGCATTCAGGAGGGGGACCATGGGAGGAGCTCAGAGGAGCTGGAAACAAGAGCCAAGCAGTAGGCAAGAGGAGAGCTGTGCAGGATCTCAGAAGCAAGGACAAGGAGTGTGCACTTGATACAGAAAATGAGGGAGCAAGTGGAATGATGTGGTCACAACAGCAGGAGTGGAAGTGCGTGTTAGGAAAGTGAGGAGAGGAGGTGACAGCCAGTTTGTGAGCTTGGGAGAACGGTGGAGTAGGCAGTGGTGATTGGCGATTAGATACCATTTTAGATGTATTTAAATTTGAAATCAATTGGTCATTGGGGAATAGATGCTGGAAAGACAGCTAGGTACAAGACTGAGCAAAGGCCAGAAAAGCAGATCAGGCCACCCAAGGGCAGAGTTTAAAGGGAGGAGCAGCTGAGGACAGACTGACAAAATGGAGGAGAGGGGAGAAAGAAGAGCAACCACTAGAGATGATGAAGGTGTCAATAGTGAGTGAGGTAGAAGAGAAGCTGGGGGACTGATTTATAAAAGGAGGTGGGGAAAGTAACATGGACCTGAATACTCAGGGTGTTAGTGTAACCGGCTTTTTCTCCCTCTTCAGGGAATGGATTATTTGGGCTCTCGTCAGTATGTTCACCGGGATTTAGCAGCAAGAAATGTCCTTGTTGAAAGTGAGAACAGAGTGAAGATTGGGGACTTTGGCCTCACCAAAGTAATTGAAACCAATAAGGAGTACTACACCGTCAAAGACGATCTCGACAGTCCAGTGTTTTGGTAATGGGATACAACAACTCAGCTTCATTAAATAGTCTGTGTAATGTAGTTATTTAACCTGCTCCAGGAAACTAATGCTTTCTGGAACTGTTTTTCTGTTTCAATAAGTCATGTTTTCCAAAGTTAAGTAAAACACACACACAAATTCCATATAGCCATCCACCCCTCTTATTTTGAATGATATATTTCTTTTTAATATTTTATTTGGCTTATATGCCAAAGTTGGGGATGGATCACTTGATGATTACCTGTTCTGTTCATTCTCTCTGAAGCACCTGGCATTGGCCACTGTTGGAATACAGGATATTGGGCTAGATGGACCTTTGGTCTGACCCAGTATGGCCGTTCTTATACTGATGTGCTGCATAAGGGTTTTACCTGGATGGTATATTTTGATTGCTTGTGCTGCAGCTCAAGCCTTGTGGCAAGAGAGAGGGTGTGTGTGTGTATAATTCCTTTTATATACTCACATGTTGATTTATTCCACACAAATGATACCATAGGCAAATTATTTTAAATGCATGCGGGTTAAGCCATCAATTTTACCTTTTACAGCAGGAGTGTATGTATTGAGTGATTTGTGCAGCACTTACTGAAATTTAACAGAGCCATGTTACATCCGTAGGTATGCTCCAGAATGTCTGCTTCAGAGCAAGTTTTACATTGCTTCAGATGTCTGGTCATTTGGAGTGACGCTATATGAACTACTGACCTACTGTGATTCAGAGTCTAGTCCAATGGCGGTGAGTGGTTGTGAAAGGAAATGTTACTTCAACATCAGCAATTGAATTTTAATCCAACACTAATTCTGCTCATAAATATCTTGAAAAATAGCAACTTGAGCTTTGTTTAAAAAGACGGGACCTGAATCATTACCTTATTACTTACTCAAAATCAATGAAGAGGTGGAATGAATTTCTCTAGCTTATGGAAACAAAAGGTCCGGAGTGCTCTTTTCAAACATGGACTCTCGCATCTGGATGCTCAAACCATCAGTAAACGTTTTTTTGCTTAAGAACAAATACGAGTATCTACATGTGGGTATTAGGTGTCTCGTTAAGGAAGCCATATTTAAAAAATTGTGCTTCCTGTATTCTCATGAGAGGATGGGAAAGAAATGAGAATACTGTATGAATACGGGTTTATAACTAGTCTTCATTTTGAGATTAAGTATTTCTCATGTCAAGTTTAACTGTTACGGATTCATTTGGCAAGAATTATAAATAAATGATCCATGTGACTTTTACTTGTTACAGGAGTTTTTGAAAATGATTGGCCCAACTCAAGGCCAGATGACGGTAACGCGGCTTGTACGTGTATTAGCAGAAGGAAAACGCTTGCCCCGGCCACAAAACTCCCCAGAAGAGGTATAAACTAGATTGATAGCCAAATGTATACAAGCAAACTTTTCTTCTCAAGCTTTCTGAAGTGTTATGTTAAAAAAAAATGTTCCTAATGAGATTCCAAAGTCTGACACCTCCCCGGAAGCAAAAACCTCTAAGGTCTGAGTCCCATATAATTCATTATATAGTCCTTTGATTTCTGAAGTATAGAGCTGGTGCATGTACTACACAGAGGCTGTGTTCATACAGACACGCCATTCACGCCAGTGGGTCAAAGTGGGACCATCGATACCATAACCAAAGGCCTCTACCCCTTGTGCTAAAGGACAGCTCCTTTTCCGTTTCAGGAGCTGGCGCTTAGTACCTGAGCCAACTCCCACTGAAGTCGTTTGGATGCTTCCTATTGATTTTAGTGGGAGGTGGATCAGGCTTTTAGTCACTAGTCCCCAGCCACTAGCAGCACCTGTGATGACATTCACTAAGCTGATGTTAACTCTAATACTTTACGGCTCACTTGTTCTGTACAGCATATGGCCTGCAATGCTATAAGTAGCCCTGAATCAAGGGGGTGTAGTTGTTTCTATCTGTTCTCATAGCTGATATACCTGACACCACTTCTCAACCCAGATGGCCAACCTTTGATTTTAAAATGTAACGGAAGCTCACTTCAGCTCAGATCATCAGCTAGTGTAAATCCGCATGGCTCTGTTGGCTTTAGTGGAGCTACTCCTGTTTACATCAGCTGGTCTTTATTGAGAAAATGAACAGTCTACTATTCACCCTTTAAATTTTTTTTTCTCATTCCTAGGTGGACCAACTGATGAGGAAATGTTGGATATATAATCCAGGTGACCGGACGACCTTTCAAAATCTTATTCAAGGATTTGAAGCACTTATAAATAAATTATAATTAACATTTTTGTATTGTCAGTGCTTTAAATGTATGTTAAATATAAATGGCCAGGTTCTTTTATTTTAACTACTGTAATTTGTACTCTGGCTATGCTAATACGTGTTTAAGGGTTTCTTTTTCCACTGGTTTCCCTTTTTTGGTGTAATGAACACTTGGATCAAAATATTTAAATTCCCTAGCAGAAAATCTTTAAGCACTCTGCCCTTGGTAGGGTATTACTTATTAAAAAAGGCTTGTTCATTGATCAACCGGTCCAGCATTTAGATTATACTGAACTAACACAAATTGGAAAGAACTGTGTCAAGCAAGGGAATTTATGATGGTCCCAAGTCACATTGCACGTCAACAGATAAAGCACATTAAACAAGTGTTCTGCAGCTAGAATGATTTTCTTGAATAACTAACTCAGAAGATTGAGCAGAACTTTCCATAGCAATTTAATTGCTTTTCAAATAATTTTTAGGAAAGTGGTAAAATAAAAAAAAAAAAAAAAAAGTGGGCAAAAAAGGTCATCTTTCAATGCATCTGCATTTCAAAAATATTTTGGGCACATAACATTCAGTTCAGATACTGTATCAATCAGGGTTATCTAACCAAAAAGCTTTAACCTGCAATTTGAAGTCCTGAGCTTTTATATTCAAAAAATAAAACCTATAAATGTAAATATTCCCAAAAAAGCATTTACCAACTTTTATGAATCAGAGGGGTAGCCGTGTTAGTCTGGATCTGTAAACAGCAACAAAGAGTCCTGTGGCACCTTATAGACTAATAGATGTATTGGAGCATAACCTTGACGAAGTGGGTATTCACCCACGAAAGCTTATGCTCCAATACATCTGTTAGTCTGTAAGGTGCCACAGGACTCTTTGTTGCTGTTTACAACTTTTATGAGTTTGCATTTCACTGCAGAAACCCAGTTTCTTATTACAGCTTTTTTAAAAACAAAACAAAAAAAAACCCCCAAGCTAAATACTTTCCCCATTTTTATTGCATCCTATAAACTCAATCACAATGAGGATTTTCCTGGAAGCCATGTTTTTTTGGGCCGGACATTTTTCTGTCCTGCACGCCATTGCATTTATTAACACCTGTTTAAAAAAACATGAGGAACAAAAATTAAATGAGTATTTAGATTATTCACTTATTGCATTAGAAACAGCTTTTGGACCCCAATTTGGTATGCAGACTGCCAAATTATACAATTAACCAGTGGGGCCAGACTGGGTCTGCTTGAGTTCTATGACCATAAACAGATTTTGCAGTTGAATCAAGGACACGGAAGTCATATAATGTGACTTTGGCAAGCTTTTATTGATGGTAGATTATGCAAACTGGCAACCTTTTGCTAATCCTCTCCCTAGAATTTAGGCAATATTGTCTCCCCCAAACCTGGATTCTGAAAATGCTTAGAGGGCACACTGAGTGGCAGTAATAACTGAAAAATGTTTTTACATATTAAAGTATAAATGTAATTACTGAACCCCAAACTGGTAGGATTCATTTTTACAGTATTATTTTTTATTTCTGTACTTCACTTATGAACCTGAGTAGAATCTATATGCACTTTGTTACTCTTTATACAAATTAATAAAGATTTTTTTTCTTCGTGTGTGTGTGTGTGTGTGTGTGTGTTAATTATAAATTACATTGTGCAAAGCTGTTACTTTTTTAGGGAAGATAAATTTGAAATTTTGCTATAGCACCCTGGTGTAAAATGATAGAGTAGGCTGGAGATTTTGTGCTTTCACACAAATTCCACTGTAAATGGAGCAGTAATTTATTTTGTTGAAAAGGGTAACAGTTCTAAAAAGTTGCAGATACAATAGTTTAAACAAAATACTACAGGTGAATTTTCAACACCAATCAATACATACATGTATAATCTAACAAAACCAATCAAATGCATTGCTATTCTGCTGTCTTAAGGCAGGCGTGCAGAGCATTTACATAACACAGCAACTGTGTTTGCTAAAAAAGTCCTGACTCTGAGCTACTGCAAAAAACTTTGAGTTTATTCAAGACTTTTTTTTTAAAATCAGTAAACTTTAAACATGGCTTAAAAGATAACCTTGGAATAAAGAGATTAAATTAAATTTACAGCCATTACATGGTGGGAGCACTACGAACATCAATTCCATTATTATTGCAATTTAGTCAAAGATGGAAACATTGAGTTGCAAAGGGATTACAAGAAAGTTAATTCACATGGTCAGTTGGCAAGTGTCTTATTCATAATTTAACTTATATGAATATTAGTAATGAAAACATGGATTTCCACCACTGCAGATACAAAAATTGTAGGCAAAAAATAACATTTGATTTAAGGTGATTTGGTGATAGGACTTGGAGCTGGTAAATCAAATTTAAGATAAAAAAACCAGTCAGAGAGAGAAAAAAAAAGTTTTGAAAGTTGCTGAATGGACCTCTCAGCCCAGTGCACAAGTCAGGGAGAAAGAAAAGCACTAGGCAAAGGCAAAAGACTATTCCAGTTCTGGCTGGTGGAGACTGAGTACAGTACTAGTTATCATACTGCAAGAGAGGTAATTCCTTGGAGAAAATGACCCTCTGTATATAAAAAAAAAAAAAAAAAAAAAAGAGAAAGAGGGGGGGAAAAAAAAAAAAAAAAAAAAAAAAAAAGGGCAAGAGAATGGGGGGTAGCAGGAACAAGGAAGTGGGAAAAGTTCATGGTGAGAGAAGGAGTCTACAATGAAAATCTTTTGAAGGGAGGGGTTCAAAAGGGATGGAATATATATATATAAAAATATAAACGTAGGTGTAAATAATAAACCCAGCTGTCTCTATGCTGTATCATATGCACCATACTCATAAATGCCAGTGAGAGCTGAGTGAGTAGAGATTAGTCCTGTCTAAAGAGGACTATTTGATGCAAAAAGAACACATCATAAAGGCCTAACCCTGAAGTCCATGGGAATCGGGGGCATTCAGAACTTTGGGTCCCAAATGACCAGTGGGGATAGCTGAAGCAAATTGTAAAAGTAAGTTTGACACCTGGAGACAGAGTAGAGTGAAGGTAAAAAACAGGAAAGTGGGATTAACAAAACCAAACTAGGACAGGTGTAGTGGGCTTGGGCAGCATTTACTCCTCTACTGTCTGAACAACCCAGAAATTAGAGAAAACAAAATTGGCTGTTAAATTTTTAGCTTCTTTTTGAGCAACTTTTATACTGATCCGCTTACAAAGTGGTTGCAATTATTTTGGTTAGTTTTACTGTTCCTGCGCATTGAATTTTCATTACTAAGTGGAGGGTAGCTTTTAGATTTTAGTTTTTGGGAGACTCTCTCACACCAGTTCAAATCCAGTGGTTAGCAAGACCTAGTATTTTACACAGATTTCAGAAGCAGATTAGGGCAGAAAAATTCATTCACAAACAATTGCATATAAAAATGACAACCACCTCTTGGGACAGAATATCAATAGCTAAGATTACACCTTTGTTCTAACTAGCGCCTCTGTACTCTAGATTGATGCTGGTAGGCTCACAATATAACAAACTTATTTTTAACAAAATGTTTACTGAAAAACTCATGGGCTCTGTTAATACACCTGGTGTCTCCAATGTTTTGGGGAAGATTTTTAAAAATATAAAGACTAAGTGCAGAAGGCTCAACTCTGGAAAAGGTAAAACTGAAAAGCACACTCAAGATTTTTTTTAAAAATTATGACTAAGACAATCTCACCTTCCTCATCTAAGGAACAAGGGAAAAGTCTCCTTTACTACTATTTTCATTGCTTTTGACTGACATGATCAACAATCACCAAAGGAAACTTCTTTGCAGGCATAAGACAATCATTGTCAATTCTGACAAGTTACAGTAAGATCATGTATTATGAGAGACACCATTGTATTATATTATTTAACAAGGCAAATAATGAATGAAAAATGTCCAACTAGTTGTCTTTATTGCTACATATAATTTATTTGGAAAATTTGCCTGAATTGTTCCTTTTAGGAATGTGTCACCCTATATAAAGATGGATGGGTATGAAGTTAAGGCAGTAATAAATACAGAGGTACAAAAAGGTCACCTGTTGGCTTTAAGGCAGGATTGGTTGATTGGATCTCAATAAACACGCTTTTTTTTAAGATAGGATTCTGCATAATTTGATGCTGTGCCCTGAGTGTGCTGGCCAATATATTCAACTGGGCCAGCTTCTGGGGAAGAAATGAGGTGTGAGGAACTTCGCTTTTCACTTCTTACTGGTGCCACCTGTGCAAAAGAAGAAAGTAAGTGACAACCCAAACTAAGTGATCAGAGAAAACAGTACCATTTGTGGTTATAAAGAGTTCCAAGCTGAGGTGTTTTATACTACGCCCGAATGGCATTAGCTATTTAGTCTAGAAGTTCTAATCATTGCCACTAAGTGCTAATATCCCAGTCCATCCTGATTTCTTTAATTATTTTATTTTTATACACACACATCTCAGGATGTGGTCTCTTTGAAATTCAGCTCTGAAATGTGCTTTACAGATGCTGTAAAAAATGTAGTGAGGGCTTGGGTGTGGAAATAAAGAGCTTTCTTTATTTCAGGCAACAGGTTAATCAATCATCTAATGCCAGGATTCAGACAAGTCTCTGGATGCCCAGGCACACTGTATATTTGTTTAGTCCATGCCAAAGGAATGGTCTCTGACTGCCTTCTATGGAATGTGGCATTAATACAAGCTTGGGAGCAAGCTGTCTAACATCAGCTTCATCTATGAACTTTCCTCCTTTAACTAGAAAAAAGGAGATTGAAAACCAGTTGTTATCTCAAACACCTGAACTATTTCTTTCCTCTCTGGGCTATGATAACTCTATCTGGATGGAACCTACTGACAGAGTTTCCGGCCCTGTGTTTGGGAACTTAAAGTGAAATCCTTTACTATGTACACAACACCCAGCAACATCCATAGCCCTTCCCCATCTTTGTTACAAGGTACATCTCAGCCAGTTCTTGCCAAACAAGTGCTACCACCAGCATCTAGATTTGATCCTTCACAAAGCCCGGGCTACCCTGAGACTTTCCTAATCAAGATGTAAATAGAAAAGCTTTGGAATTGGCTTGGTAGGTGCCACAAGGTTCATGTTTGCCCTAGTTTACCAAAACATTTTGTAGTTGGCACAATACTCATTTAGACTTTCAAAAGTCCTAATTATCTTTTAGCCACTTGGTGGCAGCAAGAGACAAACAAGGCATGCTACCACCTGCATCTAGATTTGGCCATGTCTGAAATCACTCAGTTTCTCCTCTCACCTTATTTAATGCATTCTGTGGAGTAAGCTGAAAGCTGCCTGGCTGGCATGATCCCTGGGTTCCGGTGTAATATGAAGGCATAACCTGCAAATAGGTATTGTAGTCTCCATAAGATATAGCAGGTTCCTAAATGGAGAAGAGGATCCATGATAAACCAAAGGTCAAAACAAAACTATTTATTTTTAAGTAATTACTCTTATTTGACGATAGTAACTATCAGTGGAAAGATATGGAAATATCTGAGTCAAACCAAGTTTCTAAAGGAAAGAATTTTTAGTTCAGAACAGCTCAGGCCTACAGCAATTTATCTCTCTCATTGAGTCTGATATAGGAACTTTTAAAGGATTGTGTGCATAGAGATTTAAAAAAAAAAAAGGAAATTTGGTTTTGTATTTTTTAGATTTTGCCTACCATTTGCACTGCAGCACCTACTGGGGATCTATAACAATGTGAGAGCTAAATAGCTCTTGGATAATACCTTAGTGGGAAATAACTTGATAATCTCTTGTTCACTTATGCTGTTCTATGGCTGCAATGTATGATCATTTTTGGTGCACCCCTGCTCTATTTTACAGCACATGGTGAAAACTTTAGGTTGTAGGATCCTAGGTACAGGACGGCTTAGGGAATACCAAAGACTGAGTGTTTGGGATCCACACGGTGACTCTCTGGCACCATTTTCCCCACACAATCTGGTCCTTTCTGTTTACAGTAGCGCTGAAACACATGTAGCATCCTAATGCTAAAGGAGAAAAGCAGTCAATGGAAATGTGAAGGAAATTCATTTCACTTTTACCTCGGAAGCTTCATTTTCAAATTCACCTACTCTTGCTTGAGTAGCGTTGTATGCCTGCGCATAATGCTGATACCACTGCTGGACAGCCTCCTATAAATGAAAAAAAACTCGTTCACTTCATCTGCCTGCTATGGTGATTTTACTTTATGCCAATTTCCCATGACCTTCACAGGGCACTAGATTTAATTAAAGACAAAATCTCTCCAAGACACACAAAAACAGATTTAAAACCAATAATAAAAATCCAACGGAACAGTTTAAATATATGTTTTAAGTGATTATGTGATAGGTGTCAGACTGACCACACTAAAGTCTTCTATTCACCCAGAAGATATAGAACAATTATATGTCTGAACCTCATCTAGTATAGTATATGTTTGTAATGCCCATTACACCTTAAATAACTTGATTCGTTGGTTTGGAATTTGTTTATCTTATAGCTCGTGAAAAAGACTTCATTCTGCACTTGTCATCTAAATTGTTACCAGGACCCAAGTGATAATATCCTCTTTATTAACGACATAAAAATTGATCAAAATGCTCTATAATTTATAGTACCATTGAGCCAAGTAACTCCATCATCTTCACAGCCCTATGGGATGTCTTTACAACAGGTCCTACTCCAAGTAGAACACAAAACAACAACATGCAACTACAGTGTAACTTCAGTTATCTATAAGCAATAAAAATATACCAAGCACCCCATTACAGGAAGGAAAGTACTGTTAGCTAACATACCTGTGTATAATCCCCATACTGTTGAGAATAATTAAAGTAGTTTTCCATTGCATGTTGTGATGTAGTTCCCTGAGAGACTGCAGCATCCACTATGTTGCTTGAAAGCCCAGGGTGCTGCTGTGTACTAGTTGCTTTGCTGGCAACTCCTGCTCAAAACAAAATGAATATATTCAGTTTATACATGCTGTGCAACCATTAAGGGGCACACTTTGATCTTGGATACACTTGTGTAAACCCAGAATATTGTCACAGACCTGAAATTTATTACTCCAGATTTACACATTTAACTGTAATCAAAATCTAGCCCAAAATATAAAAGATCTTATGTTTGATAGAAAATAGTTTCTAGAATGTACATAAATTCGGAACAAATATGCTAACTGTACATTTGCATTAGAAATACTGCAGCACATAATATCTCTTTACAGATAAGTACTCATATAAACTGTATTTTTCCAACTAGAAAATCAGTTATGAAGGTCGTTTATATCAATTTACTTTTCTTCTCGGTGCAAGTTCTTTGAAAGAGAATCCAAGGTTTTATTAATGACAAATGCTGTGGTTGTTGGGATCGTTTAGTAAGCAGAAAAACAACTTACCACACTCTGCTCTTGAAAGCCTTAAATCAAATCACAAGCTGTTAGACCAGCATCTGCGGAATGGCTGCTTACCTGAAAGACATACACCACGCAACACGCTTGCCAAATTCAAGTAGGGATTGGTACTAAGACGGATTTCTTTGGGTGGTTCTCCCAGGAGCGAAGTCTGGTTTTTTGAGGGAATCTGTAAAAATGTTATAAATCGTCATTCATTCCATTTTTCAGCTATCACTCAAGTCATAAGTAAAACAAAAGCAATGACATGTGCTTGTCTCTACATGACTTTAAAAACATGCAGATTCCATAGGTTTTACAGCAGAATATCTCCACATCGATCCTGAACTGAATCATCTGAACAGACTGCTCAGATCACAGATATTTTTTCTTGCCAAGTAGTTTGTCAGCCAAGTGTCTCTTTGGACCAGCAGGGAAGGGTTGGGGAAGGGGGGAAACTTAGTTTACCTGAGAATATTTAAAACCTCACTAAAAGCCATCAGATTAATACGCTAACAGTAAGCATGTGATATAGACGACTAGCTTCAACTCAAGTCTCTGGCAAACCAAGGACTGATGAACTCTGACTTAGGGAGGCAGAATTTTCTCTGATGTACTAATGTAAAATGCCTTTCTGATCAAGCTGCTTATCAGCGCTAGCACTACTTACATTAAAGGGAAAAATAGTTGGGAGCGGGTCTGAGACCCCAGGACTCACTCACTCCCCCAAACCAGCAGAGGTGCGTGGGCTTCTGGAACTGTGATGAACTGAGTCTATTCTGCTAGTTTTTTCTTCTCTGGGGTGCTAGGTCCTTAACAGGGACAAGCTGTTTCAGGAGGAGAGCAGGAGCTCCAGAGGCAGCCTGCCTGCCCAAAGGCCACCCCTAAGGATATGTCCATGCTACATTCCGGAGCGAGCGCCTAGCCTGGGTCCGCAGACTCGGGCTAGCAGCGCTCTCACTCGCGTGCTAAAAATAGCTGTGTAGACATTGCAGCTCAAGTCTGGTGAGGGGCTAGGGAGGGAGGACAGCATCTACACAGCTATTCTTAGCACGCTAGTGAGCACTCCCCTAGCTTAACCTTACATTTAATTTGTTGATTTACAGCATAAAAATATACCCAAAATAGAGTTACATGTGCAGGTGGCAAATTAGTTAGCTAATCCTACATAGATTCTAGCAACATTTAAAACACCTGTCATAGCACCCCCAACACCTCCCAGAAAACATTGTTCTCGCCACTTTTGAGAGATGGGTCTCCTGATAAGTCATAACAGTGATGCAGAAGCACTTACTATTAATATCAATAAACACAAAGGAACTGGTTTATGCTGAGGCATATGTCACCTCTCAAACTGTAACACATGGGAACTGAAAATCACCTCTTTTACAGGCCAATCAGAACACTGAGTGAGATTCCACAGAGATGTACTGAGTATCCTACATAGAGGGCAAACTATTGGGCCAAATTTTCTGTGGGCATAAGACCTCAATGGCATCACACCAACAGATAATTTGGGCCATAAATTTCAGAGGATTTTTACCTGCTTTTCAACACTGGGTGTAATCTCTTCACTGTTAATGTACATTCAGGTTCCTAATTCACCTGGTAATCACATTTGGTACATCCGTTTGGGTTGGAAGTTGGCTTTTTCTACTACTAGTACCAAGGAGTTTATTCAAATAAGGGCAATTTGTTGCCCTTAATATTTAAAATCATAATTAAAAATGCAAATGGATTTGCATGTCTAAAATGGAATTTAATGCTCATGAGAAGTGCCACAATGTCAGCCTGGGAAACTGAAATCCTCTCTTTAGTCAAAACTCAGTAAGGCATGAGTCCCACCTCACACTACCACTGTAGCGGAGCCCTATTCTGGGAAAGGTTCCTACCTCAGTGAGTCAGGAGGTGGTTCAGTCTCCAGGCCCATTCAAACCTTGGGTTCAGTTGACACTGACTATGAGGGGAAACCAGTTAGTGCCATACTATTAGGAGTTTCGTGATACCTGTCCACTGGGAACTGGACTGAAGACAACACTCTCTCAATTTCACAGAGACCACTGAGCAGCCATCCCAGAGTATGGATGGGCTGATTTCAAACTGGAGAACATATAATCACTTGAAACATGTAGCCCAGTGTGATTTTTATATAATTTTATTCTAAATCCATTCTGTTAAAAATGCACAAATCTGGAATGTGCTACTAATGCACTCGCCTTAGAAAACTGGCCCCTGTATCAATTGATGCAGAAAAGGAAGTAACTTTATTAATATCTCTGCCAGAAAGGCTGTCCAAAAGTATGGGATTCAAAACCTCCCAAGATAACCTGCAGATTCATTTTTAGAATACTTGATTATCTGGAGTTTTAAAAGTTTATTTTCCTTTTTTATCTGTATGAAAGGGTGAACGGAAATGCTGATTAAAATATACAAAAATAATCTGTTTAAAATCCCAAATCATTACACTAACATAGATTTAAAAATTAAAATAATTACATATTAAATAAATGCTGAAAACAGAATGTAGCCGAAGACACTGCTTAGGTGCTAGTAATCTCAACCGCTTCAGGAAAACAAGAAAACTTAAATCAAAATATAATAATCTAAGATATTTCAAGTTTTCTGTAAATGTCAAATGTTTAAGTAAATACATGTACAGAATCCAGTTAATGGCTGCGAATCTCAAACAGTTTTTAATAAAGCATTTCATTTCAGCTTTAATTTTTTCTTCTGCATCCACACACTTTGAAAGAATAACTACTAAACCTGATCTGATGTCAAGGAAATGCCAATTGTGTTTTAAGAGGCTGCAGATTAGAAACACACACACACACACCCTAACCTAGAGGTACTGTTCTAGTTTACAGTGAATGAATTGCAACACGAGTTCCATTTTTACTGTCTAAAAAGGGCATTTCCTGTAGCTTAGATAATTTCATCATTACATATACAGAGGCACGTACATGAGGATAATAGTACTATAGAAAGATTCCTCTTTGTTAATTCATTTTGACAATCAAAAGACATTAATGTTTCCTTGCTGTAATTCATAATCCAAATGACCTTAAAATGCTTTATAAATCATTCTATGATTCAGTAAATATTATAATGGAGATACTGCAAAAAGAAAATGCAGTTAACTTGTAATTGGAACAACAACAACAACAAAGGGGGCGGGAGTACAGGAATGCAAAATCTATGTCCGGTTTTTCTTACCCCTGAACTTGTATCAGTGCTTTTTGGCTGACTTTGCTGTTGGGGATGTTCTGTGCGTAAGCCTCCAGCAGTAAAATTTGTTAAGCTCTGAAGACAAGCCTGCGACCCTGAGCCAGCTCCTTCTGACAGTCCCACTGTAGTTGATTGTTTATCCTGAGTATTATTTTGCCCTGGCATAGCTTGTCCAACAACGGGCTGATTTGGAAAGAATGGCAAGATGCCCATCCCTGTTGCTGCTGTTGTTCGATTTGGAGTCACATTAGATGCTGCAGTCAACCATAAATGGAGAAACCTTTCTGTTAGACAAGATTTATCAGAACATTTTACTTGTGGTTTTTATTAAGTGATGACAAAAACATTGAGAAATCTATTTCAAAGCTGTCACATAACAGTTAATCCTGATGCTGGTGGCCAGGAATGCTGCAGTAATAAAAACCTGGAGCTTAATTTAAAACTAAAGCTAGAACAGAAAACTGTAACTGTATTTAATGCTATTTCAGTCTAAACATCTGCTAGGCTAAGAAGTTAAACTGGTTCATTTGTTTTTTCTGCTACTCAAGAAAGCTATGAACAGCAGCAGAGGCCCCTAAGTGATCTGTCTGTGGGCTCAGGAAAACTGCACAGCATCAGTTCACACTAGGAAGGTTTTCTTCACAACCTGAAGGGCAATAAACTCTTTTTTTAATTAAATGAAGGCTTAAATTCTGCAGAAATTGGTGGCCTAAGTCTCACTGCTCCACAGGAAAACTCTTCTACTTACCACTGGTGAGTGCATTATTCAAGCCTTGTCTAGGAATACTGTAAAATGAAGTAAGGTGTCTGAAATCATTTATTTAACAAGACTTGGGTGCAATCAATGCAGAGTGTGGGGCTGTTAGTAGTCCCAAAAACAAACTGGGTGGAAAAGAAGAAGTTATACTAAACAGAGTCATCTCCGATCTTTCCACAGACAGCTTAAGGCATCACTGTGCCAAGGAATTTGCAACCAAAAGTCACATCCATCAACACTTAGACAGTAAACCTCTAATGCTTAATGGAGTGAGCACAAACAAACTGTTTGCAGAGCTCCTCAACTAGAGGAGTTTATTCACCTTGGAATAACAAGTCTAAAAAGGCAGATCCTGAATAAAAAAAGTGGCTCCAACCTTCCTAAAAATTGGTAATATCTGTGCAAGTAGAGTATTAGCATCCTGAAAATATTCAAAAAATGCCACAATGTCATCTGCACCAGGTGAACAACTGAGAGAAGTGAGACAGAGGAGAGAAGATACTGGTTTAAGCAGGAAATTCTGCAGAAACTTTTGCAAATCATCAATATGATGAAATACCAAGAGGGACTGCGGGATAGCACCCACTCACCTGGCACATGTAAATCTATTAAACAAGAAACGCTTTGTGCCAAAACCCAAAGAAAGATGGAGGAGAGAGGCACAAAAGTCAGAACCTGGGATGCACCAGATTAAGGCTTTAGGGGGCCACAGGATAGTTTATTTTAAATATATAGAAATAAACCATGAAAGAATTCCTACCAAATAGTCCACTAAGAGCACAAACATTTAAGAGCTGCCATCTGGATTTTCAAGGCACTGCATATAATTCCCCGTTGTCAAATGTTGGAATCAAGAGGGAGGGAAAGTGGTAAAATCTACTGCAAGGCTGATTTTAGTGGCAAATAGAAATTTACAAGGGTTTCCTTAAAAGGCCTGTGCTGTTTGCTCAGGTATTATGAAAGGGGCATCCCGGGCAGTAAACACAAGCCATGTTTTACCACATTCAGGACAGAAACATTGAAGAAGCTAGGCAGGACCAAGCTTCCCCCATGGCCACTCACCTACAATTCTATGAAACTGATTGTGTAGAACTTGCCCATCTGATCCCAATGGATAATCCCTGCTCAATTTTTTCATCATCCGGGAATAGGGAAGATGTTTGGTTAACCTTCTGCTTCTATTGGCTAGCTGCTGAGAAGCCATGGTGTGCACACACAACACTTCAGGGGGAACACCTGTTGTACAGCACATTGTGCACAAGGATTACAAAATCAGACTGCTACCAAGGCCTGAAGGTGCAGTTACACATAAGAAATGCTATGCACAAGCAATACAGAACAAATCCAATGGCCAGTCTGCAGGGTTCCTCAGCATATACTCCACCTGAAACCTTTTTGAAAAAACCTACTGATATACCAACTTTGCACTGCAATCCCATGAGTTCTCAAGTGAAGCAGAGTTAGGCCAGGTCCATGCATATCTGTGTGAGTGATTCTGCCAATAAACGCATACATGCCTCAGGAAGTGGAGTCAGTGATTTAGTAGCTGGCACTTTGCCTTCTGAGTTAGGACTGAAGCAAACTGCAGTATAGTATCACAAAGCACTGGATTGCTGGAAGCACCCTCTTACAAAAAACAAAGTGAGCAACAGCTGGCACTTCTCACAGGAGACAAGGGTGTTAACCCCGTTGTCCTGGCCAAATTCAAAGTCAAATACTTATGTTCTGTGTATCTAATTTTCCCCTGCAGTTCCACTTGGATTGAGCATTCGTCTTCATTTCCTGTCATAAACTGTTGCATAGTGTTGTAAAACGTGTATCAAGTTCCACCCTGAGGTCATACTTCAGAGTGAATAAAGTGATCTCTATCTCAAATTTGTATCTGTTTGCTAAAGGGACACAGTCAATTTAAAAGAAAAAAAAATCACCCTTTTCTCAGAGAACAATTTACCTCTGAGTTACAATACCCAAGATAACAGAGATTAGAGAAGAAAGTATTTCTATTTTGTTTAGTTTGTGCATTCACAACATCCATTTTTGTACAGTCTCTCCTGTGTAGTAAGTCATTGTCCTCAGTTGTTTGGGTGGGTCTTTCACACAGTAACGTGTAAAACACACAGAGGGACTCAGGGCAGGCATAGTACATGACACTATTTTTAATTCATTCGGTGGATTTTAAAGTTAATTCAATGGATTTTAAATTGACAGCGTCCCTTCAAAGCCCATAAATTAGCCTGTAAAGTGCTCTGTGTGTAGGACAATATGAGTATTACAGATATAGCTTTGACTTCATTCTTCCTTTCTAGCATTTAACACAAAACACCAGTTCTGCTACTGAAACTCCCAACTTGCTGAACAGCTGAGCAACAAATCAGAGTTGCATAGGAGAGCATCAATCAAGTATAAAAACAATAGTCTTTACCAATATTTTGTACGGAATGACCATTGGCTGCACCTTACTAGAGATAAAAATGAAACTCAGACTCCTCTGAAGATGGCACATCCTGGAACCTAAAGGGCAATAATTCTGCATTGTGGTTGGTAATGACATGTGAAATAGAGCCAATTCCAGGATCTGTACTAGCGGTAACCACGTCACCAAGTGCAGTGCACTTTCGGATATTAACATGCAACATATGGCAATTGAGTTGTTACAATGTTTGTGCAATGTAAGTTGTCATTAATTTTGATTGTATCCACATTATATGCAATTACAAATGGGAACAGAGGTGATCTGTGCAACGGGGAGTGGAAGGGAACGTGTCCAAGAGACAATCATCTCTAAAGCCAAGCTGGACTATCCTCCACTAATCCCACTAGATCTTGCTCTTGCAGAGTATATCTATAATAGACCCATAAAATGCAGATGTGTAGTTTCTGAAATTATCTGTCAAGAGAATTATTTTGAGCAGTTTTCAAGTTACAAACAAAATTTCAGAAACAAGAAAAATTTATTATACCACTATGAAGAAAAGAATGACTAATGCTAACAACTCATCTTCTTAATACCGTCCTTAAAAAAGATAGAGAAATAAAATTCCATTAAAAGGCAAAGCTGCTAATTATGTTTATAGTCATAATTAACCTGTATATACAGTAGAACCTTAGAGTTACGAACACCTCGGGGATGTAAGTTGTTTGGAACTCTGAACAAAACGTTATGGCTGTTCTTTCAAAAGTTTACAACTGAACATAGACTTAATACAGATTTGAACTGTTAACATGCAGAAGAAAAATGCTGCTTTTAACCCTCTTAATTTAAACGAAACAAGCACAGAAACAGTTTCCTTGCCTTCTCAAATCTTTTTTTAAGCTTTCCCTTTAATTTTTTTAGTAGTTTACATTTAACACAGTACTGTAATGTATTTGCCTTTTTTTTTTTTTTTGGTCTCTGCTGCTGCCTGATTGTGTACTTCCGGTTCCAAATGAGGTGTGTAGGTTACACGTTTTCCTTCTCTTCTTTCACCCTATTAGGGGAGCAGGGCACTGGGGCTTTATAGAATCTTAACGCCTACATCCCATTCCATTTTTCCTCAGTTTACATTTCAAGGCTCCACATCAGAACCATCTTCCTTGCGGCTGAGAACTGCATGGAACTGCACGTTCACCAGCACTTTGCTGGCTGCAGGAATCTCTAATGAATTACCAAAGCTTTTTCCCCACCCTCCTTCCTGACAAGGGACAAAGCACCCTCACTTTACGGTATTCACAGGGAAGTGAAATCAAATGCAGAGTAGTAACTGTAGGCTTATCCAAATACATAGATTTATATGCAATGAAGAGCATTAGTCTTCAGAAAGCCTTTAAACTCCTTGATGCCGTTGAACTACCTCTCCCAACTTGAGCGCTAATTCCTTTTCCATCAAGATGTAATGTCAACAACTTTAGAGGTTTAAAACATTCCATGTAATGGACTTTTACTCAACACCAGGTAAAACCTAATAGGATTCCGGTGGGCTGGATTCACAGCTGATTTCAACAGAACAGCTACTTGTAAGAGAAGCTTTGTGATGTGGAGATGTATCAGGTGGGAACCTACAGGAATGAATACGAAACACCTATTTCTGTCCTCATGTGAAGAGACAAGACATTAGGAAAATTCATTAAAAACAAGGACTATCAGTAAAATCAAGATATTTGATTTCTCCAAAATCAAAATGTCGAGGTCTACAAGCGTATTAAAAGTAGACGCCCTTAAAATGGAATAAAGTTAATTGTAGGACTAAAAGGCATGGACTAAGAGAGGCTACAAGTATTGAAAACCAAAGTAATATAAAGTAAAGCAAATGCCCTTTTTAACATGTCTAGTACATTGCATCAGATAGGGGATATGGGCATAAGCAAAGAAAAGTGAATAAGATCTAGTCCCATTCATATATCCAAGAACATCAGTAAAAAAATAAGACACTAAAATGAAAACAGTGCTCCTTTCAGAAACTGAGAACTTCAGGCAAGAAATAGCATACAAATCACCTTAAGCCATTAAAGCAAATTCAGAACCCTAGCCAAATATATTGCTGTGGGTTTATCTGACAGTTAAGAGTTGTAATAGGAGAGTGTTGATACTGTGCTAATTTCACTCAACACAGGAAGATGAGACTGTCTTATATTAAATGTTAAAGCACCTAGCGTTAACTCCTAGAGTCATTTCGCACAAACAGAATAGACATCTAACTACCCTATTTAGGAATTAAAATAATGCGGTCATGAAAAAATGTGTCCATGATTTTAGAGGCCGCTGTTAAAAATTTAGCTCACATCAGGAACAGCTCATTCCTAGCATAAAGGGGTTAATCAGCAAGTCTGTTCATGGTTAGCCTCTCCTTGGAATATGTGGCCCATTTCTGTTTACATTTTGCTATTCTGCTTACTCTTGGCTTCTTTCAGTTATATACCTGTTTGACTTAAGTGATAACCTTCCAGGTCAGCCTGAACTGACACCAAGATGTAAGCAAGTGTGTGTGGGATATATGATACCATGCTAATTATTCTGAATTTGTCTGGATTTTGATGTTTAAGCCTGCAAAATTAACATGAGCAGACAGTAGCCTGCTGGAGATTTAGATACTCAAGTACATGCCTGGCAAATACAGACCATGGAAAACAAAAATATGGGAATCTTCTGGAAGAGAAGGCAATGAAGTCAAGGTGTCTGTGCCAGAATCCTCATCTATGTATGCTTTAGAAGCTAAATGAAAATATGCCCATTGGTTGCATTGCTGCTTTTTTCATAAAATATCTAAGTTTGTGTAACTGGGAAGCCTCGGAGTTTGTGCCAGATAGTGAAAGCAGCCAACCGAAACCGATCAATACAGCAATAATCAACATAATTATTTTGTTAAATGCTCCTGTATTTCACATTGTTGTTAGGCATGGTGGCTTCCTTATTCTGTGGTGATAAGGTTAAAGTTATTGATTATCACTTTTGTTAAAAAAGTAGGAGTGAGTCAGCTGCATATTTTCAAACTGGACATTTCTGCTGGTACAGTATGAAACAAAATGTCATTTACATGTATGCGCTTCTCCATGGTTTCCCAGGTCTGCACTCACTGATGGTATTGGCCTTGTTCCCAATACTGTCTGAAGTAACATTGGTGGAGGCTCTCCAAGTAAGCCAGGTTTCTATAAAAAAGAACAAGTTGTATTGTAAATGACTACAGTCATCTTAGCTATTCCACAGGCTTTCACATACAGTTAATCTCTTCTACATATGCTAGATGGTTAAAGTTTTAATAGGCTAAAAAGTCCTATTTGTTTTAGAAAATAGTTAATAAAAAGGTACACAGGTAGATAACTAAAGTTAAAATGATGAACTTACACTGTTAGTTTGAATATTCTCAATTTTAATTAGTTGCTTCTGTGCCAGTTGTAGGTGGGAGAGGTTCTGTAGCAGTAAATTAGATGTATTCCCCAGAACAGAATTCTGTCAAATTGACACAAGAAGCATTAGTTAAAGAATACAAAAAAATTACACTTGTTGCAAGATTTCCAGCTGATGTGATATAGGCCAGATACTTTTAGCTTATGAATAAACATGACAAAGGGGAATGACAATATCTATGTTTATCTGAAGTCAGTGACTTCCCCTCCATAAAACCAAATCCTTGCTTCATTTGCAATCAAAGCTTTCAGAAGATTCTGAATTCCTTTTATCCTTCCTTTCCTCCAGTTTGATGTTCTGGGTGCTTTTTAGAGGATAAGTGTAGTTTATTGTATTGTGTTTTACAATGTTTTTATTTCTTACATGGCATCTGCTCCAAACATCTCACTGCTTTATTAGGTTATGTTGGGATAGTTAGGGGCTATTATATACTGCTTTACAGTCTCTAAACATTAATGCTACCTTCAGAAAGGATAACTACACATATATGATTCTTCCCTTTCTCATTGGTAAGTATCCTACCATAGAGCACTATTCCCAGAACATTCATAACGTGGCTAGTTATTCAGGCTATGTTCATACTGTGGCTCATAATGTTTTTTGAAATGGTTTTCATGCACAGTTACACTAAAACACTGTTGTAACACGGTTTTCATCCACAATCAAGACACTTAACAAACCATGTTGAGATGCCATACTAGAACTTTGCCTTGGGGATATTCTACAGTATGGTTTTTGGATTGCATGATGGTTTAAAAGAAATGGCTGTCCACACTGGAGCATCAAACCATGCTATACTTCAGGGGTTCTCAAACTGGGGGTCGGGACCCCTAAGGGGATTGTGAGGTTATTACATGAGGGGTTGTGAGCTGTCAGCCTCCACCCCAAACCCCGCTTTGCTTCCAGCATTTATAATGTTGTTAAATATATAAACAAGTGTTTTTAATTTATAAAAGAGAGGGGGGAGTCACACTCAGAGGCTTGCTATGTGAAAGGGGTCACCAGTACAAAAGTTTGAGAACCACTGCTATAATTTGTGCTAACTACATGACTGCTTGAAAACATTGAGTCAAACATCATTCTTGGAGAGCAAGAGGTTCTTGAACATGATTTGCCAGCCAAAACATATGTTTGCTCCAGGTCTCTATAAACCTTTTTCTGTAGCACTCTGGCATTTAAAGAACGCATTCTGTGAGGCAAGACTAGAAATATGGAATAAAAATTCCTCACTGTGTGAGTGCAGACAGATCACCACTAATGATTGAAAACTGAAGAAGCAGCTGAGAAGAGCAAGTAGGGCTTTGCATGCTTTCTGGCTTTGCCAGAACTCTGCCTCACAAATGTTTTTAGACATTTATAGCCAGCACAGTTTGTGTCCCAAAGTGGCAGGGATGCAGATTCCTTAGGAACTAAACTCAGAACACGTAGAACACAGACATTCATGTCACAGAACAGTCCTCTGTGTTTTGGAAATTATTTACAATAATATCAACACACAAAACAAGGAATCTCTAAGAACCTGCAAAAACAGAACTCTGCAAAACAAACAGGGGCCAAATCTGGATTAACTGCATCAATATGTTTGTGTATTGAGTCCGCACAGCCGTCCTAAGCATCTCAAGTAGAAATGACCTGCGTCTGATGTTGCCAGTACATCTTTATTTTTTATCATTTTATTTGTATTTTCTGAGTTACATCAAGAAAGAAAATGTACTGATTAAATGACAAACTTTTAAGAAAATTGTTTGGCTGAATCTTCAAAACAGACTCTCTGGATTAATCACAGGAAGAGCTGTTAAACAGTTAGATCAGGCAGTTAACACATAACTCTAAATGTTCAAAATGTGTTATGGTGGCACACACATTTCTATCATTAAGAAATACCAAGAGTAGTTAAGTTAAAAAAAGTATTCAGTGATTCATCCAAACAACTGTTCAAATTCTCATCTGTCATGTCCTCCTAATTATCTATAATTTAATTATTCTATAAGCAATGTTTTGGCATCATATTTTTAAAAAGTGATTCCTCTCAACGTATCAGTTAACAAAATCTTGAACTGTCAAGTCCACGCAGCAAAAACAACCTATGCAGGAAGGAATACAGAAATAAGCTGAACCAGTGTTCTTTTGACAAACCAACAAAAAGCTAGAAAGTAACACAGCTTCTTTTCCTGTACATGATAACACTGAATTCCAAGAAAGAAATAGTGACCAGACTCTCTGGCATTGAAGAGTACCCCAAAAAGATACAGAATACAGAATAAGGGTACACAAGTGCCAATGAAAGGAACCTAGATAATTAAATTACTGGCAGTAACTCAGCTTACTGGGCCAGGTTTAGTGACTAATTAAAAGCAGGAGCTCCCATGGAAGAATATTAAATGCATGACCCTATCCAAGGCAATAGCAATAGTTTGTTTGGCTGTAGTATACTTAAGCCAAAAAGCAGCGGATCATCATCAGTCACACTGCAACTATGTACAACATGCCTCCTTCCAACTGTGATTAAAAAGCATTTATGTTGCCTTCCAAGGAAGCACAAAATCTACAAGACCATAGAAAGAGCAGCAGTAACTAAATATATCAGAGGAAAAGGTCATATATATACTTTAAAAATGCAAGCAAATAACACTCTTTGTGTTCAATAAACTTTACAACATGCAGCAAATGTATTTTATTCTATGGTGTGCTGCAGATCTAAACAACATACCTAACATTTGAAAGGAATACATGCCTCTAGATAACGCATAATAGAAAAATGAGAGAAAGCAAAGTGTCTTTACAGTGAAGAAAATCTCTCCTATTTTAGTTCAATCTCTCTTAACAGATATGGAGCTATAGATCTTAAAAGTATAATATAAATAGTAACGAATAAATAAGAATTGTTTTTATTTTGAGTAGGAATTTCAAAAGTACTGAATAGAGTAAGGAGCAAAAGCCTCATTTAAAAATCAATGGTATTAGAACTTCCTGACTTCTCTAGGTACTTTTGAAAACCCCACCCATATTTCCTAAGGGTAAAATTCACCCCTTGGCAGAGTCCACACTGTGGAAGCCCCTACAGTAGTCCTGATGTGGTAAGCAGAAGTGGAAACTGGGTGGCCTGTTGACTCAATAGATTGGTACAAAAGGGAGTACTGATTGTGGACAAAAGCTGTTACTCCAGCCCAGCCCTTGTCCCTGAGTTAGGGGGTAGATTCATCCCAAATCTCCCTACAAGATACCCCTATGAACTTTGGATTCTTTATATGAGCTTCCAGAATATCCCCTTTTACTACTGTTGGGCTCATAGTGGTTTGGAAGTCATAGGAGCCTTATAATACACCACAAGAACTCTGAGAACACTTCAGTAATACACAGTTTTGATTTATTTTTAGCTAAAAACTAACACCTCAAAATTATTATTGTTGTTATTGTTGTTATCATTTATGTAGTACACTTTACAGGCTTTAAAAATAAACACAATGATAACACACTTCCAGCCTTGAATCAGACTTATTTTCCAAAAAGGCTTTGTTTTTGAATGAGCTACTTACAAAATGAATCAATGGTCCTTGTTACTCAACCTGTTACTTGGAAACAGATGTTCTTTCTAGAAACGATAAGTTCTCTCTACCACAAAACAATCAGGTAACAGCGAATCAAAAATTTAGAAAAAATAAAATGGTAATTTGCATACAGACAGTAAGCACTCCTCAATTTTGATTAGTCAAATCTCATATCTTATTTAAAAAGTCTCTTGAAATTACTTTGTATTTAACATATACTACATAAAGTCATTTTAACAAAAACATTTGATTTTAGTTGTCAATTCTTGAGATCTGTTACACGTTTTAATGCAAAATACTGCTTAAATACATAAATTGATATAATTTTTTTCACACTGATAAACATACCTGGTGTACTTTATTCAAATGGAAAAATCCTGGACTGACTGCTGTATTTATAAGATGAGGTAAACCAGCAGATACTCCAAAAACTGCTGGAGAAAACACAAGATAGAATCCTTGACAAATTTATAGAACTTTTAAAAGTTAGGCAAAGAATGATTTTTAACAGTTACATACACTTTACATATTTGCCTTTTTCTAAATATTTCTATAGGATTTAACATTTAATTAACTGACTAAAAATCAGGACAGTGAACCCTTTTAATACACATCTGGCTGAAGCTTATTATGCAGAGAGACTCTTATCCTGCAATTAATAGCACATAGGAAAACGGCTATGTCTACCGGGAGCCCCACTGAAGTCAACAGGGTTCCTCAAAGGTGCACAGGTCTTCTCGTTCACTCTAAACTGCAGGACTGGGGCCTTAGTTCAAGTGCTTCGATAGATACATAGTCATTGGACATACAATTTCTGTGTAGTCAATTGTAAACAGGTAATAATGTACATCATGTACACGTCAGACAGAATCCATCTTCCCATAGTGAGTCTGCAAGGCTGTCACAATTTGAAAAGACATCCTTTTAAATGTAACTTGAGCAAATTTAATACAGAAACCAGTGTGAGGCAAATATAAAACCATACAGTGACATTTTTACAGCCAACCTTCTGAAAACAACCACACTCAAAGCTGTCTTGCACTTCTCCATCTTCACAGATACCTCTTAATGCATTACTGCTCTATCGTAAAAAGCCACATATACACTTATTCACAACTATAGAGAGCCACACATGTGCTCCTTGAAATACAGGTAAAATTCTGATTATCCAAACTCAATTATGCAAAATTCAGAAATGCCACCAAGAGTGGAATTTTGTTTTTCCCCAAAATCTCAATTTTCTGCATTTCCAGGAACCATTGAAAAATTAGGGTTCACCTGCACAGAGGGCAAGATACTCATCTCCATTCTGGCCATGTTATGACAGGTAAAAGGGCAGAAGCAATGTAAAAGGATCCTAAAAGCCCTTCATCCAGCAGCAAGAGGACTGTCCCCAAGCAGGAATTGATGAAGAAAGCCATAGGCTGCCTCCCAAAGACCCACTCATAGGAGGTGTGCACTATGGAGCTGTCCTGGGAGCAGGAGAGTTGTGCTGGATACAGGCCCACAGCACACAGTACTGTGGTCCACAGAGCAGCCCAGGGAAGCTTCTCTAACTTGAGGTATGTCTACACTGCAAAAAAAGGTGTGTTTTAACCCAAGTTAGTGAACAAAGGTTAGCTAACCTCAGTTAAGAACATGTTTTTTTTGCAGTGTAGACATACCCACAGAGAGGCCCTGAGGGCTGTCTAAGTTAAACTAGGGGCCTCTCTATCCCCCAGAGCAACCCAGGATTGGAAGGGTGCTAAAGCGGCTTAAAGCCACCTCATCCTCATCCCTCCCAACTGTCTTAGGGTATGTCTACACTACAAAATTAGGTCGGATTTATAGAAGCCGGTTTTATAGAAACTGGTTGTATGCAGCCGATTGTGTGTGTCCCCACATAAAATGCTCTAAGTGCATGAAGTCGGCGGACCGCGTCCACAGTACCGAGGCTAGCGTCGACTTCCGGCGCATTGCACTATGGTACCTATCCCACAGTTCCCGGAGTCTCCGGTGCCCATTGGAATTATGGGTTGATATCGCAATGCCCGAATGATGCAAAGCAGTGCCGCGGGGGGTTCTGGGTACATTGCGTCAGGCCCCTCCCCCGCCGTCACAGCAACGGCAGACAATAGATTCGTGCCTTTTTACCTGGGTTACCTGTGCAGACAACATACCACGCCAAGCATTGAGCCCGCTCAGCTCAGCTCACCGTCACCATATGTCTTCCGGGTGCCGGCAAACGTGGGACTGCATTGCTAAACAGCAGCAGCAGCTTACTGCCTTTTGGCGGTAGACGGTGCAGCATGACTGGTAGCCTTCATTGGCGATCTGGGTGCTGGCAGCTGTGGCGCTGGCAGCCGTGGGGCTGCATTGCACCAGCCCCTTGCCTTTTGGTAGAAGATGGTTTATTACGACTGGTAACCGTCGTCGTCGTACTGCAGTGGCTGTCAATCATGGGCACCCGGGCAGACAATGATGGTTATCAGTCGTAGTATGCTATTTTCTGCCATGCGCCCTGTTGGATCATTGCACGTTAGCAGAGTCGTAGTATGCTATTTTCTGCCAAGTGCCCAGTATTGTCTGCTAAGCACCCAGAAGAGGCCGATGGCGATCTGGGTGCTGGCAGACATGGGGCTGGCAGACGTGGGGCTAGATTGCTACACAGCAGCAACCCCTTGCCTTTTGGGCAGAAGATAGTATATTACGACTGGTATCCATCGTTGTCATACTGCAGTGGGTATCAGATGGTGCAATAGACCTGAAGGCTAACTGCCAAGCGCCCAGTATTTGCTGCCAAGCACCCAGAAAATGCCAAGGGCTATCAGTCATGCTGCACCGTCGTCTTAAGATGTAAAAAATAGATTTATTCTGTATTCATTTGCTTCCCCCCTCCCTCCTGCTAAACCCAGGCTTTTGAGTTCAATCTTTGGGGGGGGCCATTCTGTGTGACAGTTGTTTGTGTTTCTCCCTGATGCAAAGCCACCTTTCTTGATTTTAATTCCCTGTACCTGTACGCCATGTCGTCACTCGCCCCTCCCTCTCTCCCTCCCTCCCTTCTTCCCCTGGTCCGTCAGATACTACTTTCGCGCCTTTTTTCAGACCAGACGCCATAGCCAGCACTGGGATCATGGAGCCCGCTCAGATCACCGCGGCAATTATGAGCACTATGAACACCACGCGCATTGTCCTGGAGTATATGCAGAGCCTCCTGGACATGCCAAAGCAAAACCAGGACCAGCTGAGTAGGATGCGATTGCAGCGCGGCGACGATAGTGATGAGGAAATTGACATGGACCTCTCACAAGGCACAGGCCCCAGCAATGTGGAAATCATGGTGTTACTGGGGCAGGTTCATGCCGTGGACCGCCGATTCTGGGCCCGGGAAACAAGCACAGACTGGTGGGACCGCATCGTGTTGCAGGTCTGGGACGATGCCCAGTGGCTGCGAAACTTTCGCATGCGTAAGGGCACTTTCATGGAACTTTGTGACTTGCTTTCCCCTGCCCTGAAGCGCCAGAATACCAGGATGAGAGCAGCCCTCACAGTGGAGAAGCGAGTGGCGATAGCCCTGTGGAAGCTTGCAACGCCAGACAGCTACCGGTCAGTGGGGAATCAATTTGGAGTGGGCAAATCTACTGTGGGGGCTGCTGTGATCCAAGTTGCCAGGGCAATGAGAGACCTGGTGATATCAAGGGTAGTGACTCTGGGAAACGTGCAGACCATAGTGGATGGCTTTGCTGCAATGGGATTCCCAAACTGTGGTGGGGCCATAGACGGAACCCATATCCCTATCTTGGCACCGGCGCACCAAGCCACCGACTACATAAACCGCAAGGGGTACTTTTCAATGCTGCTGCAAGCCCTGGTGGATCACAAGGGACATTTCACCGACATCAACGTGGGCTGGCCGGGAAGGGTACATGATGCTCGCGTCTTCAGGCAGTCTCTTCTGTTTCGAAAGCTGGAGGAAGGGACTTTCTTCCCGGACCAGAAAATAACCATTGGGGATGTTGAAATGCCTATCGTTATCCTTGGGGACCCAGCCTACCCCTTAATGCCATGGCTCATGAAGCCGTACACAGGCAGCCTGGACAGTAGTCAGGACCTGTTCAACTACAGGCTGAGCAAGTGCCGAATGATAGTGGAATGTGCATTTGGGCGTTTAAAAGCGCGCTGGCGCAGCTTACTGACTCGCTCAGACCTTAGCGAAAAGAATATCCCCATTGTTATTGCTGCTTGCTGTGCGCTCCACAATATCTGTGAAAGTAAGGGGGAGACATTTATGGCGGGGTGGGAGGTTGAGGCAAATCGCCTGGCCGCTGATTACGCGCAGCCAGACACCAGGGCGGTTAGAGGAGCACAGCAGGGCGCGGTGCGCATCAGAGAAGCGTTGAAAACCAGTTTTGTGACTGGCCAGGCTACGGAGTGAAACTTCTGTTTGTTTCTCCTTAGTGAACCCTCCGCCCCTCCCCCCCCACCCGGTTAACTCTACTTCCCTGCAAACCAACCACCCCACCCTCCCCTACTACCCTCCCCCCTTCGAGCACCACTTGCAGAGGCAATAAAGTCATTGTTACTTCACATTCATGCATTCTTTATTAATTCAGCACACAACTAAGGGGATAATTGCAAAGGTAGGCCTGGATGGGTGGGGGAGGAGGGAAGGAAAAAGACACAGTGCACTTTAAAACTTTAAAACTTATTGCACTGGAAATCATCTAGGCTGGAGTGATTGGGTGGCCGGAGGCCCCCCCACCGTGTTCTTGGGCGTCTGGGTGAGGAGGCAATGGGACTTGGGGAGGAGGGCTGTTGGTTACAGAGGGGCTGTAGCGGCGGTCTCTGCTCCTGCTGCCTTTCCTGCAGCTCAACCATACACAGGAGCATATCACTTTGATGCTCCAGCAGCCGGAGCATCGACTCTTGCTTTCTGAGTACAAGTTGACGCCACCTCTCCTCTTCAGCCCGCGTTTCAGCACGCAACTTCTCCTCTTCAGCCCGCGATTCAGCACGCCACCTCTCCTCTCGCTCATATTGGGCTTTTTTAAAATCAGTCATTGACTGCCTCCACGCATTCTGCTGTGCTCTGTCAGCGTGGGAGGCAGTCTGTAGTTCACTAAACATTTCGTCACGCGTCCTTCGCTTCCTTCTTCGAATATTCACTAGCCTCTGCGAAGGAGTAAGATTTGCAGCTGGTGGAGAAGGGAGAGGTTGTTAAAAAAGATACATTTTAGAGAACAATGGGTACACTCTTTCACGTTAGATTTTGCTGTTCACAACATCACACAGCACATGTGCTTTCGTTACAAGGTCGCATTTTTCCTCTTATATTGAGAGTCTCCTGGTTTGGTGTGAGAGATCACTCACGCAGTGCCAGGACACAGATTTCAGCTTGCAGGCAGCCATGGTAAGACATACAGTCTTTGGGCTTTTTTAACCTTCTTAACATGTGGGGATGGTTTCAAACAGTACTGCCCTCATTTCCCATACCAAGCACCCGTTTGGTTGGCCATTTAAAATGGGTTTGCAATGTAAAAGGAGGGGCTGCGATTTCAGGTTTAACATGCAGCACAAACCCAACTAACTCCCCTCCCCCACACACCCAATTCTCTGGGATGGTCACTTCACCCCTCCCCCCCACCGCGTGGTTAACAGCGGGGAATATTTCTGTTCAGCAGAGCAGGAAATAAAATTGTCCCCTTAATAAAATTGCGCCATTTCAACCAGGTGACCGTGAATGATATCACTCTCCTGAGGATAACAAAGAGCGATAAGGAATGGATGTTGTCTGCATGCCAGCAAACACCGGGACCATACGCTGCCATGCTTTGTTATGCAATGATTCCAGACTACGTGCTACTGGCCTGGCGTGGTAAAGTGTCCTACCATGGCGGACGGGATAAGGCAGCCCTCCCCAGAAACCTTTTGCAAAGGCTTTGGGAGTACATGAAGGAGAGCTTTCTGGAGATGTCCCTGGAGGATTTCCGCTCCATCCCCATACACGTTAACAGACTTTTCCAGTAGCTGTACTGGCCGCGATTGCCAGGGCAAATTAATCATTAATCATTAAACACGCTTGTTTTTAAACCATGTGTAATATTTACAAAGGTACACTCACCAGAGGTCCCCTGTGTGCCCTCAGGGTCTTGGGTGAGTTCGGGGGTTACTGGTTCCAGGTCCAGGGTGACAAACATATCCTGGCTGTTGGGGTAACTGGTTTCTCCGCTTCCTTGCTGCTGTGAGCTATCTATGTTCTCTCCATCCTCATCTTCCTCGTCCGCCGAACCCGCTTCCCTGTTTCCAGCGAGGGACTGATAGCACACGCTTGGGCTAGTGGTGGCTGCACCCCCTAGAATGGCATGCAGCTCCGCGTAGTAGCGGCATGTTTGCGGCTCAGCCCCGGACCTTCCGTTTGCGTCTCTGGCTTTGTGGTAGGCTTGCCTTAGCTCCTTAATTTTCACGCGGCACTGCTGTGCGTCCCTGTTATGGCCTCTGTCCTTCATGGCCTTGGAGACCTTTTCTAATGTTTTGCCGTTTCTTTTACTGTTTCGGAGTTCGGCGAGCACTGCTTCATCTCCCCAGATGGCGATCAGATCCCGTACCCCCCGTTCGGTCCAGGCTGGAGCTCTTCTGCGATCCTGGGACTGGGACTCCATCATGGTTACCTGTGCTGATGAGCTCTGCATGGTCACCTGTGCTCTCCATGCTGAGCAAACAGGAAATGAAATTCAAACGTTCGCGGGGCTTTTCCTGTCTACCTGGCCAGTGCATCTGAGATGAGAGTGCTGTCCAGAGCGGTCACAATGAAGCACTGTGGGATAGCTCCCGGAGGCCAATAATGTCGAATTCCGTCCACACTAACCCAATTCCGACCCCCTAAGGCCGATTTTATCGCTAATCCCCTTGTCGAGGTGGTGTTAAGAAACCGGTTTAAAGGGCCCTTTAAGTCGAAAGAAAGGGCTTCGTAGTGTAAACGTGTCCAGGCTTAAGTCGATTTAACGCGGCTAAAGTCGACCTAAACTCGTAGTGTAGACCAGGCCCTAAAGGCACTACATAGATTCTCACCCACACCCATAATATTTATAGCACAGCCATTCATTCTTTAGGCAGGTCTATGCTACAGCCTAAGCTGATATAACTTACGTCGCTCAGGGGTGTGAACCCCCCTACTCCCCAGTGACACAAGTTTTACGCTGTCCACATCAGTGCTATGTCGGCGGGAGACGCGCTTCCGCTTCTCGCCAAAGTGGAATGATTATGCCGACGGGAGAGCGCTCTCTCACTGGTGAAGACGTGCTGCAGCCGCGCCGATGTAGTGCTGTAGTGTAGACTTGCCCTGAGTCTTCCCTCAATGATCTCTTCAGACTGACTGTTCCCATTCTTATTGCTAACACTTTAATTCTTTGAAACATGATACGTTACTTTTAATTTATTGTCCATTCAAATTAGAAGGAAAGTTCCTTTGGAAGAAGGACATTGTTTAACAGCGTGCTTGTAAAATGCTATATACATCTATGGTAACATACAAGAAAGAAATAATTTTAAAACAGTATGAACTAGAGAGGGACTTGAGTTGCAAGTTCAGATCTGGAACCAGATCCCCAAAGTCTGAGGGTGTTTGGATGAAAGGTTTTGTTTTATACCAATTTCTAATATAAATATACATAGATTGCAGAATTAGCATGAGGGTGTTTACAAGGAGCAATGATATTTAAATTCACTGTTTGCAGTGGTATAGCCATGTTGGTCCCAAGATATGAGAGACACAAAGCAGGTGAGATAATATCTTTTATTGGAGCAACTTCTGTTGCTGAGAGAGACACGCTTTTGAGCTACACCTCTATAGAGGTATTAATTGCCCGCTTCATCAGGAATGGTGTCTTGCAATGTGTTAAATCCTAATGCTTCACAATCTTTTCTACCTTGTATTTAGCTGTGACATTCTGATTACCTCTCCCAGACCTGAAGAAGAGCCCTGTAGCTTGAAAACTTGTCTCTTTGACCAACAGAAGTTGGTCTAATAAAAGACATTACCTCACCCAGTTTGTGTCTCATTTAAATTAACTGTCATGAGAGTTTGTTGTCCATTTGTTTTCTGTCACTTTTGTGAAGAGGACTATCTCGAGCAATTATAAACATATGTATTTTAAAAGGTTGCTCCTGATTTTGTTTTTAAGCTAAAGCTTGTTGTATCACTAACCACACGGAATTCTTTTCTTATTCATCTATGTTTAAAAAGGCTTACCATGTTTACGCGCACGTCTACACAACTGGGGCTGCAGTAACATTTGTAACATGGCTGGGTTATTTAAACTCTTCATAATCTGCACTGGATTTGGTTCTGGAAGCAATCCTTTTCTGTTGTTTCTCATCTGGAATTAATAGAAATACAGAAACATTACACTCAGGATTAAACAAAAGCATATTCTGTTGCCATGACTACCTCAAACAAATTTGCTGGCGCAAACCCTTTATTTATAAAACAAATAGGTTTAGATCCATAGCTGGATATTATTTCCTTGATCTCTATGTGTCACACACCAGAGTTCAAAGATCAGTGTTCCTGCAATTTCCTTTCACCAAATATATGTAATTAACCCTTTCACTGTAAAGCTCATTAGTAACATATTCCAGCATTTCCTTTACACTGAAATTATCATGGTTGCTGCATTTCTCTCCTTCCCCTTTAGGTTTCTAGATAGGAAACAATAAGAAAAGTATAAAACTAACAGGCATAACAGCACCTCAATATTCTCATTACTTCTCTCTCAACCTTTTAAACCAGGGGTTCTTAAACTTCATTGCACCGCGACTCCCTTCTGACAACAAAAATTATTACATGACCCCAAGAGGGGGAACCGAAGCCTGACCCCAGCTGCCCCAGGTGGCAGGGCCAAAGCCTGAGCCCCACTGTCCCAGGCAGTGGGAGAGAGGGGGAAAACCAAAGCTCAAGGGCTTCAGCCCCAGGAAGGGGGCCTGTAACCTGAGCCCTGGCACCCAGGACTGAAGCCCTGAGTCAACAAATCTGAGTCAGTCCTGGCGACCCCATTAAAATGGGGTCGCGACCCACTTTGGGGTCCTGACCCACAGTTTGAGAACTGCTGTTTTAAACCATTCATTCACAGACTGAAATTATAATGTAATGTTTGTAGGATCAAAAAGGTTTCAAATACACGTTCGCTTCATGTAAATATTTCAGTATGAAATAGAAGCTCAAAAAATGTGCCCCACAGCAACTCCTGCCCCCAACTTGTCACCCTATCCCCTCACAACACAAAACACACACACACACACACACTCATAACACCCACGGGGCAGTTTTTTTTCCTGGAAAAGACACATTTTCCCCACAACTCTGGAAATGGAAAGGAGATGTAGTCCACCGTTAAGACCAATAAAATATGCCATCTTTAATAACACTAAACTCAGCTGCTCTTCTACAGAGTTGAGGTGAATAACTCTATAGAAAAGCAGCTGAGTTTACTCAGAGCTATCCAAAGTAATGAGAATATTCTGCTACAACCTTCAAGACAGCTTCATGTACCACTTACCTTCACATCCAATTTTCTAAGAAATAATTTGATATGACATGCAGGGCATAAAAGCTTCATTCTACACCAAGCATGAAACGAAGTCATTCCCACTACCCTGACATTTATTTTTAAATTACATTTACTTGTCTCATTTTAAACCAACCTATAGCTGTTAAAAAGCACTCTCTCTTAGTTTAGTTTTGAACTGAAACAATCTCTTACCCCTGATCCCTGCTGTTCATGTCCTTGTCTTAACTAGGAAGAAGGTTGAGTTTGCCAGCTAGCTAGCATGAGCTAGCCAACTTCAACCTAAACTCAACCACTTTTCTTGTGTAGATGCAGAGTAACACTTTGAACAGACTGAGTTATAACCTAAGCTCTTGGTTAGAGAAACCATCTTTTCATTTGTAAGCAGAGCAATTTTGATGTGTAGTCACTGTGAGGAAATAAACATGGAACTCCACAACGTCATTTTACAGAGTCACTTGTCAGAACAGAACTACAATTTAAGTATTAACATTTCACTGAGCCAAATAGCTTTCTTCTGTTCAAAAAAGAATTTTCACTTGGCTGAGTAATAATCTTATTAAAATACTAAGCTGATTATAAAAGCACTTATGGGATTCTCTTCCAATGGATTTTATAAATTCTTATATATGTACAACATATCATATAAACATTTAAAGTGTTTTCTCTTTGAAAATGGAAGGTCTCTTACCATACGTTGTGCTGCTATAAATGCAGCTAATGTGCTTCGTCCTGGTGCTCCAGGAGCACAGTACGACACCTGGACTCTCTTTCCTCTGATAGTCATACCATCTGTGACTTCTTGCACTTCCTCAGCCTGCTCTGCAGTCTCATACTCAATCACTGCAAAGCCACCAACATAACAGCCTTCGTCCTCAGCAAACTGAAATGGCATTTCACAGTACACTGAACACATTACAAACATTCAGCAATTATTTTAAAGCATTTTCCTCTCTCCCTGCATTGAGCATGAATTACCTGTGCAAAATCTTTAACATTCCGAAGACAAAACTACCTTTTAATAGCATACCTAGGAGGTACACATTCCTGTCTCATGCATGTTAAATATAATATGTAAATAATATTTTGCAGATGACTACCATGTTGTGCCTACTTGACTATCCATTGCCTTTACAGCTAATCTCATGAAGAACCTCAGCTATGAAAGATATTTGACTGTTATTTTATAGAGTATAAAGATACAGAATGAAATTTTGAATGTAAAGTTTTAGCACATCACTATTTTTACATTCACTTTTATTTTCCATGGTAAGAAAATTATAATTTCTTTGATATTTGGTTTAAACAGACTTTTAAGAACTACGGATTAGTTGGTTTGCAAGGCCACATGAAAAACAGAAGTATGAAAGCTAATGAAAGAACACATAACAATGCAGATTACTGAGATCTCATGCATTTTTTTGAGAGAATGGAAGTTGTGGTTGAATAGTGCTCAAGAAAATGTACCAGATACATCAATCTGCTATCTGCTTAGTATATCTAAGTGGATTGGAAAAAGGCAGGGATTACTTGTTTGACACGGTTTCATCCTTAGTTCATAGTGTTTTACATCAGAGTTAATGGATGTTTTTTAAAAAAAGAGAAAAGTTGAAATTGCACCATATCCTTAGGCAGAAGTGTCCATTCCCAAAATGACTGGAATTGATCTAAGAGACACAAGGTGGGTGAGGATATCTTTTATTGGACCAACTTCTGTTGGTGAGAGAGACAAGTTTTCGAGCCAAACAGAGCTCTTCCACAGGTCTGGGAAAGGTACTTCCAGTATCACAGCAAAATGCAAGGAGGAACAGACTGTTTAGCATAAGTAGTTATCACTAGTTTAGCATAAGTAGTTGTGGAGAAAGTGGATAAGGAAAAGTTATTTACTTAGTCCCATAATACAAGAACTAGGGGTCACCAAATGAAATTAATAGGCAGCAGGTTTAAAACAAATAAAAAGAAGTTCTTCTTCACGCAGCGCACAGTCAACTTGTGGAACTCCTTACCTGAGGAGGTTGTGAAGGCTAGGACTATAACAGCGTTTAAAAGAGAACTGGATAAATTCATGGTGGTTAAGTCCATTAATGGCTATTAGCCAGGATGGGTAAGGAATGGTGTCCCTAGCATCTGTTTGTCAGAGGGTGGAGATGGATGGCAGGAGAGAGATCACTTGATCATTGCCTGTTAGATTCACTCCCTCTGGGGCACCTGGCATTGGCCACTGTCGGTAGACAAGATACTGGGCTAGATGGACCTTTGGTCTGACCCGGTACGGCCGTTCTTATGTTCTTATGTACATATTGTAAAGGACCATTCAAGGTACAGTGGCCCATTAACACTTCTGCAGTCACAGGACAAAAAGAGGTGGGTTACAAATTGTTGTAATAAGATAAATCCAGAGTCCAGAAGTTGGTCCAATAAAAGGTATTACCTCACCCACCTTTTCTCTCTAATATCCTGGGACTGACATGGCTACAACTACACTTATTACAACAATGAGATTGATATAAAGTTATATCAATATATATAGATGAGAGTCCTGATGTGGAAAAGGGACAGCCCCCTTTAAATCTGATTAGAAAAACAACATCCAATTCTCAGCTGTTTAGTCTTGAAGTAATAAGGCCTATAACAGGAATTTGTTTACAGCCTCTTAATGATTCTGAAGTAGAGGAAGATAGGTTAGCACTAACAGCTTCTATATAGCATCTTAGAATTAACTTTCCAAAAACTCTTATAAGAAAAGAGGTCTGGGAAAATTCAAGGACTCATCTACGATGGGTTTGATTTTACACCAAGGTAGCTGCACCGGTACAAATCATTAGTATAGATATGCTGTACTTTAGTAAAAAATGGCTTACACCAATGCAGCTTACTTTGGCTTCAAACCTGGGCAAAGAAAACTGCTTCAACCTGCAAAGATGCAGCTGCCAGTATTTGTGTAAATATATAAGGAAATTAAACTTTCCAAATAAGAAAATGCTAGGAAAAATCCCTCAAAACTAAACACCAGTGAATACTTTCTAGGGAAAACTGAAAGGTGAAGCAGAAAAAGATAGGGCAGTTGCCTTGTTCTCTCTAATGCAAGCAAAAAAATGGTTAGATAATAACATTTTTGTAGGTGAACACACAGGGAACATAGGTATTTTTAGGAACTGTATATAAACATCTGGAGTCAGCTTTTACTGAAAGAACAATCTGTATTTCCAACACATAAGGAGGCAATGGAGAAAGAATGCCTTAAAGAAGAGTAAAGATAAGGATAAAAGGAAAGAAATACAGAAAAAGAAAAGAGTTCCCAAGCAGAATTCTCCACTGTCTTCAAGACACATTAGATTTACATGATGAAATATGTCAGTTAGAAGCAGAACTAATATATCCCTGAAGAGGGGTAATACACGACTATGTAAAAGAAGCCATAGTAAAAGAAATCAGGATTCTTTCTCAGATACACCTCTTCTTAGCCAAAATTCAGAACTAGTACTCCATCCTTATTCTCCTTTTACACTGTCAACCATGCTCCTCTTGAAATTTTCTCCTCCTTTGGCTTTGCTGATTTCGTCCTCTCTGGGTTCTCTGAGCACCTCTTTAATTGCTCCTTCAGCATGTCCTTTGGATGATCTTCCTCATCCCCCCTCTAACTTTCTGTGGGGGTTTCATAGGGCTCCATCCTTAGTTTCCTTCTCTATACACACCTTATATATGGGTAATCTCATCTGCAAACACAAATTCAATTACCATTTCTACGCTGACTACTCACAGCTCTACCTCTTTAATCCAAGACCTCTCTCCTTCTGTTCAAACTAAAATCTCACCCTCTCTTCTAACATCTCCTTGTGGATGTCTAGTCATCAGCTCAAGCTCAACATGGCTAAAACAGAGCTTTTAATCTTCTCCCCCAATCCCCACTACCTCCTTTCTTAATCACTGTGGACAACACTGCCATCTTGCCTGTCACTCACACCTGTAATCTGCCACATGGACCTTTCTCTAGGACCTCACATCCAGGCTGTCTAAAACTTGCCATTTCTTTCCGCATCAAATCTCTAAGACATGGCCTGGCCTGTCCATTCACACCACTAAAACTCTTACCCAGGCTCTCATCGTCGCATCTCAGTTACTGCAACATCCTTCTCTCTGACCTTGACAAATGCAATCTTGCCCCTCTAATATCCATTCCAAATGCTGCTGCAAAGCTCATTTTCCTAGCCCGTCACTTTGACTGTGTCCTCCTCTCTGCATTCTTCCTTTGGGGTCCTCCTTCCCTATTGTATCAAACGTAAGCTACCTCTCTTCACTTCAAGGCCCTTGATGGCCAACCCCTGCCCTGGCTATCATCTCCGGGCTTGTCTATGGTCTATGGGAGTGTAAACTGTAGAGGGCGCCAAAGCAATGCCTCTATCCGCCCTGTATAGATGAGGCTGAAGCAAACTAAAAGGTATGTGGTTGCATTAACATAGTCCTGTTTGAAAGAGGACTACGTTAATTCAAGCTATGACCTTTTAGTTCATGCCAGCAGTGTCCCCACAGGGCAGTTAGAGCACAAAACTTTGATGTGTGATTAAAGGTGCAAGAAAAATGCACTTTTTAACTACCTCAAACTGCATAGTCAACATGGTTTTATGGAAAATAAGTCTTGTCAAACAAACCTGATTTCATTCTTTCATGAGATTACAAGTTTGATTGATAAAGGCAACTGCGCAGATGTAACTTACTTCACTTTTGTAAGACATTTGACTTAGTACTGCATGACATTCTGATTAAAAAATTAGCAAGATACAATATCATCAGAGCACAAATTAAATGGATTAAGAACTGGCTAACTAACAGATCTCAAAAAGTAGGTGTCCATGAGGAATCATCACTGAATGGTGGTGTTTCTATTGGCATTCTGCAGGGATTGGTCCTAGGTTCAATGTTGTTGAACACTTCCAACAATGATCAGGAAGTAAATATATAATCACTGGTGAGAAAATTTGCAGATGACACAAAGACTGGTGGAATGGTAAATGAAGATGATGATAAGGCAGTCAGGCAGAGCTATCTAGATTGCTCAGCAACCAGAAGTCATTCAAACAAAATACAGCCAAATGCAAAATTACAGAACTAGGAACAAGGAATGCAGGCCATATCTACAGAACCAAGCACCATATCCTGGAAAGCAGTGACTCCGAAAAGGATTCAGGGGTAATAGTGGACAAGTAATTGAACATGAGCTCCCATTGTGATGACATGGCAAAGAGAGCTAATGTGATCTTTGAAGGTCTAAACAGGGGATTAGTGAGTACGAGTAGGGTGGTGATTTTTCCTCTGTATACAGCATTGGTGAGACCGGTACTGAAACACTGCCAGAGGATTCAGGGGGCCTGGGGTCTTTGGTGGCAGGGGTCCCCCGCCGCCGAATTGCTGCCGAAGACCCGGCACTTCGGCGGCGGGTCCCGGGGCGGAAAGACCCCCCACCGCGGGTCTTCAGGGCACTTCGGTGGCGGGTCCCGGGGCGGAAGGACCCCCCGCCGCCGAAGACCCAGAGCGGAAGAACTCTCGTGGGGGCCCCTGCGGGGCCTGGGGCAAATTGCCCCACTTGCCCCGGGCAGCCCTGAACACTGCGTATAGCTCTGTCCACATTTTAAAACCGATATTGAAAAATTGGACAGGGTGCAAAAAAGAGCCACAAAAATTATCCTAGAGCGGGAGACTTAATAACTCTCTCTCTTTAGCTTATCAAAAAGAAGAGTGAGAAGTGAATTGATTACAGCGTACCAGAACCTTCACATGGAGAAAACCAGCAGGCACTAAAGGGTCTTTAATCTACTGAGAAAAGCAAAACAAGAACCAATGGCTGGAAGCTGAAACCAAACAAATTCATATTAGAAGTTAGATACAATTTTTTAACAGTGATAGTGATGAACCACTGGAGCAAACTACCAAGGAAAGCGATGGATTCTCCATCTCTTGATGTCTTCAAATCAAGACTGGATGCCTTTAGCCAAACACAAGTTATTGGGCTCAAAACAGAGGAACTGGGTGAAATGTAATGGCCTTTGATATATAGGAGGTGAGACTAGATGCTTTAATGGTCCCTTCTATCTTTATACTCTAGGAATCACTCTACCCACTAAGAATCCATCACCACCAAGAATACTAAAAATCCAAATCTTTGAGCAGCTTTCCAAGAGATACTTAAAAATAAACAAACACCCACAACCACCCATGACTTCAATAAAAGGTTTCATTCTGTTTCCCTTCCTAGTTACACTGGTCTGAGGTGCTTAATAAACAATGTTAGGTCATGGACCAGTGACCAGCTTAGGGTCCAATATCTTGGCAACCATCAGTGCTAGGAAGAAAGCCTTTATACAAATGGAGAGCTGTAAGACTCACTTTTCCAATAGATATAGCACTTATTTCTTGTGCTGGCACATCAGAAATTTTTTTATTGGCACTCAGCTGGGATGACCTCCTGCATAACTCCCCAGTGACTTATGCTGGTCATTCCAAACTCATGACAATAAAACATTTATACCACATCATATATTATGATGTATATGTGACGTGTCATTCCACATTCTTTATGAAAATATGCTTATGATATGAATATGACACAACTGAGATATACTTTATGCAAGATGGCTCATGTGAGATCATTAGAAAGGTTATGATTTACTGAATATGATTATCCTATTTGTATGCATGTATCATTTCTGCATCTGAAATTAGGAATATTGACTATGTATCTATATTTCAACTATGTTACTTTGGGTGACGCCCCCTGCTAACTCTTAAGATACATCAATGAAAAAGCTGATGGCCCATCAGCAAGAGACAATGGACTGTAAAAGAACTTAGTCTTCCTGTGAACCTGTGGGTCAGCCTGTGAAGAATGGCTACAGGGGCCCTACAGAGGCATCTGACCATGTCACCTGATACTGGAACCCATCTTGAATTCTGTACTTTTCCACGAGAAGCTGGGGCTGGGGGGGGGAAACATCAAACTAGGAAACAAAGGACTCACGGCTTATGCAAATCCTATTTAAGGGTAGGAAGTGAGATAATCCAGGAGGTCAGTTCTCCCCTGCTACCTCACCCTAGATAATTACTGGAAACAATTAAGACTGAACTCGGGGAAAGAACTGGGCCGTGGCTGGAAGGGCATCTGGCCTGTGAAGAAGATTATTAGAACCACATTTAGGGTGAGAACTTGCATGTAACCAGTTTCTTTAGTGTATTAAGCTTAGTTTGAGTGCTCTATTTTGTTTTCTTAGTAATCTGCCTTGTTCTGTCTGCTACCTCCTTAACTACTTAAAATACACCTGTTATAGTTAATACATTTATTTCTGGTTTACAATATAACCCAGTTTATGTGATTTCTAACGGGGGGGGGGGGGCGATAAGTTGTGTACACCCTCCTTCACATAGAGGGAAGAGGCGAATTTCATATAATTTGGGGTTTGTACTCCAAGGGGGGAGGTGGACATCTGGGTGCTGTGGCAAGCCCCTTAAGCTGAGTCTTCCCAGAGTGGATCTATGTCTCTATGTGCAGCTGGGTGTGGCCCTGCCTGTGTGCTTGGCTGGAAAAGGCTGGGGAGCCTAACCCAGCAAGGCCAGGTAAAGGGGACCCAGGCTGGCAGAATAGTCTGACTCAGTGGCGTCCCAGCATACCAGGTGACACCCCAGGGGGTTTAGCCCATCACGGTATACACATAATCACCCACTAGGTTTCCCAAATTAAGCCACTCACTAGTCTAGTTACATAAAAAACAAAGCAATGAGTAGGCATGCAATAAAATACGTAAACACAAAGCTATATACATCTCCATATTCAGTTTCCAAAAGACACCAATTCATAGGAGACCTACCTGGCAGAACACAGGTTTATACTTAAATGAGAACATTTGCATCAGTTCCTCTGAATCAGTGTAGTCATTGGGGAGTTTATCTACACAAAGGCACTTAGAATGAACAAGATCGGTAGTCAACTGATTAACATCCATCCACTGTGCAAAGAGGGTGTTTTCACCTAATTGCTTCCCCAGGAGTTCCATTCTAGCCTTTGCAGCAGAGTCCTTTTTCATGTATTCCACAAACCCGTAGCCCTTGGAATGGCCAGTAACTTCATTATAGACCAAAAAACATCTCTCAACATTGCCATATGCACACACTAGTTCCTCAAACTCTTGTGATGAAAATGAGGTGGGCAAATTGGTAACGCATAGCAAAGCATCTGTTGGTTGGAGCTGCACTGATATTTCTTTTCCACGAAGAGAATACTGGTGAAACATCCGGATTGCGTTTTGAGCCTGCTCTCCGTTCTGCAGAGTAACAAACGCTGTAAGAGAACAAAGAAAGTTGGTGGAAGAAACAAGCTCTCAAGCTTACACAATGCTCTTCTTCAGGTCTGATGGGGATGACAGACTTGAAGGTGCACATTTCTGAGTCTTTAGAGGCAGAGGCAAAGGTGCAGACAATTCAGATCTGCACGTTAAATTGCCATTTAAAATACGGATGCTAAATTCACCAAACTACAGTAACCACCGTTATTAATACTGACGCTTGAATTCAAAGTGGCATAGTTATTAAAATGACTTGGTCCATTATGACAATGTATAAATCACCATTTTTCTAGGCCAGTGGTTCTCAACCAGGGGCACATAGATGTCTTCCAGGGGTACATCAACTCAGCTAGATATTTGCCTAGTTTTACAACAGGCTACATAAAAAGCACTAGCAAAGTCAGTAAAAAGTAAAATTTCATACAGACAATGACTTGTTTATACTGCTCTATATACTATACACTGAAATGTAAGTACAATATTTATATTCCAATTGATCTATGACAAAAATGTGAAAGTAAGCAATTTTTCAGTAATAGTGTGCCGTGACACTTTTGTATTTTTATGTCTGATTTTGTAAGCAAGTAGTTTTTAAGTGAGGTGTAACTTGGGGGTAACGCAACACAAATCAAACTCCTGAAAGGGAGTACAGTAGTCTGGAAAAGTTGAGAGCCACTGTTCTAGGCCACTTTTTGAGTTAGGAGGAAAAGGAAAGTGCCATATATCAGTGTTGTCTCTAAAATTACGCTTCAATGCACAACATATGACACTACACATGCCTGTTTATCCAAACTTTTAGCCACCAATCTTTTGGCATATATTGTTCTTGCTGTGAATACCGTTTTTATGTCCTGTAGCACTGCAGAATGTGAGTTTTCCATAATGAACTTAATCAAAACAAACCCACACAGCAAGGCACATCAAAGACCTGCTGCAGATACAGCTGAATTGCTCAAGTGTAGATGCTTTCCAGGCCCACAAAGCTATTGTTTAATGGAGAACAGAATATATTCATGGACACAGTCAGACTGAGCACTCAAAGGCATGATCAGATCTAGATTTCAGATTTAATGGGCATTTTGGATAATATCTCAGTATGCAAATTTTTGTTTGAATTTAAAATGAAGTGTGACAATCTCTGAAAAACAGCTAGTGGTATATTAATTTGTGTTAAAGGGACGGCTAAGAGTAAACATAAGACTAGTGAGATTGACACTAAAAACAAGAGAATAAAAAGGAGAATCTCTGCCACAGTGGTCCAAAGGCAAAAATAGATAAATGTCTTTAGGCAATCACAGCAGAAACAATATCTGTTTTTATTTATTTGTATGAGACCACAGCCTGAAAACTGGGACAACCATGTTTTCTTATCATACAACAACATTTGAGGTCTCAGCTGCCCAACAACAAGGAATGAGGATTCTTCTTCCCCAGTCTTTATTTATCTCATTTGTAAGAAAAGTTTTAAGGACCAAAAAAAAAAAAAAAAGCCGTATTATTTGCTATTCTGAAGTTTAAATAGCATGGAATTCACTGCTATAAAGCATATGTTCCATTGCTGTTACTTAGAGAACATTTTTTTCACAGCAGTCTTGGCAACACTCTCTCTTCTAATGAATTATCATACTGCAGCTTTGGGCAAATTTGTTGCCAGGTGTACCATATTTTTTTTTTTTTTTTTTTTTTTTTCATTTTTATATAAACCTTTTCTGAAATTCAACTCCAGGAAGCTCTGGTTGCAAGATTACTGTTTAAAACAGAAAACATCTTTTCCAGATAACCTATTCATCATCTGTTTCTAACACCAGTGCACAGGCAGAGAGAAACTGAATAGTAAGATGACACTATTCAGAAGCAGACATGCTAACATTTTCTTTCATTCTTGAATAATCAGAGGTTAAAACTGTCTAAAGTAGGATTTATAAATAAAATATAAACATCCACATAGTATATTTTAAAGTAAAGTTTGAATCATGCTGTAGCTGTGAATGTCTTATATCAGTTTATAAAGCCAACGGAACAGAGCACAAATCTTACCAACAAACATTATAACATCTAAGGTCTCAGTTCTGCTCTCCTGTGGAAGGTATAAGTTGCCAGGTATCCTGTACACAATCACCCAGTGTGTTTGTGAATATATATACATACACACACACACACACATACACATCATAGCTGATTTTACAAACTGTAACAATTCAAAAGATATGGTGATATACAGATGAAAACAACAAATAAAGAAGAGGTCAGTTAGATTCTGAAACAGACAACATGGCTAAACTAGACTATTGCACAGCCCAATATTTATGGCTTATTTCCAGAAGGATGATATTTGGTATTTTAGGAATAATAGCAAAGAAAGCACAGACAAATGGAGTTAGATTCTGTGGAAATCAACAATAGTTTGAGAGCACAAAATATTGTTCAATTGTTTTCTGTTCAATTGATAATTCTTCTGTGATTTGAGTGAACAAACAAATTCAAAACTGCACAGAAAGTAATTTAATGTAAAGTAATATAAAGAAAAAACAAGGGGGAAAATTGAAGATAAATTGTAATTATAGTTTTCACTCAGAGGAGGAAGGATCTTACAGGGCAGATTTTATTATTTAAACCGTTGTATAGCTCCACAGAACTCCATTTATCTGAATTAAACTGAGAATATTTAATTTATCTGGACAAAAAGGATTCTAAACAAATGGGATTTTTTCCATACAAATAATGCACATGTTGGCATTTAACTCAATTTTCAATAATGGGGTTGGTGTGTGTGTGTGTGTGGGGGGGGATAATAATGGTGTAGAGGAAGAAGGTTCTATTGTGTTTACTTCAGTGTGTCAATAACCATTTAGACAGTTGCACAATTAAAGGTGAGTAAAGGTAAAACCCTACAGATGTTAAAAACTACTAGCTGATTCTGCAAGCCAAAGTTACTGACATGAGCAAAATAATCTGCAATATACAAAACCTGAGCCTGAAAGAGTCAAGTAACCCAGAAAGAGCTTCAAAAATTTTGTAAGGTGTATATTAGGATTCTGAGACACTAGGAGCTTTTTAAATGGAAGTTACAAGTGCTTCTTGAAGCACAAAATAAAGTGATTTATCCCTCAAAAGAACAAAAAAAATTAGATAATGACCTTCAAGGGCCAAAATTTTCTAAGAGGTATGTGATAAGATGCACAGGGGCCCACATGATAGTGCGTGCACATAAGAGTGTTGACATATGCAAATACTATTCATATGAGCAAATGTCAGTTTTAATGGATGTACCTGCCTTTAAAAATAGCCTTTTCTGAAATGCTGGAGTAGTTTTTGTAGGGGGAAACTAATCAGATTGATTCTTACATACATTAAGCTCACTTATATCTCATTGCAGTGGTCATCTTCTAAACAGTAAGATAAGAGCTATCTTTTCAAAAATGCCATATTACAAGCCACAAGAGAGAACTATTAAAGAAGAGCTCTGTATAGCTTGAAAGCTTGTCTCTTTCACCAACAGAAGTTGGTCCAATAAAATATATTACCTCACCCACCTTGTCTGTCGGATATTATCTAGGTAGATGTGGAGTGAAATGCTTTATCTTTGAGGATCTGTGGTGAGATTATAAGAGAAGATGTAATAGAATATCAGGGTTGGAAGGGACCTCAGGATGTCATCTAGTCCAACCCCCTGGCTCAAAGCAGGACCAATCCCCAGACAGATTTTTACCCCAGTTCCCTAAATGGCCCCCTCAAGGATTGAACTCACAACTCTGGGGTTAGCAGGCCAATGCTCACGCCACTGAGCTATCCCTCCCCCACAAACAGAAGTATTTATACCAGTTGTAGCACATTATTTTTTCAAGTCCTATTTATATATGGAAAGGACGGTCAAGTCCAGCACCCTGCCTTCACTAGCAGGACCAAGTACTGATTTTGCCCCAGATCTGTAAGTGGCCCCCTCAAGGATTGAACGCACAACCCTGGGTATAGCAGGCCAATGCTCAAGTCACTGAGCTATGGCCAGGATCTCCCCTCAATGAAAAGAGGAAAAATCAATGTCACCCAGACCCCATCCAGTCTCAACTTCCTCACTACAAAAGTGTCAAAGATGAATATACATATTGTGCATGTGCCCACTCTGAAAACATGAGTTGGTCTCTCGCCTTTGTGCAAGAAAAAAAAACCAATTAAATGGTAAGAAACGATATGAGTGCTCATATCCCTGCCCACACAAGTGGGTACGTCTTTCCCTTCCAGTAGAGGGATGAAGGAACAAGAGTTGTGAGGCCAGCCCCCAATAAGGAACTGACTGCCACTCCTCCACTTAAACTTTAGAAAGAATTTCAGTCAAAGAAAAATTCAGCAACTAAAACTAATTAGAACAGCGTTTCTCAAATGCGGCCACCAGGGGCTTTTCTTGCGGCCACAGCCTCCTGGGCAGTGACTGGGGCGGAGGCGCAAAGCAGTACCTCTCCCCCCAGGGCCACCAGAAGGGGTTGTGCCCTCCCCACATCTGGAGCCACAAACGCCAGATGAGCATGCAGCCAATGAGTTTCCCACCTTCCCAGGGGTAGTGAGGCTCGGGCTTCAGCCTGGGGCGGCGGGTGGCAGGCTCCAGTCATGGGACTTCGGGCTCTGGCCCTGGATCCCAGCCACATGCCAGCTCTGGGCTCAACCCCACCATTGTCCCTGGCCCCCGCAGCCTCCAGCCTGGCCCCTGGGCTCACCGCCCCCGCCCAATTGCCCCTGGCCCCCACTGTCTCCCTACCCACCTCCCCATCCAGGGCTTAATTTGTCCCCTAGCTTGCCAGAGCTGAGTAAGTCTGCTGTGAAAATTGATATTTGTATGGTTGTTAATATCACTTTTCACAGCCTCCCAGCTAGCTAGGAAGTCTGCTATGAAACATGATATTAACAACCATACAAATATTACTTTTTGCAGCAGCAGACTTACTAGCTAGCAAGTCTTTAAAAAAAAGGCAACCAAAAACAAAAGAAACAACAACAACAAAAGACAAGAATGTGCAAAGCACCTTATTTGTGTTTCTATTCTGTGTAGATCCAGTAAAGAATAGAGAACTGTACATTATTTTTATTATTGAGTCTGAAAAAAAAAAAAACCCTACATAAATAAATTATAATGATTTGAACATGTATATGTGCATATTTATTTGTTGTTCCTAAAGTTATTTAAGTATTTTAAGAAAAATTGTCATAGCGGCCACCAGCAAGAGTTGGTGGTTGCACTCTGAGGCCACCAAAAATTTTATTGTGAGAACCTCTGAACTAGAATATCCAACTGCAGAAGTCCAGAGGAAAAATATTTCTTCTGATTGGTAATTCTGGGCTGACATAAGATTTGGAGGAACCAGAGTAAACGTTAAGATTAATGCCCTCCTCCTATGGCAGCTTCAACCAGTAGGATTTCAAAACAATACCTAGAAAATAAAACACTGAAATAGACAGGATACTGATACATAGCAGCCTGCAGCACTTGTTCCCAAACTTGGCAATTTTCAGGTTGTGCAAACAAGCAAATCATTAGGAGACTGCTGCACAAACACACCATACTTGCTAAGGGCAGCAGCCAGAAACACCATTACCTTGGCAAAGATGCCTGGGAGACATATAGCAAGGCCAAAACTGACTCAGTTTTCAAGATGAAGATCACCCTTAAAAGCCTGATAAGTCTCTTCAGTTCCAAAACAAGGCAAAAACCTCCACAGACTTCAGAACTGATTAAGTAAATAGAGTATATCTGCTCTCTGTCTTATATTACCTGGAATCCCTAAACCTAGACCTGGAATAGCTCCTCTGTTACAGAGTTATCCTGGTGTGCAGGGCTTGTCCTAGCAGAGACCAATGGATCAGTCTTTCACAAGTGGATTAAGCAGTTTAGCTAGACCCATCCAAAAGGTGCATTACTTAAGGAGTCATAAATATAGATTCACAGATAATGGGCCCAATCTACCTTCCACTGAAGTCAATATGAGGCTTTCCAATATGAGTTGGAAACGGCCACAATTTATGCAGCCAAAGAACAAGTCTAGGAATAGTTAAAGTAGTGGGCAGACACAATCTGATGATTTCATATGTGGCAAAAGAAGCTGACTACTAGTTCTATCAAAGAATGCAAATGTGTTACCAGGAAACATGCAATCTTAAGTACTGGAATATTCTAAATTCTTACCTGTTCTTTTATTTCTGTCCACATAACAGTACTTTAATTCATAATCTTTGAATAGTTCATGGATTTCCTAGAAAAGACAAACATCACAAAAAGTAATCCATCAAATCAAAAATAAAACAAAACAAAAATGAAATTCAGCACAATTTTCCAGTTATGTTACATTGAAACATTCCCAACAAACAAGTAGTTACACCTTAGACATATTATCAAAGATTTGTTTATAAAGGGGTTAAGAGTCACAATACTGGAGCAATATTTTATCCCATATGAGAGAACCAAGTTCAATAAAAAGTGACACAGAGTCCTGTGGCACCTTATAGACTAACAGACATATTAGAACATAAGCTTTCGTGGGTGAATACCCACTTCGTCAGATGACTGAAGTGGTATTCACCCACAAAAGCTTATGCTCCAATACGTCTGTTAGTCTATAAGGTGCCACAGGACTCTATGTCACTTTTTACAGATCCAGACTAACACGGTTACCCCTCTGATACAAGTTCAATAAAGTAATTCTCCACGTTTCAGTCTCTGAGAGTAGGCAAAGCAAAGGTGTGACATGACGACTCCATTTTTATAAAGAAAAAGGACATAACAGTTAAAGAAAACTAACATGAAAATCTTTTCTGATAGAATGAGGAAGAACCCATTTACTCTCTCAGTGAACTCTCTTACTCTGAAACCCTCCTTACTGGTCTTGTTTACATTAGAAAATTACATTATATTAGAGCACAACCTCTAGGAATCATAAGTAACATGATATAAAAGATATACACAGAGACATAATGAAGATAACATCACATTAGCAAGCTGTGGTGAACCCTAGGGTTAACTATGAGAGTCACCCTCTACGCTGAGTTGTTTTCATCTCATTATTTCCTACAACACCTCAATCTCCTGTTCTAACACAGTGTAATTTCTCAGTGTAGAATGCAGTGGCAGTGGAAGCCCCAAATTGCTTGAGTGCAATTCAGTGGACTTTTACGACTCTTGTGGTGAATATTCCCTCCACTATAATTGACTTTTACTCTGAAAATCCTCCTTGGAATGCAGCCAGTATCAAATTGCTTGAAAGCAATTCAGTGGACTTTTACTCCTCTTGTAGTGAATATTCCCTCCATTATAATTGAGTTCTACTCTGAAAATCCTCCTTGGAATGCAGCCAGTATCAACAGGTGTTCGATGCTACATTCCAAGCGGATTATCATGTCCCCTTCCTCCACTACTCTGCCCAAGTTGAGGAAGAGGGGAAGGAAGTAGCCACTATCCTCCCATGGGGGAGGAAGCTGGGGGAGGAAGCAGTAGTAAGCGTGAATCCCTGGTTCCCAAATTTGTACATCTGTTTGCCACTATAAGTGAAGATGTGGTCTTCCACAAATGTGTGCCACACACAAAACACTAACCAGTGTCCCTTCTACTGCAGTGGGTAAAGAAAGGACCAGTCTACCTGTCTGAAGGTGAAAGAAGTGACATGAACATACTGAATCTTTTTGTCAGGTAAACACTCTAGTGTTATAATGAAACTCCATACAACTGAGCAAAATAATCGACACAAGTCATTATAAGAGGGTTCCACTCTACATGATTTCCAGTAGCACAGCACACACTAATTTTGCCAGTCTGCTAATTCAATATACATGGCTTACAGGTTAATGGGTTTCATCTCAGCAGGATCGAGTGTATTCTTTTAGTCAAACCAGTCTCGCATTTCACTGGTTAACAGCTGTCAAATGCTATATTAATAAAATATGACAGTGCTCCTCTGACACTCAACCCATCCCATACTCAGATGTGATGTGAATGTGGCTTTTAAATAACAAAATACACAAGGAGCAGTCCAAAGATTTAGAACCTGTAGGTTATTTGAATGTAGCCCAGAAGAGTACACTCTCTTCAATAGAGTTGTGATGCTAGACTCTCATCCATGAGAAGCAGATTGGTGGAGGATGCAGTTTTCTTTGCACTTCCTAGGGACTAGAGAGTAATGTTGCAGAATCCAAGGAAGTTATTAGCTGTTCCACTTACACAATGTGTAAGGTCTACAGCTCTTATCTGTTTCATCTTTAATAAAAATAATGCAATCAGATTTACCAAAGTTTTACTATGTAACAGCAAAATATTAGTCCAAATGCACGAGGTTGTTTTGTGAAAACCATTTCTGAACCAAATCTTCGTTCAGCAACAATAATCTGCAATCTTGCTGGAAATTTAATTGAGAGTGAAAATAGAATGTGATAAATCATCTTCTTGGTGATGATTAAATTAAGATGAGCGCATGAATGGATTTTAAAAGAAAGAGAGAGTACTTTTTTAAAAAGTAAAGCAATTTTAAAGAACACTCAAGATTTTGTTCAAAATTTTAAAAAAATCATTTGCAACAATACTATGAAACCTTGAGGCTAAAATCTCACCAAAATGATGTATTCTATGTCACTCATGCACAGGTACATTATTGTACAGCTGCTCACAAGTGAGGGGCTAATAGCATGGATTTATTTTAGTGACAAAACGTAAGAACTGAAGTATTTCTTTGGGGGAAAAGGCACCAAATATTACCTGGACTTTACAAACAAAAGCAAGAAAAAAAAAAAAGTGTAGTCTTTCAACCTTGACAGCACCTCTTTGAAAAGTTAGCACAGTGATATGTAACAGATGGAAAACTAACAATAGAAACAATTGTCCAGAAGAAAAGCAATCCACTGAGCTAAAGAGTTCTGTGCAGGCAGATCCCTGAGCCTGTATAAACTCCCTTTGGCTTCAGAGGTCCACATGGAGCCAGTTGCTGGATTGAGGTTTTTATCTGTGCATTTGATTGCATGTAGTATTTCAGTGGCATCATTTACATAAACTTTGTAACAAATAAAATTAAACATATCATACTGACTTTTTAAATACATTTAAAAGTCTGGATTAAGTCTTTAGTTTAAGTGGTTAGGTAAATATCTGTCTATATATAACTATTTTAAGTCTGGGTAAAATTTTCAAATGCACTTATGTGATTTGGGAACATGAGTCACATTTTCAAAAATTTACCCTGTCTTCCTGCTTGTGCTTTATTACAGAAGAATTAAAACTACAGGGGGTGCAGAGGGTTCCCTGCACACTTGCAGGGCTGGTGACACCCAGTCCCTGCAGGCACAACCTGTGCCAAGACCGCAGCCTTCCCCGCACCTTGCGCCGGCAGGGATCAGGTGTCACCAGCTCTGCAGTCTGGGGAGAGAGGGAGCTGGACTGTGACAGAATGAGGCTGCAGAGGGCTCTCTCTGTTGCCACAGGGCCGGTGACACATGATCCTCGCAGGAACAAGAGGGGAGGTGGCACTCCTTCTTACCAATCGATTTTTTTTTGTCATTGTCAGTGCATCAGATGAAATTAATGTTTGCCAACATGCCATCTGTCAATTAAAATCAAATCCTGCTACACCTAACTATTGTGGCAGAGCTCCTTCTCCGCCCCGGTGGGCTCTGCGTTTCCTCTTAGCGGTGGGCTAGGGGATTCCTCTCTCCCTGGGAATTTTCCCCATGCTCCTGGGTTTACTGTCCCCACCTTGCGGAAGCAGGGGTTCCTCCCAGCCTCCCTGACAGGGGAGGGAGAGGGGAGCCTCTTAGTCTCTGGTAGCTCCTCTGGGCGTAGTGCTGGCAGACCAGACACCCAGTTCAGTCTCTCCCCTCTGGCAGGGTCTCTTCCCCCAAACCTCTGGGGCCCAGAAGGGCTATATGCCCTGTTGGGCAGGGTTTCCCTTGCTCTTCACCTCTGTACCTATGAGGTCTCCCTCCTGGAGTTTGTCAGTGTCTGTACTGTCTGGCTCTTCAGTAGCACGCCTGTTCCCCAAAGCTTCTATTGCACGTGCCTATCTGACTGGATGGGAGGCATTTAAAAGGTTCTGGCGGGCCCTTGATTGGCCTCAGGTGTCCTAATTAACCTGGAGTAACCCCTGTTCAATTACCAGGGGAAAAGGTACCTGCTTAACCTGGGGCCCACTTCCCAGCACCCAATATGAGCACTCTCCTGTAGCCGTCTGGCCTGGCCCCGTCACACTATATGTTTTGGTGCAGTCCTGTTTATGTACAAAGAATGTACAGGAAGTCTAGTTTCTCTGGACACAGTGAAAACAAACAAAGCAGGTAGTTTGCTTACTCGCAATTTCCTCCAGTCAGTTCTATGCCCACGGGGCTCTGTCTCTGCTCCCACTCAGGGCCATGCTCACCACTGCTACTGCCGCTGTCTGGGCTTTGTGTCTCTCAGACTCACCAACAACCAAGCTCTTTGAGGCAGGGAACATCTACTACTCTGTTTATACAGTGCCTCACCACAATGGGGCCCCACTCTTGGCTGGCTCACAGGCACTATTGCATTAAGCATGTTAAATAAGAACAATCCCTTAACCCTTGCATTTTCAACCAATCCAAGAGAAAATTCTTATTCTCCCTAGGTTAGTTCTTGCTCAGGCCTGGCCTTATGGCCGAGAACCTTGAGCTGTGGATTCTATTGTTTCCAGCTATCATGATGTACAAAGTCCTTAACTGCTCCCTCCATTTAACCCAAATGAAGGGTGTTTATCAGACCCATTGGCTCTAACCAGGTTAATGGCAATCATAATAAAATTAAAACTGCCTCTACTAAAGGAATTTTCTCTCTTATTTACAAATGAAATGATTCCTCTAGAGTCTAGACATAGCTGACAACTACCATCCTTTCATGTATTTATACCTGCTCCTATATTTTTCACTTCATGCATCTGATGAAGTGGGCTCTAGCCCACGAAAGCTTATGCCCAAATAAATTTGTTAGTCTCTAAGGTGCCACAAGGACTCCTTGTTGTTTTTGCTGATACAGACTAACACGGCTACCACTCTGAAACCTGTCATAGTATTTTAGTGTATCATATCAACAATCTAAGAAAAAGCTGTAATTAATGGCAATATGTATTTCCATACAGGAGGCAGAGCAGCCAGGGGTACTCCTGTGAGTAACTTATAGCTGGCACGTGGAAACAAACATAGGTGTTCCTCCAATCTCTAATGTTGCAAAAGCAGAGTTAATGTGTGCTTGTATCCTGGACAAGACCAGTCTGACACAACTCCCTTGTGCATTCTGTTCCTGGGGCTTTGCCTTCTTCAGTATGACAGATACACACATAAACATGTGGACTATGTCAGGAACTGTGAGCTAAACATCTTGGGACAGAAATAAAATCAGGAAACTAATAATATTTAGCTCTTATACAGTTCCTTAAATCTTCAGAGCCCTGAACAAACATTCGCTAGTTAATCTACACAGCATTAGTATAATTAAAGCTTAAATAAGAAAATAACCTATTGGTGCTTTTAAAATAACGTTTAAAAGTCAAAACAAATTCTGTGATGTGGGCTAAGAAAAAAAGATTAAAAAACACTATAAACAGTTAGATAAAGTTTATGTGGTGGAAAATCTGTTATTTTCTCTACAGCACTTAAAATTCTTCAGCTCCTGCACACACGACTAATTGTCCTGCCTGAACTTCGGTGGAAATATTAACTTTCTCTTATGATTTTATTTTTCATCATATATTGTCATTCTGAGATCTGGATCTCTCAAAGGGAATGATGTCTGCTCCAGAGAAGTGTCTGTCTGTATGCCCTATTGTCTGAATTTTTTAAAAAAGTAGAATGGTAAGCATGCCACGAATAGACACACCCACCTTACTACTGTACCAGCACAATTCATACTATTATTTTAAAAATAAACAGCTTATTTCATGCCAAGGAACTACTACTCCAAACAAATGTATGCAATAAGATCCAACCTTTCTATTGTGAACCTCAGGGCATGCTAAACGTAAGTTCTGTTGCCATGTTTAAACATTGCACAGGATGTTATTTTTAGCAACAAAAATTAAAAACAATTATAATGGTGCCTGTCAGGGTTCCCATAGTAATGAGTCTAGTGAAGTTGCCCATATAAACCTTGCTTTAATGGTTCATAACTTGGCCTTTAATAAATGGCTGCATGGTGAAACTTCACATACATATTCTTGACATGGTAACAAATTTTGTTTTTAAATTATTTGGGCAAAACAACATATTTTGGCTAATCAATTTTTTTAAAATATTTTCCTAACTAGAAAAGGCTTTGTTTTCATTTGTACAGGCAGTCAAAGCAGAAAGGTGGAAAATTGCCGGAAAAAAGACCTCCAAGTTTCTAGACAGTACACAACAAATAACAAGTTATGCATCAAGAGTCAAAAGGTTTTGGAACATTTAAATGACTGTGCCAACAGATGATAAGTGCAGTTCAATGTAGGTATAAAATAAACCAATTTTGGAAAAGGAACCAAGCAAGGGAATATGAAAATTTGCTAAACAGGAAAAATATATGCTAGTTATGGTGGAAAAATCAGAGACCATCTGCTACAGATTAAAAATGCAACATACAGCACTAGATTGTATTAATAGAGGTATAGATAACAAAACAAAAAGAATTGTACTATTTTTTTATTTCCTGTAAACTAATGACTGGCTAGGTTAAGGATGCTCTAACCACACATCAGTTGCCAGATACAGTCATAAATATTAAATAACAGGAAGGGCTAACACCCCAAAAACCCTAATCAAGATTGGGCTCCATTGTGCTATGCCCTGTACTAACACATACAAAGACATATTCCCCACTTTGAGGAATTTGCAATTTTTCACTCCTTGCTTCAACTGAACTTCTCACATAAGTAAGGGCTGCAAGATCAGGGAGATCCCCTTCACCAGCTTACGGTATGGATGGTGGCCATTCTGAGGAGGGTTCTAAAGATTTTACCCACACCATTCCCGCCTCACGCACAGGATAATCTATGCAGTTAGAAAGAAAGGCAAGTCTGCAATTTCTGGGCCACAAACTATTATTTGGAACTGCAAAAGTTTAATGCACACTGACTGGTCCGCCTCTGGATAGTCAAAGTCATATTTGCAACACCATTTACAAGCAACCGTCCTGTGGACTCTCTCATACTCTCTTATTTTTGGCATAACAAGACAGAGAACTATCAAAACAGAGCTAGCATATTGATTAAGATATGACAACAATAGCTTCCCAAGAACTGTCCTGCATAAGGAATGAAAAACAAAACACTTCCTTATCTGCAGAGCCAGATTAGAGTATTGATTAGCACAGTTGTAGGGAATTATAGTTTTAGATCATCACAGTAAGCATACAGGGGAGCATGTAAACTAAATGGAAGATAAAAAATGTGGGAGAGCACTAGAGGGAGTAAAATCACAAAAACAATACAGCAAAGGAAAGCAGCAAACAAAAGAGCGTAGGCAGCTTATGGCAAGAATGGTACTAGTTATCCAGCACAGTAAACCTTTCACATACAAGCAATAGGACCGAGGAGAGACCGAGATACAAAGGCACTTGCTACTTCAATGTCTGGAACACGAGAGAGTGGAAGAACAATATTTCTTCAAATTATCAGGGTTCATTAAAAACTTCCAATCAAAAAGCAATGAGGAAAAATTGTGCATAACCCTGAGAGAAAGGAGAAAAATGATGAAGATGGCATAGCACTAAGTAGCAACCTGCCATTGGATCAAAGATGGACACTAACAATAAGTGGACACATGGCATCAAGCCGCAAACACAGTGTAAATCCCATCCCAGATGGACTGCACCTGCCTCTGATAGATTCCTAAATGAGCTCTCTCTTTTTTGGCTTGACAAGCTATAGGAAGGTTGTCAAAAAAAAATTAAATCACTGAACTGAAATGAAAATTTGATTTCAGTCCTCCTGCAACTCCCCTCCCCTGTGTGTCTTTTGTTATAGGAGAAAATCCCCTTCCATACGATTAAAGATATTGATCCCTAGTTGCAGAAATTAACACAGGATAAAAGCAGAAATATGCATGACTATAGAACAATGTAACAGTTTTTAAAAATAATCCATTTAGTGCAAAACACCTTTCTTTTTCAGAGCAAGTGAATCATTTGATACTTTAGCTTAGAAAAGCATACAGGGGGCATTAAAACTAAACAGTTCTATTCAGACTCCTATTCCTAAACTAAAGTCATGAGATCTTGCCGCAAATTTCAGTAACAAGTAACAAGGAAAACCAAGCCTTCAATTCTGATATTAACTATAAAGGATCCTAACTGGCATGACACCAATGTCTTTAAACTGCTCATTTATACCAAATTCATATACAACTACTTATACTAAAACTAATGAAGTACTGATGAGGACTGACAAATGGGACAATTAAGAACCCTGAGACAACTAAATCAGAAAAAAATCTCATAATCCACAAAGGATAAGCACAAAAATAAAACAGAAGCCTAACTTACCATATAGCAAGAATGCAGCCCAGCAAAATCAAATCTTGTCTATATAGCAGTTTACAACTCCATTTGTATGACGATACACACATTATTGGTTACAAAGATGAATATGTATAAGGGAGACATTTGCAAATGAATGTTTTCCCCTGTGGATGTGGCTATACATTGACTGTGTATTATGCTTCTAATCTCCAGTTGCACCTTGAAGTTCTGTCTGAAGTTCTTTGATGGAATGACTTTCTCAAATTGAGGTTAAGAAACTTTACGTGCTTCCCAAGGCCACAGAGCAAAATGTGTCTTGGTAATGAAGTTTTTGAAACTTCAATCACAGCTGTGTAGACTATTACCGATTGTGATTAAATATTAATTTACTTGTTTGTTTGTTTGTTTGTTTGTTTTTTGCAATCTCCTGGCCACAGATGTGGAGATGTCCAGATAGTATGGTGATGAGTATCATACATGAACCTCAATAGATGTTAGAAAGTTTCCCTGTCCATGCATCATCTAGTAACATCTGTTTTTCTAAGAAAATATAGAACTTTTGCCTCTCCAGGAAGAAGATTCTGAAGAAAGCCATCCAGTGCAGTCTGCAGCACCTGATGAACAAGACTAATGAGAGAATGCCGGCCTTGGGGCATAAAGTAAAAGTGTGGAAGGAGAATAGAAAAAATAAAAAATGTGTATTAAAAGAGTCTGCCTGCTCAGGGGCATGTTGCTCAATCTGCAAACCTTTTCTTGTGCAATTAAAACTTATTTCTACAAGAAATTCCACTTGCTATTGATGTGAATAAGGGTTTTTTAGATTGGACCTTTGATGAACGTTTAACCACTACCTTCATGGTCATCCTTGAATGTCTCCACTTCCACCACTCCTCAGTTCACAGTTTCAGCTGCAGTGCTCTCCAATCCTTTGCCCTCTTAAATCCAGCATGTCCCAGTTAAACAAATTTTTTGTTCTGCTCTTGTTACCTTCATCCGATTCCTTCAGCATATTATTTTATCTCATTGACGTGACAAACCCTGGTACATACTGTTCTAAATTTTCCATTTTAACACAGTTTTCCTGTTTACTAATAGACAAATGCATGTTGTAAAAAATCTGGTTTTTTTAAACTCGCATGTACTACGGCTGTCATCTGTCTGAACCTCTGGTCCGAAGAGTGTGCGTGCTTTAACTTTTGGTTAGTTTTATATTGTCAAAATTGTAAAATTGGTTGGAAATTATTTGATACCAGGCCTGGTATTACGTTTGTTTGTAAGCAGGAGTAAGATTGTTAATCAGATCCGTTGTTGCTTACAACAATGTACTTTTTTTCAAAATCATTTTCTACCATATCACCTATATGAAAACTATTTTAAAAAATAGCTGTTCAGGTGTTCCTCTAACAGATGGTCAAGGTTCCCCAACTGCACTCAGTCTGTCCTTTCTACTCACAAGCTATGGGGGAGAGGTATTCTGGTGAGAACAGGCCTCGTACTAGAGAATGTAACATGCCCATGATTTAGCCTTTTGCTAAATCAGGAGCTCAGTCTGTAGACTATTTCTTTACCATTATGCTCACTATTGGGAAAATATAGTCAGAGTGCACCAGTATCCCAATCCAGTCATTTTCCTAGTTCTTCATGGAGCTTAGCTGCCCACGTTAAGAATGTTGGGCCACTTGTGAGCAGCGGCAGCAGCATTCTTTTACAAAGCTTGGTCTCTAAAGAAATGCTTTTTCAGTCTTTGTAAAGCACACTCCTCTAGCATTTAGCTGTCCTCGCAACATTGGAGTGGTGTCATCTGTTCTTATTAGTCAGTTTATTGCTTCATTACTACCCAAGGTAAAAAAGCAGTAGGCAAGATGCCAAAGAATCACAGGAGGACAAGGATGTAATTACATTCTCTGTGGTGAGACAAGAAAAATATCTGTCCCCCCCAATATTCAATATTTTTAGCAAACTATCATATGGTGCATCTTTTCTGGCCAGAAAATGTATATCAGAGTGTAACTATCATAGGGTATGTCTTCACTACCAGCCGGATCAGCGGGCAGCGATCGATCCAGCGGGGATCGATTTGTCGTGTCTAGTCTAGGCACGATAAATCGATCCCTGAGCGCGCTCCTGTCGACTCCTGTACTCCAGCTCAGCGAGAGGCAGCAGTCGACTCACCGTAGTAAAGACACTGCGGTAAGTAGATCTAAGTATGTCGACTTCAGCTACGTTATTCACATAGCTGAAGTTGCGTAACTTAGATCGATCCCCCCCCCCCAGTGTAGACCAGGGCATAGATAGATTGCCACTGTAATGTCAAGCCTCATCCCAAAGAGTCTTACAGGCAACCTGGATCATTTAATGGTCGCTTGTTTATTGTGTGTTGATGTTTGGTGATATAGCAGCTACCTCCTGCTATTATTCTGTCTTCTAAGGTGTGTCTGTGCTGTCAGTTGTGAGGAATTAATATATTTGCACAGTTGGAGAATACAGCAGCATGAACTGCTATGCTAGCCACCATGTTGGGAATGCCCATGATGCCCTCAAGCATACATCATTAATTGAATGATTTTGGAACTTGTATAAAACCTCCAAGAGTGTTCTTGGACACAGGTAGGCACACTGGAAAGTGCCCATAATTCTCTGCCCTGAGCACTATGGAATAGCTCCATCTGTATGATGTATGTCTTTATGCCATTACTGACACCAGATAATCATAATAAAATGGACAGACTTTCATATTACAAGTTATTGTCCCTTGGTTGTGTCATAAATGCACAGGGTCTGGTCTATGCCCCAGCCTGCAATCAGTCCCTTTGGAGTGACTGCTTTAGTGTGCCAAACCTCAAGGGTACACACAGTTACACAGGGGCAGGTCCATGGCCTCCAAGACTCTGAGACTGGGCCTGCAGGCACCAGCAATCCCTGTCTCTCTCTGTGGCTCCCTGCAGCAAATCCAGCTGAGCCAGACTCCTGTGGGAGGCATGCACTGTACCACTTCAGATAATAATGCTCTCAGTGAGTGTGCAACAATTCCAGGCAGCCTTTTCAAAACAAGGTAACAATTTAGTAGCCACCTGCCATAAAGAATCTGAAAGACCTTGGGTTAGCGAAGAGAGACGAAGGTTAACCCACAGTCCATCCTGGCCAAGCCATGCAATGATGGGTTGCATTTCTGGATCTCTTCCCTTTGTCCTTGGACTCAGGTGAGAGCTGCTGAGTCCCTCCAAGGGGCAGCTCTTATTCCCACCACCAGACAACTTTTCCTCCTCCTTTGTCCTCCAGCTCAGTGGAGGACTGCCTGCCAGGATTTCCTGCTGTTTGATGTTGATAGTTCAGTCGTTGAGGGTTCTCATTGTCTTTCTGGATCCTCTGTTGATTTAGGTCGGTTTCAACCAGTTCTTTAACAACCCAGTCATTCCACCCCGACAGTGAGGTGACACACCCGCCTGTCTCCTGCACTGTTGGAACAGTGTTTTGCCTCCACTGGGTGGCAATGCAAAATACAGAGGGAAACTGAGGCATATGTAGGCACCATAAAAATGTTTTTAAAAATTCCCAGTGTGTCATAGTTGTCAATAAAACCTTCAATGTCATTATCTTCTTGGGCACTGTTTGCCTAATCAAGCAATATCAGTTTGAGCTAATTTACCCACAACCTTCTGTACACCGGCCGGCTATATTTTACTGGATGACACACCCATTCATACAGTACTCATTTTTTTGAAATAACCACACAGAAATGAATGTTAGCAATACAATGCATGTGTGGCTGACTGAAACAAAGAACTGGTAAAAAAACAGTAAAGTTCTCCCCTATTTACACTAGCTTAACTATCTGTGGTGTAATAAGTCAGAAACATACTAGCTTTGATCTACAGCAGATCTTTACTGATAAGAACGGGAGGTTCTGCAAAAACAGACAATACTGATCCTTATACAGTGAACGTACTTGTAGTTAGTAACCTTATTTCTACATTCGATGTGAGAGAAAATTCAAGGAACGTAGGACAATTACTATTTCTGCCTTTTGTCTACTCATATGTGCAGTGGTCTGATTTATGTACTGCAAGCAACTGTGGTAACTGTGTAAATTAGGTGCACAGTTATGCAACTAAATTATTTAAATATATGATTATTGCATTATCATTATTAGGTTTGAGAGTCACACTGTTTACATGAAGTGGAGTAATTTACATCATGAAGTGGAGTAATTTACATCTCAGAACTTGTTTCAGGCCCTCTGCAGACTCAGGAAACCAATTCCTCATAGATTATGCTCTGCTCACATTTGAAAGGTTTTCTTCACTATCATAAAGGCTAGAATCATTTTTAATGGAAGTTTTTATTCTGCAAAATCTTAATTATTGTGGGTTGTTTGAATATCCTAAATGAGCAGAAGCCACCAAGTATTGATCCTTATCAATGATACCTCATACTGATAATTGTTTTAAAAAATATGGATGCTTTGCTTTTAAAATACATTTTCAGTTATGTGCATTAGTATTATCTCCAAAGGCCCTCATCCGATGCTGTAAGTCAGGGGTCTCAAAGTCCCGGCCCACGGGCCATCTGCAGCCCAAGAACCTTCCCACTGCAGCCTGCAGAGGAGAGACGCATGCAGACACGCTGCCGGCAATGTCTGCTGCAGGCGCCGCCCCCCACAGCTCCCATTGGCTGGGGGAGAGGGACAGAGTTACTATCACTATTCACCAGACAGAGTCAGCCATGGAGGCAGCTGTGACGTTGCACTCTATATGATTTTATAAATATATGCTAGTGAGTAAATATAATGTAACTGGAATATGCTTCATGCAAAAGGTCTCTTGTAAGGTATCCTTACAAAGCTTATAATCTACTGATTATGGTCATCCTATTTGTATAAATGTATCACTCTTGTATCTGAAACTAGAAATATGAAATATAACGCTGAGGGCCTATTGTAATTATGCAAAGTGTGGGCCATTAATGGTGGTTTGGAATCTTGATGGCTCCCATCAACCAGGACAATTGACTGTGGATGGCTCTGTTTGCAGGCAAGCCTTCCTGTAAGTCAGGCTGGGAGGAATGAAGGCTTGAAGTCTTGCAGTGACATGTGATCATGTCACCTGAACTGGAATCCATCTTTAACTTGGTGTCTTTCAATTGAGAAGGAGGGGGTGGGAACCCAGAGAGGGACAAAGGATTCCCCCCTTATGCAAAAGATATATAAATGGGTGGAACAGAACAAAGGGGAGAGCCATCATGAGGAATCCCCTAGCTACCACCTGAGCTGGAACAAGAGCTGTACCAGGGGAAAGAATTGTGCCCAGGCCTGGAAGGTGTCCAGTCTGAGGAAAAAACTTACTGAAGCATCTCTAAGGGTGAGAATATCTGTATTCAGTTTGATTAGACATAGATTTGTGTGTTTTGTTTTATTTTGCTTGGTGACTTACTTTGTTCTGTCTGTTACTACTTGAAACCACTTAAATCCTACTTTCTGTATTTAATAAAATCACTTTTTACTTATTAACTCAGAGTATGTATTAATACCTGGGGAGGCAAACAGCTGTATAAGCTTTATACAGGGTAAAACGGATTTATTTGGGTTTAGGCCCCATTGGGAGTTGGGCACTGAGTGTTAAAGGCAAGAACACTTCTGTAAGCTGCTTTCAGGTAAGCCTACAGCTGTTAGGGGATGTGATTCAGACCTGGGTCTGGGTTTGCAGCAGGCTAGCAAGTCTGGCTCAAACCAGGCAGGGCACTGAAGTCCTAAGCTGACAGGGCAGGAAAGCAGAGGCAGTAGTAGTCTTGGCACATCAGTTGGCAGCTCCCAAGGGGGGTTCTGTGATCTAACCCATTACAGCAGCATCATTAGTTGCCGGGCAGAGTCAGCCATGGAGGCAGTGTCACTTTTTTCCACAATGAATATAAACAAGTCATAAAAACCGAACACAACTATCTGACGCACACCTTGCTGCAATCCTGAAGGTTTCAACTGCTCAGTCACTGAGGCCAAACATCAACAAACTGACAGAACTGAAGCGTTGCCAGGTGTCTGGCAAACACTAAAAACTCTGGCAGGCGAAGAATAGTATAAAGTTGTATGACAGTTTTATTATTTCTAAGAAAACTGAAATAAAAAATACAATATAAACTTTTTCTTTTCTGAACACCTCCTTCAGTGACATTATTGGCCCACTGGGAGGATTTGAGGACTGGCACTGCCCCTAAGGTAAATTGAGTTTGAGACCGCTGCTGTAAGTGATGTTTGCTTTGAAGCCTGTATTTTCAAATACATTGGTTTCCAACAGTGAGTGGTCACAGTATCATGTAATTCAATTGCTGGCATACTGACTATGCTAATTTTCATGTTTTGCCTCAGGAAGCAAAAGTGTACAACATGATGAACTTCCAATGACTTGTGTAGTTTTCCTTTGGGTTTCACGGCTTAATTGTTAACTTGTGAGTGGACTAAATTTCTCAGTCTTCAGAAACAAATATGGCAAACTTGGGAAAAAAAAGGCTCTCTGGTATAGTCAGAAACTTCTTATATATCCTGTAGTGAAATTGTATCCATGGTACTGTACTGTTAAACATCCACTTAATGGTATACTGCTTACAATATAACATGCAAATCCTTGGACTCCCGAAAAGCAGTAATAAAGCCCCAATGAAATGGGCAAAGGAAATGCCCAAAGACACAAATAGTATTTCTTGCTATTGCAAACTCAAAAATAAAAAATCTTATTTTGAAGCTCTTTTTAAAATAAACTTTAATTACATTAATAGCATTTTAAATGAATGACAGTGTGAGAAACACAGTTCAGAGTAGCCACCAAATTTAGCATTCAGAGGAAATTCTCTCATTCTGTGTGAAGTAATATTTTCTTTCCTTCTACTTTCTGCTCCCTCATTCCTACGAAGGGCAACGTGATAAGAGCGAAGGGACGGCATACAGGCTATGGCAAGGAAGAGTTTAAAAATCCCTTTCCACAACGAACTACCTCTGCAGACTTATCAAGAGAGGATAGGTTAACAAGAGCTTCTTGCAAGACTGCTTATCAGCTCTATTGGCTACAGGTACCTGATTCTATGAAGGGTGAGGATATGAGAGTTGAAAATGTACTGGGGGAAACAAGAGAGGGCTGCAGACTAAAGGAGAACAAGGGGATTTCCTCTTGCAAAGCATGAAACAAGCCCTGTCTTAAATACTTTATTTGGGAGACTCAACTAACCCATTCTGTTTGGTCAATAAACGGGCAGGACATTATTTTAAAACAGAATGAAACTTCTCATTGTGGATTCCTCTACCTCAGGCCAGGCATACAGAGTCCATTGCTTGATCTACCATTTCTCTGACCAGACTGTCACCTGCTCAAAGCACAAGATACCGCAGGAGGAGCATGCTTAGTAGAGATCTGTTCTAAATCTGGACTTGCTTATTAGACAGAAAAATAACCATAAGGAAACATGTGCCTTTTGCACTGGAAGGGGTCTCTTCCACTGTGGTACCATCATCCTAAGGATGGAAGAAGAGAGCAGGTCCCTCAACTGAATGTGACAGAAGTAGTTAACCATGCAGTTCCTCCTCTCCTAAATATGTTCACCCACCATGATATTAACTGCAGGAATCTTTCCTTTGACAGTGGGTGCTCTGACCCGCCAGGTGAACACGACTAGGGCTGCCTTACTGCCCACATATATGATCAAAGAGAGAACAAGTGGAGTTTTGGGGGCAGAGGTCTCAGCGAATGGCTAGCAATCCTAAAACTTTCCAGAAAAGTGAACTATTCAGGGCCACTTTATACTTTTGTATGGAAATAGTTTTCAGGAAAATAGTTCCTGAAAAGGGATGCCCAGAGTAAAACAATGTCATGTCACTGATGTGCCTGTGCAAAACCCTACTACACATTTAATTAACCCCCTAGGTAGAGCTGTTATTTTGAATGCAAAAGGGCACAGTGTGCCGGAAGCGAGCAGCATCCCAGGGGGCGCTGTGCTTGAGGGGATTAACGCGTGAGATCCTTTGGGGTGCTGTATGAGAGAGGGTGAGTGAGGGGGGCACAGAGCAGAATCCCAAGGGGTAGTGTGCACAAGAGGGTGGGCCAGGGTTGGGCAGGATCCTGTAGGGCCCTGTGTGTAACGGAGAAAAGCCACTAAGTGGGAATCTCCAGGGGGACTCACTGTGTGCAATGGTGCAGGTGAGGGCAAGATCCCATGGGGAACAGTGTGGGGGAGGGAGGGACCCAGAAGGATCCCGCAGGAGTGCTATGTGCAAGGGGCTGGAATAGGGGTCATTGAGCAGGATCCTATGGGGTGCTTTGTGCTAGGGAGTGGTGAGGGGGCCTAAGCAGGACCCCATGGCGGGGGTTCCAAGTGGGATCCAATGGGGGAGTAAGGGGCAGGGGTTGGGCAGGATCCCATGCGGGACAGTGTGCGAAGGATGGGTGGGAGGCTCTGAACAGGATCCCCCTGGGGATAGTGAGGGGGGCTAAGCAGGATTCCATGGGTGTTGCGTGTGAGGGATTAATGAGGCTCTGAGCAGGATCCCTTGGGGGTAGTGAGGGGGAGCTCCAATCAGGATCCCATGGGGCACTGGGTGTATGGGTGGGGTTCAAATTGGGATCCACTAGCAAACAGGATCAGTCAATAGGGGAGTTTTGTGAGGGAGTTCTCCAGGTGAAGGAGAAGTGACTACGTGACCCTTGGGGTAAGTTTGTGGTCTGTTAGTTTGTTGTGTGCTTGCTTGGTTGCTGTTTGCCTGCTTGATTGAAGATTATAGTGTGGTCTGTTTGGGGAGGCTGTGTGCTGAGCTTAGCGGCCTGCTAGGCAAGGATGAGAGCTTCCTAAGGAGGCTGTAGTTTGCCATCCTTTGATTCCTAATCCCTTTAGGATCCCTTGGAGGGAGGGGGGGAGGCCTAACTCAGGGAGAACAGGGTTTTAAGAAGTCAGCTCCTAAGCGACCACAGGAGCTCCCGAACAGGGGAGTTTTGCAAGGATGTTCAGCGAGGGGGTGTGAGAGCCAGATACAGCTAATAAACATTCTCTAAACTTAGGCCAATCACAGCCCCCAAAAAAACAACAACACACACACCCAAAGAACAACTCTCTCTCTCTCTCTCTCACACACACACACACACACACAAAAGAAACCTTCAAGAGTAAAAAGAATGCAGGCATAAATCCAGCAGCAGAGTGGGGCCTACCCAGTTTATTGCACGGAATGCAGCATGTATGATTATCTGCCTTGTGGGCAACTGGCATGTCTATGGGGCCCCTGTTATTAGGAAGAGACAGGTAATAGTAACGGGGATTTGATCATTAGAAATATAGAGAGCTGGGTTTGCGATGAACCGCATGGTGAATTGCCTGCTCGGTGCAAAGGTTGCGGACCTCTCGAGACATCTAGACAGACCTATGTGCAGTGCTAGGGAGGAACTGGTGGTTGTGGTATATGTAGGTACCAATGACATAGGGAAAGGTAGGAGAGAGGTCCTGGAGGGCAAATTTAGGCTACTAGGTAAGAGATTAAAGTCCAGTACCTCCATAGTAGCATTCTCTGAAATGCGTCTAGTTCCACATGCAAGGCCAGTCAGACAGGCAGAACTGCAGGGTATCATTGTGTGGATGAGACAATGGTGTTCGAAGAGGGGTTTATTAGGAACTGGGGAACCTTTTGGGAAAGGAAGAGCCTATATAGGAAGAATGGGCTCCACCTAAACCAAACCAAAACCAGATTGTTGGCATGTAAAATTGAAAATGTTGTAGAGGAGTTTTTAAACTGAGGGCTGAGGGAAAGCTGACAGGTGTTGAGGTGCACATGGTTCAGATAGACACATCCCTTAGGGGACGATTTATTAAAGGGGCTAGTTTATATCCTTACTAGGAAAGGATAGAAGTTGATAAAGTACAGATAAGAACTGAAGAGAAACAGTCAATGAAAAAGAGTCCCATTCAACGATATCACATTAAGGCAGACAACTATATATTGACAAAAGTTATAAGTGCTTATTTACAAATGCAAGAAGCCTAAATACTAAGATGGGTGAATTTGAGTGCCTGGTATTAAATGAGGATATCGATATAATATGCATCACAGAAAGTTGGTGGAATGATGATAAGCAATGGGACACGGTAATACCAGGGTACAAAATATACAGGAACGATAGGCCACGCTGGTTGGGGAGTGCCACTATATGTGAAAGAAAGTATAAAGTCAAATATAATAAAAATCTTAAATGAATCAAACCAAAGCATAATATCAGTATGGATAGAAATTCCATGCTTGAATAATAAGAATATAGCAGTAGGAATATACTACCAGTCACCTGACCAGGATGATGACAGTGACTGTAAAATGCTCATGGAGATTAGAGAGGCAACAAAACCAAAAACCCCAATAATAATGGGGGATTTCAACTATCCCCATATTCGCTGGGAATCTGTCACCTCAAGATGGGATGCAGAGATGAAATTTCTAGACACCATAAATGACTGCTTCTTGGAGTAGCTTGTCCTGGAACCCACAAAGGGACAGGCAATTCTTGATTTAGTCCTTGATTTAGTGGGGCACAGGATCAGATCCAAGAGATGAATATAGCTGCAGCGCTTGGCAATAATGACCACAATGTACTTAAATTTAACATTCTTTCGGGGGGGGGGAGGGGAATTACCAAAGAAACCCAGCCCAGGAGATTTAACTTCAAAAAAGGGAACTACACAAGAATGAGGAAGGTACTTAAATGAAAATTAAAGGGAACAGTCACAAAGAGTGAATTGCCTGGAAGATGCATGGAAACTTTTAACAAACACTATAATTGAGCCTCAAACTATTTGCTTACCCCAAATAAAATAAAAACAATAAGAGGACCAAAGAGTGCCATCATAGCTAAACAACAGTGTAAAGAGGCAGTTGGAGACAAAAAGACATCCTTTAACAATTGGATGTCAAATCCTACTGAGGACAAAAGAAAGGAACATATACTTTTACACTTGACTTGTGAGAGTTTAAGTAGGCAGACCAAAAAAGAATTTGAAAAGCAACTAGCAAAAGAAAACAAAACCTAACAGCAAATATTTTTTAAGTACATCACAAACAGGAAGCCTGCCAAACAATCAGTGGGGCCACTGGACGATCAAGTTGCTAAAAAGGCACTCTAGGAAGACAAAGTTGTTGATCAGATGCAAAATGAAATTTTTGCATTGGTTTTCACCGCACAGGATGCGACGGAGGTTCCTCTACACCTGAGCTATTTTTTTAGATGACAATTCTGAGGAACTGTTCCAGATTGAGGTGTCAACACAAGATGTTTTGGAATAAACTGATAAATTAAACAGTAATAAGTCACTGGGATCAGATGGCATTCACCCAAGATTTCTGAAAGAACTCATATAGGAAATTGCAGAACTACTCATTATGGCATGTAACTAAGCCCCTTCATTTTCAGTTTAAACCAATTTTTACCAAAACAAATCCTAGGTTTTACAGAAAGTATTATTCAGTTTTTTCTGATTTTCACCCTATTTTTGTATCATGCAAATATATAAAAAATAACTTGTTTTATTAGGAAAATACAATACATTGCATGAGATATATGTATTACGATAATAATCTGTGTGTATATGCAAAGCTGGTTGTTGAAGTAAGGTTATATATTAGTCTAGAAGAGAGAGACAAACAGGCACACAAGCAAGCTCAGCGTGCACATCTGAACGTACTGATGAATCTCACGCACACCCCGTACATATTTCAAGCTGTTAGCAGATAATAGTTTAAAGATTTGACACACTAAAATGAGAAGTATCAGAATACGTTTCAGAACACAAGGAAGTACTCAAAAGTTAAAAAAAAAGAAAAAAAGAGAGAGAGAAAAGGATGAAGATGAGTGCATGCGCTGCAAATGGTGTGCCCCAATTATTAAATGTAAATATTTATAAGTTCTATGTCTACAACAGTAAACTGTTTATTCAAATGCAAACTCAGAGGTGGCATTGTGTTGAGTTCTCTTTTAGTTCTGCAGCAAACCACACTGATGAACAGTATTCAATGCATTAACCTACTGAATACTTTTTTCTCGTCTTTCCGTCCACCAAAATAAACTCCAATATTTACCCAGAAAAATCATTAATAGTTTTTTGCACTGATTTTCACCTTTTGTTGTTGTTGTGGTAATAAACTGATAAATTCCTGGGAAATATTGAATAAGATAAAATCTGAAAACAAAGGGCCCTATATCACTTAAGTATCAGATGACCAATCTAACACTGATTTTTTTAAAAGAGGTGATCCTGCCAAGTAGAGGCTGGTAAGCCTAACTTCAATACCAGGCAAACTGGTTGAAACTAGTAAAGAACAGAATTATCAAATACATAGATGAGTACGATATTTTGGGAAAGAGTCAACATGGCTTTTGTAAAGGGAAACCATACTTCATTAATCTATTAGAATTCTTTGATGGTCAACAAACATGTGGATAAGGGTGACACAGTGATACAGTGTACTTTGGACTTTTAGAAAGCCTTTGACAAGGTCCGTCACTAAAGGCTCTTGAGCAAAATAGGCAGTAATAGAATAGGAAGGAAGGTCCTCTCATGGATCAGCAATAGGTGAAAAGATAGGAAACAAAGGATAGGAATAAATGGTCAGTTTTCACAGTGGAGAGAGGTAAATAGCACAGTCCCCCAACGATCTGTACTGGGACCAATGCCATTCAAAAGATTCGTAAGTGATCTGGAAAAAGGAGTAAACAGTGAGGTGACAAAGTTGCAGATGATACAAAATTACTCAAGATAGTCCAAAACTGACTGCGAAGAGTCACGAACGGATCTCACAAAAGTGAGACTGGGCAACACAATGGCAGATGATATTCAACGTTGGTAAATGCAAAGTAATACACATTGGAAAACAATCTCAACTATACATACAAAATGATGGGGCCTAAATTACCCGTTTCCCCTCAAGAAAGAGATCTTGTTGTCTTTGTGGATAGGTCTCTGAAAACATCTCCTCAATGTGCAGTAGCAGTCAAAAAAGTTAACAATATTAGGAACCATCAGGAAAGGGATAGATAGCAAGACAGAAAATATCATCATGCCACTATATAAATCCATGGTATGCCCATACCTTGAATACTGCTTGCAGTTATAGTCGCTCCATCTCAAAAAAGATATATTAGAATTGGAAAAAATACAGAGAAGGGCAACAAAAATGTTTGGGAGTATAGAACAGCTTCCACACAAGGAAAGATTAAAAAGACTGGGAACGTTCGTCTTAGAAAAGAGACTACTAAGGGGGATACAGAAGTCTATAAAAACAAGAATGGAGCAAGTGAATAGGGAAGCATTATTTACCCCTTCACATAACACATGAAACAGGAATGAAATTAATAGGCACCAGGTTTAAAACAAACATAAAAAAGAACTTTTTCACACAATGCCCAGTCTACCTGTGGAACTCCCAGAGAATGTTGTGAAGGTCAAAAGCATAACTGGGTTGAAAAAAGAATTATGTAAATTCTTGGAAGAAAATCGATGGCTATTAACCAAGATGGTCAGGGACATAACCCCATGCTCTAGGTCAGAGATCCTCAAACTTCATTGCACTGCAACCCCCTTCTGACAACAAAAATTACTACATGACCCCAGGAGTGGGGACCGAAGCCTGAGCCCTGCTGCCCCATGTGTATGGCGGGGGGCAAAGCCAAAGCACAAGGGCTTCAGCCCTGGGCTGGGGCCTGTAACCTGAGCCCTGCCACCCCAGGGCCAAAGCTGAAGCCTGAGCCCTGCCACCCAGGGCTTGAAGCCCTGGGGCTTCAGCTTTAGGCCCAGGCCCCAGCAAGTCTAAGGCCAGCCCTGGTGATCCCATTAAAACAGGATCACAACCCACTTTGGGGTCCCAACCCACAGTTAGAGAACCGCTGCTCTAGGTGCTCCTAAACCTCTGACTGCCAGAAGCTGGGACTGGATGATGGGATGGATCACTCGATAAATTGCTGCCCTATTCTGTCACCAGCCATGTCAGAAAACAGGATAGTACTGGGTTAGATAAACCATTGGTCTGACTGAGCATAGCCATTCGTATGTTCTTATCCTGTGGGATGCCATATGCTAGGGGGAAAGGGGGCTTGGCAGGATCCTGTGGGGAGCTGCGCATGGGGGCGGAGGGAGGACTCGGAGCGGGACCCCGTGGGACTCTGTGTGCGCGGGTGGAGGGGGATCCCACGGGATGCTGTGTGCGCGGGGGAGCTCAGAGCGAGACCCCCATGGGCGGTTGTGTGCGGGAGGGGCTCAGAGCGGGACCCCCCCATGAGGTGCTGGGGGGAGGGGGGAAGAGCTCAGAGTGGGACCCCCATGGGGTGTTGTAGTGGGGGAGAGCTCGGAGCAGGACCCCCATGGGGTGCTGTGGGGCGGGCTTGGAGCGGGACTCCCATGGGGCGCTGTGGGGGGGGGGTGCGCGGAGCGGGACCCCCATGGGGTGTTGTGTGCGGGGGGGTGCTCGGAGCGGGACCCCGAGGGACGCTGTGTATGGGGGGACCTAGGAACAGGACCCCCATGGGGTGTTGTGGTGGGGGGGGCTCGGAGTGGGACCCCGAGGGGCGCTGTGGGGCGGGGCTCGAACCGGGACCCCGAGGGGCCGGGCGATGTCGAGGATCCGCTCTCCAGGTCTCCCCTTTGGGCGGGCACGGGAATGGTGGCCGTCTCCTGCCTGCCCTGTGCAGGCTCTGGGGTCCCCCCAGCCCGGCTGGCTCCTCTCCCGGAGCGGGGGCGCCGCGGTACCTGGCTGCTGCTCTCCTCGGGCAGGTTTCTCAGCAGGACCTTGCGCCTGTTGCTCAGCTCCCGGCGGGCGCTCTCCAGCCGCATGGCGATCTCGGGCGGGCGGAGGGGCGCCGCGCTCCCGCCGAGCTCCGGCTGTGCCCCCAGCACCGGCTCCCGCTGAGCCCCGGACAGCTCCGTGCCCGGCTCCGCTGCTGCCGCCATCTTGCAGCCAGAGAGAGACATCCCGTCTGGCCGGCGAGCCCGCAGGGGGAGGGAGCCGGGCAAGGGGCGGGCGGGCCAGCAGGGAGGGGCAGCCCGCTGCGGCGGCTAGGAGAGTCCGCGGGACTCAGAGAGGGGACCAGAGCCAGGCACCACGGTTCACCTCCCCGAGCCTAGGACACTAGTGCTCCGCGCCCCTCTCACCCACCCCTCAGCCTCCCCTCACACACCCTGAGCCTGGGGCACCACTGGTCCCCGACCCCCACTGCTCCTCCCCCCCGTGCACCTACCCCCCATTGCTCCTCAGCGACCCCCACGCTCCCCTCCCCCGTGCTCCCCGCCCCCCATTGCTCCCCCCGTTGCTCCTCAGCGACCCCTGTGCTCTCCGCGACCCCCATGCACCCCCTCTCAGCTCGTCCCCTCCCCCACTGGAGCCTGGGGCACCACTACTCCGCGCCCCCCATGCACCCCGTTCCCTACTGCTCTCCAACCCCCTCGCATCCCTCAGCCCACCCATCCTCCACCCACAGCCCGAGCCTGGGGCACCACTGCTTCGGGTCCCCCGTGCACTCTGACCTCTATGCATCCTTGAACCCAACCTCACTCCCTCCCAGTCTGAGGCACCCCTACTCCCCGTGCACCCCGACTCCCATAACTCTCTGCCCCGCACATCTCAGCCTCCCCCATGCACCCTCAGCTCACTCCTCCCACCCTAGGATGCCCCTCCTCTGCCTCACCCCCATGCCCCCGTGAAGCTGCCCCTGTACATCTCTGCCCTCTGTACCCCCGGTTCCCTCTGAGCCTGGTACACTCTGCACCCTCACCCCTGGGCCATCCATACCCCACTGTTCCCCACTCAACCCCCAGACTGGGACTCCACTGCTCTCTGGGTACCCCTCAAGACCATCCCCTCTGACCCTGGGACCCCACTGCTCCCCACACCCCATGCCCCCTTTACTTCCACCCCCACTGAGCCTGGGATCCCACTGTAGCACCCAACCCCACTGCACCCAGTAGACGCCTGCTCCTCCCGCACACCAAGCCGAGCACCCCACTGCACCCCCTCTACTCCCAGTAGACCCCCCTCCCACACCCACCACAGAGCCTGGGACCCCAATTTCCATCTTGCTCACCCTGAGCCTGAGACTCCACTGTACCGTGCCCTGCCCCTCAGTGCACCCTCTCCCCCCACACAGTGATTGAGCTTGTGACATCATTGTATCCTGCCCCCCCTCTCCTCCCAGTACACTCCTTCATTCACCTACTGAGCCTGGGATTGTATTGTAGGCCCCTGCACAGTGCACCTCCTCCCCCCACACCCACTGACCCTGGGGCTCCATTGTTGAGCACCAGCCCATGGTGTCAGGATCTCTACTTTGCTACCCCAGTCTCACTGAATGCCGCTGCTACCAGGCTTCCCACTTGGAACCTCTTCTCCCTGGGAGCCTACTACATCCCACTACCTACTGCACACTTGGGACTCCCTCCTTGCACACAGCCAGTCACCCCAATTTTATTCCCAACTATTCAATGCAGCTGTCACATCATTGCACCCTTTCTGTATTCCAAACCTCCATACACAATACACTCCCTCACAGCAGGAATCTATTGACCTTTACTCTTATAAATTTTTATCTTTCCCTAGGTCTTCCATAGAAAAGGGTAAAAAGCCAGATGCAGCTGAATTTTGTACATAGATAAACATAGCCAGTGCTATTACATCCATAAAATCTACACCTTATGCTTGGCTCCACCAAGATCCAGCAGCAGATAAACTTGTTTCACCCCATGCACACTCCCTTTGATCCCCATATACATCTCTGGGACGCCACTGCATTCTGCTTCACCCTATATCCTTTCAAATTCTGAACCTTGTAGCTCAAGATCCCACCTTGCCATGTCTTCCACTTTCCCCCATAATACACAATTTCACATGTACATGCCCTCAGGACCAACTGAAATGGAATCACTTGTGAAATGGAATGACAGCTGCTTCACAGCACATGAATAATAAAACAATTTAGGACAGTAAGTTAGCAGGGATACTGTATCTTATTGCAAATGCAGGGAGGATTTTAGGTAGGCAAAATATAATGACCCAAGATGGCATTTAGCCTAGACACTGTTCTTAACATTCCCATTCTTGTGTAAAGTATTATGGAAATATGGTAAATACAGATTATCAGAACTTTTGGCACTATGTCTCATTTGATAGATGCCACCTGCAACAGGAAGTGTCAGGTCATTCTAGTTTTTATGGTACATCAGTCTGTATATTTTCAAAGTTACCTATCACCTCCCTCTTAGTGAAGCTGGAAGTAATTGAAAAATGGGACACATTTTTGAGAAAATTTTCGTTAAGAATTTTTGTAATTTTTTAACCAAATCTAATAGAAACATTTTAATTGCTTTCTCTACCATCCTTGCCTTTTTTGCTGAACTGACAAATCTTCTGCAACACTACACTGTAAACCAGGGGTCGGCAGCCTTTCAGAAGTGGTATGCCGAGTCTTCATTTATTCACTGTAATTTAAGGTTTCGCGTGCCAGTAATACATTTTAACGTTTTTAGAAGGTCTCTTTCTATAAGTCTATAATATATAAGTAAACTATTGTATGTAAAGTAAATAAGGTTTTTAAAATGTTTAAGAAGCTTCATTTAAAATTAAATTAAGATGCAGAGCCCCCCGGACTGGTGGCTAGGACCTGGGCAGTGTGAGTGCCACTGAAAATCAGCTCGTGTGCTGCCTTTGGCACGCATGCCATAGGTTCCCTACCCCCGCTGTAAACTTTTAATAACTTCTAGTCTCTAACAATGATTTTTATTATGGAATTTCTATTATGAAGCAAAGAAAAGTCTTCTTGAAAGACACAAGGAGCCAAATTCCAGTACAACTCTGGTAAGCATAAGGATCAGATATGAACAAGTTATCAGTGTGTCAACTGACTGATTAGTCCCAATAATTTATGGCTCCAAAATGCTTTGTTTATTAGGCCTAATAAGTCTCTCAGTTGCATGGTTTGGTGCATCTGCCTGTCAAAGTTGAAATCCCATATCCCATTTACTGGTCTCTCTTTCAAGGAGGTTGTGTGCTGTGCTAGTATGAAGAAAGGAATAGAAACTAGAGGGATCTTGGGGCTTTTATTTCCCTATTAAATCCCCTATGACGTCAGTTAAAACACTTAACCAGCAGCACGTCTGGTGAAGACGCTCTATGCCGACGCGAGAGCTCTCCCGTTGGCATAAAAAACCCACCTGTGCAAATGGCAGAACATGAGCACTTATATCTGTGTAACTTATGGCGCTCAGAGGGGATGGGTTATTCACACTCCTGAGTGACATAAGTTATACCAACGTAGGCCGTAGTGTACACATAGTCTTACTTATCTCAGATTAAAAACTACATAAAAAAAGCAGGACTTTACTGAAAGCCACATGCTGAACTGTGTAAATAAAGTACAGTAGGCCAAAACCTAGACCAAAACATTTATCAAAGCATCAGTAGTGTTACTATATAAGGTATTTATTAGACTCTCCCTCCATCTGGAACATTGTTTTTTGCATTGGTCATGGCACAATAGGAAGGATATTAGTGGAGAGAGGCTATAGCATAAAGGCAACAAAACAGTAACAGGTCTCAAGGATATAAAATAAGAGAGGTCGAGGTGATTTCCATTGGGCTGTATTTTTAAGGTGAAAACAGATTGTCAAGAAGAGGTAGAATAAACTTGGGAGAGAAACGTGTCACACTAGTGATGGTTTCAAGCATTTGGCAGTTATCTAACGTAAGAATAAAGGGGAAGCACAGTTTCATACAAAGGGTAATAAATCAGTTATTGGAGAAGGTCAGAAATTTAAGCACAGAATATAAATATATTCAATAAATACTTGAGCCTCAGTTACATTAGGGTATTCCCACTTCTGCCACACATTCAGATGAACAGAAATCTAGTGGGGTCTCTATTGTAGCCAGTGTTACAGCAGCTCTGGCATATTTATCATTTTATTAGTTAAACCTGCTAACTAACTAGGTTTCTTAGGCCTAACGCCCCTTCATCAGTTTTTCTAGAATTTCCTTGTGTAAACACATTCTTAGGTTTTGAGAGTGAAGTGAATGGTGGGAAAAAATGGTAAACTAGACCTTAGATAAAACACAATAAAAGGTGAGAAATAGCAGGCCTAGGCCAAGATGGTCTTTTCTTTTTCTGATTTTATTTCTCATCAGCAACAGACAAAACCTATTATAGGAAAATCAAATCAAATGGATAAACCAGACTCTCAGTGCTGTAATAACAGAAGTCACCCTCTTGTGGCAAAATAGAAACAAGACACTGAAAAAGTCATCTAGTAATACATGCATGAAGTTTTGCAGAAATTTTGCTTTGGTACAGTGCAACTTCACAAACTTTGGACACCAATTTGGCTAAATTTGAAAGAATGGATTTAGCAAACCTTAGCAAATTAAGATTCCTAAGAATCCTGGGGCCTTTGTTACTTCTAAAATTAGTTTCAAATGGATTAAAATTATTTTAAAAAAACTAGTAAAGAAAAAAACGGTTGTTTTTTGCCATATTGATCTGAAAGATTTCAGTGAGGCCAACAAGTTTCAATTCATGGGGTTACCACCCCTTAATCTCATGGTCTGGAATTTTCATCAGCTAATAAACTTGCTCCTTCAGTCCTTTACATATATTTAAAAAGTTTAGAAATCACAAGTCCAAAGGAGGAGTATAAATCTTTTTTCTTAGAGTCTAGAAGCTGATATTTCCCAAATCTCCAACGTTTTAATATCTCAGACATTTTTGAAGTGATTAAATTTGTCTTTCAGCACAAGCTATGTGGTACAGGTTGTATTGTTAATGTTAGAGGATTTACAAATTATTATTTTTATTACAATAGAACATAGAGGCCTCAACCACTGATAGTAACAGCTAATTAAGAAAGGAAATTAGAAAAATACTTTTAGCATGACTATTCTGTCAGCAGTTCAGTCCTTAGTGGTGATAGATGCTCCAAGAAAGTTATAGTTGCAACAGGGATAATATCCAATGTTCTACAAAATCCTTGGGAAAGATAAAATCTGCCAATGAAAAGTCTTAATTTCTTCAAATGAAACAATTTTGCCAGACAAGGATTTTCATATCAACCATTAATTGAAATATTGCTGCTAAGTACTATATCCTCAAATCAAGTACACAAACAAATCATGTGATTGACTATTTAGAAAATGTATTTCTTGGACCATCAAAAAGTTGATAGCTCTACTAAAAGTACTGAAACACTTTAAAGATTCATTTTCAGATTAAGTTATCATTCAGTTGTGGCTTTGCTTTTTTATTTTTCAAGATACAAGCACCATATAACAATAAAATAATCAGATTTTGAGAGCAGTTAAATTATTGAGCCTACTAAAAATATTCCTACTTTTATAAAATGGATTCTGTTTTAGTTAATTATATGTTATTGACAATTAATCCTCCCTATAATGATTACCTTCTCAACAATTGCTTACTTTATTGGCTTTTAAATGGGCTGCAGGGTATCTGAATACAGGTAATGGAAGGTTAATGTGCCATGTTAAAAGAAATGGTTCAGAAACTATATAGTTTTATTTCATTAGTGGAATAAAACTCATGTCAGAACCTATTGTACTGTGAGTGCTTAATAGTTCAGATAAGTCTATCCATTTTTTTCTTGTTTAGAGACATTTAAAGAGCTAAATCTTACAGATAAAGATTAAGCAACTATTAATTACTTTGATCATGTGAAGCTAGTTGCATTGACAGAAAGGACTATTAAATTATTATATGAACATTGCATTTTTCAAGTCTCATTCTATAAAGTATTACATTCTCAGCAGAGATCCAGATTGAGTACTTGGATTCACACTTAGGGCCCAGTCCAGCAAAGACTTCTGCATGTAACTTTAACCATTGTACTACTCATCTGAGTAAAATGACTCACATGTATAAATCTTTGTTGGTTTCAGTATTGCTGTGGGATGCCTGAAATTTAGTATTTTTATGAATATGTTTATTTAGCTATGTGTCTGAAGCAAACCCCCCAAAACCGAATCAAAACATGTTTCTTATTCTCTCACCTACATCAGTGTAACCCCCCATTGGCAATGGAATTACTTCCCTTTTACGCTAGTGCAAATAAGGGCAGGTCTTCACTACGGGGGGGGTGGGTCGATTTAAGATACGCAAATTCAGCTACGCGAATAGCGTAGCTGAATTCGACGTATCGGAGCCGACTTACCCCGCTGTGAGGACGGCGGCAAAATCGACCTCCTCGGCTCCCAGTCGACGGCGCTTACTCCCACCTCCTCTGGCGGAGTAAGAGCGTCGATTCGGGGATCGATTGTCGCGTCCTGACGAGACGCAATAATTCGATCCCCGGGAGATCGATTTCTACCCGCCGATTCAGGCGGGTAGTGTAGACCTAACCTAAGAGGAAATTATGTTCCCTATAACTCTACAGGCTTGTCTACACACTGAAATTTTCCAACATAGTGATACCAGTATAATTATACTGCTGTAGTTATACCGGTATAAATCCCTGTGTGGATTCGCTTATTCCAGAATAAGAGTGCTTTTTTCCAATTTAGCTTGTGTTACTTTGAAAGCAGTATAAAAGAGTTACAGCCCTAAAACAGTTACATTCTTACTTGCCCTTGTGTAAACTGGGAATAATTCCACTGAAGTCAATTGAATTACACTCTTGTAGGCAAGAAGGGAATCAGACCCATCTTGTCTAGATTTGGTTCAGGCCCATACCTGTAATCAAAGCCCTATATGCGAATACTCCTAAATTTGAGGATTCAAATGTGCATCTGAACTGTCTTAAATTTTGGGGTGTTCCGATTCAGCCTAATACAGAAATAGGCTTGTACTGTGAATTTTCATAGGCCCATAATGTAGGAAGTAATTTGGTTCTTTAATGTGTTTTTACACCACCACAAACAAACAAACAAACAAACAAAGTGTATTGATCACTGACACCCTCACTCATGAATACAACTATACATTGACATGACATGGTCCTTGGATTGACCCTACACTGCATTTTGCTAAATTTTAATCTTGAACTTTGACTTTTCCTCTTATTTTTTGTTATTACTATTTTAAATCAAATATAAATTTTAAAATCTTTGCTATCTTAAAATCTCCATTTTGTACAAATAATGAGATTTGTTGCCTAAATACCAATTAGAGATGGATCTGAGCCACAACATTTGTATCTGGATTCAAATTTATCCAAAATTCAGTGACATTTGGACACATTTCTAATGATATTAAGATGCAAACAAACTAGTGTTTGTGTAGATGTAGTAACAGCCAAGGTTTAGAGCCAGGCACTGAATTTGGGAAAATCCAGACCACCCTCCCTGTAGTAGGAGATAAAGGAAATATGTAACTACAAACCCTTCAGAAAATGGCTACTTTGCTTATGTCTCCCTTTTGCATATTTTTTGAACTCTGGAACATTTTTATTCATTATTGAAATCCACCATTCCTATGACCAGGGTCCAGAATCCATCCACTGCAGCAAAATGCAAACTTTCATTTAAAAAAAGTTCTAGCCCTCCTTAATGCAAATAAGAGTGTAAACCAATTTAAAAAAGTGTTTTCCAGAGTTCATATACAGCTTGAAAGAATAAACTCCAAGGTAAGAGCTGCCCCTTCCATCTCAATGGGGTATAATTTTAAAATATAAAGATTTACATGTTATTGTCAACATATTAATGAATTCAGTGCTGATCATTTAAGCATCCACCCAACATATTTATCCCACAAACATAAATTGGTTCCAACAGCTACTATAGGTGCTAAATATAGTTTGCATTTTCAATACCAAATTCTGAAGCACAATGAAAATAAAAATATTTGGGGGCAATGATTTAATATCAAATGAAACACCACAAGGGTAACAGTTACTGAGTTATTCATTTTTATGGTAAAATAAAAACCTGAAATAAAAAATCTGAATCTGTTGCATAATCTCCAGTCTGCTGCAGAATGCAGGGTCAGCTGTCTGTGATGTACATGACTATAAACTCGGTGATTAGCTATCAGAATAATTCTAGACACTCAGACTGAAGTTTTGATAGAGTCAGGCGTTATGGATTGATGAGTGTATGTGCTTAACTGTTAGGCTTATTTTAATACAGAAGATATTTCAATTAATGTTTAGTTCTCAAAGTACTTAGGAACATAGGAATTACAATACTGGGTCAGATCTCAGATCCATCTAGTTAAGTGTCCTGTCCGACAGTGGCCAGTTGGCTAGCACCAGATTGTTTCCAAGACACAAAGTCGCATGATTCAAGCAGAGATGCACAGTCAACAAATGGCCACTTTCTCTTTGCTTGTACATATGTCTACATAACATATGTAATGACACTAAATATTCTCTGTGTATTTCAATATATGACCAAAATGAGACATTTCTGAACTGTTGCACTTGACCTCCATAACAATACTAAAGCATGTTCAAAACTGATACACAAAATGTTCCTGGGAGTCATCTTGACCTGGTTTACACTTAAAATGTAGATCAATGTAGCTATGGCACTCAGAGGTGTTTGCTGTAACTATGCCAACCTAACCCCCAGCCTAGATGTGGCTATGTTGATGGAAGAATACTTTTGTCAATCCAGCTACTGTTGCTTTGGGGAGGTGGTGTTCCTACAGCAATAGAAAAATCCCTTCCATTGCTGTAGGCCTTGTCTACGCTATGGGGTTATGCTAGTGTAGATATGGCCTTTGCCTACAACTGAAAATCCACTTCTTGACTGGAACTTGGTAGCTGTTAAAGATGGTACAGCACAACTATTCAGTGGTTAGCAGGGCCACCCAGAGGATTCAGGGGGCCTGGGGCAAAGCGGGGGGAGCGGACATAAAAAAAAGGCGCCACCCTCTGCGGCGCTTGTACTCACCGGGTGGCGCTCCGAGTCATCGTCGTCGGGTCCTTCACTGGCTCTGGGTCTTTGGCAGCACTGAAGGACCCCCCTGCCGCCGAAGACCCGGAGCGCCGCTGGGTGAGTAAATATTCAAAAGGCGCCTCTAGCCAGGAAAGGGATTCTCGGCCAGGGCTCGCGGAGCCCGGGGCAAATTGCCCCACTTGCCCTCCCCTCTGGGCGGCCCTGATGGTTATAAATAATGCATCAACAAGTCAGGTATACACTATATATTTTTTCCCGCATTGCTATGTCAGCAAGTGGTGTGAAATGTGATCCTTCGCGGACATAGCTGTTCCAACCAATGTCCCCAATGCAGACACAGCTATACTGGCAACGCTGCTCTTTTATCAGTAGAGCTTGTTTCGCTTATGTGGGAGGGAGGGTTTACTGTACAAGTACAAAGCATGCCTTTGCCAGTATAGCTGTGCCCACACTAGGAGTGCTTTGACAATACAGTATACCAGTATTCCTATAAAAATATATCACTCCTACTGTAGACATGGCCTCAATAAAAAGACATGGTTGGTTGACTGCAAGTCTTCAGTTACCAATTTTATAGCATAGAAACAAGAAAAATATCTGTAAATAAATAGCAATTTTGGCTTCAGCAACAATAGCCATTTACACTAAATACAGAGCACTAAAAGTTAAATATTGATATGTCTTACCTATCTATTGTTAGATTGTCGTAGGGTTTATAATATGTATATTGTACTTGGTTTGGAGCATGCATTCATATAGCTTGTAAAGTAAAGTAAATAGCCGTTCAAAGAAAATCAATGCAATGAAACATAACTTATGTCTTTTTCCAGAACTGCAGTATTTATAATAGGATTTATAACCTTTGTTAATCAGGGCATATCTTCACCAGATCAGTTTGAAGGGTGTATTTAAACTTAGCAGGAATCTCCAAACAAACCACCACAAAACAAGCCCATCTTTGAATCATAACTCAGGACCAGAGAGAATGGGACTGAGCAGAAATATTACCCCTTAGGGCCCTAAGGATAAGTACACCTCTCTTCAGTAAACTGCACTGTAGGTTACTATACTCAAGATGAGACCCCAGACCCCAACAACACACAGTGACACCCCTATCACAGTTCCCTCCCTGCTTCAGAATAAATCCTGCCCCCACCTGCATGGGCCTCATTCTCCCTCATCAATTTTAATGGGACTTTACTGGCCTGACAAGCTATGCTTCGGCAACGTTTGTATAAGAAAAAGTCTCCTCGGGTATCTGTCAGAGGCAGATGGGGTAACAGTGTGTTTGGAGTTCAATCCTGTGTACCTTTGTCATTTGTGTCCATTCCTGATCCAGTGGCAGGTTGCTAGGTGGTTACCGTCCTGTTCTTCAGCATGCTGCAAATCTGGGTTCCAGGCCCAGAAGTCCTTTCTTCCCCAGCCTCTCCTGTACATACATGCTACCTTTGCGCTGTGCCAAGGGAGGGGCTGGAGCCCAGTAATATTAGGAGGTGTCAGCTCTCACTTAAAAGATTACTGGAGGCAAGAGTGTAGTTCCCAGCAAAGGGGAATTGGGGCAGGGTGGGAACATAGGAATTGCTTGGATCACACCCAAGGTCCATCTAGCCCAGTATTCTGTTTCAGACAGTTGCAAGTACCAAAACGCTTCAGAGGAAGGTGTAAGAACCCCTCAATAGTAGGAGGCCGATGTGAAACGGTCTCCAAGTTAGCTCTCATCCTGATCTCTCATTGTTAGAGATTAGCTTAAGCATGAGGTTTATTAACCCTTCCAAAATTGTAATTAATTATAACGAGAGTTATCTGTATAAATGTCCAGTCCCATTTTGCTAAATTCTTGGCTTCACTAGCTGCCCATGGCAGGGAATTTTACAGTCTAAATTATGTGTTGTGTGCAAAGATATTTCTTTAATTGTGGGAGACAGCAGAAGGAAGTCCCAATTCAGTCCATCCTGTTAGGGGGCACAGCACAGACCCTCCCCCGCCCCCCTTGCCAGCACAGTGACTCCAAAGGCATCACCAAATCTCTGGAAGATAGCTACCGCAATTTGAGAACTAGCAACTTTCCTGCAGCTACGAGACTGATTCAGCCAGGAGGTTTACATCAAGTAACCGGGACCTATACCAGCACTATGAATAAAGGGTAGAGCAGACTAAGCAATTGCTTAGGGCCCTGAACAGCTAAAGGGGGCCCCTATTTGCTCTTTATTATAAGAATTTAACCATTTGAGTAAGGGGGGGGGGGAGAGAGATATTCCTGCTTAGGGCCCCTAATGGGCTAGCACCGGCTCTGGGGGAAACCACTGCAGAGAGACCTGTGAATGAAAGGAGAGGAGTCTTTTACAATTTGATGGAGTGAAAGACAGAGAGATAGGCAATGTTCAAAGAAAATGAAGGACAAAAAAGTGTAGACCTAGAATTGGGTGCAGTGTCAACTTCTGTTCCCCTCTCCATGGTGACAGAGGACCTTTACCCAGTGGAACTGGTGAAGAGCTACTGGAAAAAGGCGGGAAGAGGTCTAAGAGATTGGACCTCCCTTTCGCCCAATAAAGATCCTAGCATGAATGGTATTTGAGGAGTCTGCCAAGGGGAGTAGTGGAGGCAAAAGACATATCTGGCTTCAAGACTAAGCTTGATAAGTTTATGGAGGGGATGGTATGATGGGATAGCCTAATTTTGGCAACTAATTGATCTTTGACTACTAGCGGTAAATATGCACAATGGCTTGTGATGGGACGTTAGATGGGGTGGGATCAGAGTTACTACAGAGAATTCTTTCCTGGGTGTCTGGCTGATGAGTCTTGCCCACATGCTCAGGGTTTAGCTGATCTCCATATTTGGGGTCGGGAAGGAATTTTCCCCCAGGGCAGATTGGCAGAGGCCCTGGGGTTTTTTTGCCTTCCTCTCTAGCGTGGGGCATGGGTCACTTGCTGGAGTAGTCTCTAAACCCTGAAGTCTTTAAACCATGATTTGAGGATTTCAATGGCTCAGCTATAGGTTAGGGGTTTGTTTCAGGAATGAGTGGGTGAGATTCTGTGGCCTGCATTGTGCAGGAGGTCGGACTAGATGATCATAATGGTCCCTTCTGACCTTAAAGTCTATGATTCTATGAACAGATCTACCAATACAGTTCTGCAGCCTCACGAGGAGCCTATCATATAACACTATGGGTCAATGTTCTTACAGTTAAAGCAAAAATGGAATGCTAGTTGGTGTCCGCTAAAGGCCACCAGATTACCCCACAGAACAGGATGACCAGATCCTTAAGCACCTACCTATAATATGTAGGAAAAAAAGCTGCATTTATCATAGGGGACTTCAATCTGAGTGACATATGCTAGAGGTCTTATAACACAGTTTCTAAATATCCTTGGAATTTCTAAGAAGTACAGATGACTATTTCCTAACTCAAAAAGTGTTGCAGCCAACATGGAGGAATTCTATAACCTCATCTAGGCAGATAAAAGAACTGATCACAGAACTAAAAATTAGTGATTGCTTAGGTGCAAGTGATCATGACTTGAAAAGGATGTCAAAATTATTTTCTAGGGACAGAAACAAAATAAGTTAGACTGAAGGGTCACCAAAGAGAAAGGGAAACTAACAGAGGTGAAAGTAAGCCAGTACGGCATACCGGCAAGAGCCAGTACGCCGTGTCGGACCGGACCAGGTTCCCCAGGCTGGCGATTTAAAGGGTCCAGGGCTTCCTGGAGCGGTCGGAGCCCCGGGCCCTTTAAATCGCCTCTCGAGCCCTGTTGCTGGAACCCTGGGGTACAGCGGCATGGCTCCAGCGGTGATTTAAAGGGCCATGGGCTCCGACCGCTGCAGGGAGCCCTGGGTCCTTTAAATCGCCGCCCGAGCCCAGCTGCCGGAGCCCTGGGGTACAGCGGCATGGCTCCGGCGGTGATTTAAAGGTCCCGGGGCTCCGGCTGCTGCGGGGAGCCCCGGGACCTTTAAATCGCCGATGGAGCTCCCAGCCGCCTCTGCAGCTCGTAGCTCCAGGGGTGATTTAAAGGGCCTGGGTATTTAAAGGCCCCGCCTCTTCTGGTTGAGGCCACGCCCCCTGCTCAGGACTCCGGTGTACCGGTAAGTCCTTTTAAGTTACTTTCACCCCTGGAAACCAAACAAAAAACCAAACCAAACCACACACAGGTACCATGAAAATTGTGAAATCAAACCATTGGGCCAGATGCTTTGCTGTGTAAATCAGCATAGCCCCATTATTACTCTCATTTACACCAACTGAGAATCTGGCTCTTTGTGGAAAGAAGAACTGACAAAAATCTCTGTACTGCATTGGCACTCAAGTCACACAGTAAGTGACTGAATAACTGGCACATATTGAGAGAGGGTCACATACATCTCACTGGTCATTGGTTTTCAGTCTGACAGCTAGCTTGTCATTTACCATTCTGCGAGACTTCAGTGTTTAGATTGGACATTTCACAATAATCCATAAGGCTGTCCCTAAAAAATGTAATAACTTATTAAAATGTGGAAAATTGGCAACACAGAAACCTTCCCATGGGCATTTTAAATTTATGTGAGTTTAAACTATTTTCCTATTCAATAATAAAAAGGAATGGTTTCCACAGAAACTGTCATGTGACTTTTTTGCTGTTTGTGAGATACAGAAACACTTACTGATGTCTCAGACTGACTTCTATAGGTTTTTTTCTGTTTTTATGAGGAGGAAAAAAAAAATTCCACTCTCCTGTTATGCAGGTTTTCTGGATGAGGTTACAAAAATAACTCACTTAGGTTTATGTTTTCAGAAACTTTTTTTTTTCAGTCTGGCTGCAATTAAAATAAACAGATTTTGAGCTGTTAATATTATTGTGCAAGAATTACATCTCGTAGATTAATTACTAGAACTTGCAACTCTTGAAACTATGTGAGATTCAAACAGAAATTCAACATTATGCCATTAGAATTCACAGTAGAATTCAACTAGATAAAATTTCTCTAAGAGATAAAATTGGAGACTGAATATACATTTGGACTATAACTATTTCACAGACTCTCTTTTTTTCCTGCTATTGGCAGTGCCAAATTATTTCAGCACACGTCTAATTTTATTACCTATGGTTATGGTGGAAGAGTTAAGTTACCAGTTTAATCCATCAATTAAAAAAAAGCTGGAAATGTTTAACATTCTAATGCAAGACTGGTCCATTATTCAACTGCCATCACACCATGAGATGCAAAATAAAGAATGAAGACAGGCATGTTTTTAAGGACTTCCATATGGCATGGTGCAACAGGCTCCCTTCTCCAGCCTTTAGACCACCACCAACAGGCCAGATGCTTTTGAATTTATTAACACCAGTATTTTATTCATTGGGTTTCCTTCCCCCGATCACCAGTATAGCCTTGTGCAGCAAGTTCCTTTCTTCCTTTTAACAGATTTTTCTTATATGTCACCAGCTTTGCAACAATTTGAACAAATTTCTTGTGTTATTTTTTGTTTCACCTCTTTGAACAGAACCTTACAACCTTACAAGATTCACTATCATCAGCACCCATACTACTGGCTTTTGTGAGCACTTCATGAATTATCTTCTGTTCCCTTTCTCACTTTGAATGGGCAAGGTTCAGATAACTTTTCATGATTTAAGTGCCTGACAAAATGCCTCTAGACAACTCATAACCAACTTTCCTTTCAAAATCATGTTGGCAAAGCAATAATTCCAACAAGTAAAAATAATCTCCTTTGATCCATTGTGAAGCTATAAATCCTGAACATGTAAACAGCTTCACTGACCTGAGTGGACTAGCTGGGTTACTTGTAAGAGCCATACTCACACAATAGCCATAAAATCATTAACACACCATAATCTGTTAAAATTATTGAAGGCATTAAGATCATTTAGGATCAATGAACACACATATATAATGAAGCTCATCATATCTTTAGTACTGAACAGGCTTAAAAAAATTCATTTTCCTGGAAGAATGAAGAGAAAACGTGTGTAATGAGGCTGACTTAATTGAGAGAGTTTCAGAAATCAAAGCAAGTAAAAATTAATTAAAGGCCACATGGTCTATTGGTTAGAGCTAAGATCCAGCAGGCTCCTGGGAACTCATCTGAGCAAACAGTTCATTGTGTGTCCTTGAACCTCGGTCAACACAGCTGAATAGCTGGGGGAGGGCATGGCAGCAAGACCCTCATTAAAAAGAAAAATGCTGCAGCTCATCTTTTCTGGGTACATTTATTTCATTTTCTCACTCCACTAAGCACCCTCCTGTAGACAAACACTCGCACCTCTTTATATACTGGACTTTTTGTTTTGTCAGTCCAATAAATGTCTCACTTTGAAGCAGATTCGCCAAGAGCATGTGTCCCCGAATGGGCACGGCCAGCTTCCAGCTATCAAAGTGCTTGGAATTGGGATTTGGTAAACCTGTACATTCTGTAGACTATGGAACGGTGTCCTTGCTTAGTACTCTACAATAAAACAAGGGTATGGCAGAGATTAAAGTCCTCCTGTGTTCAATTGCATCTCAAAGTAGCTAAAATTGAGAGGACAAACCAGAGACCGGTTACTCCCTTTGCAGGGTGGCTGATTTAAGGGTTGGGGCAAAGAACTGGGCACTGTGTTGACAGTATGTTTGTCCTTATATAAATCTAGGCAGGAATGCATGTGAGAAAGGGCGAAGAACTTCACCATTCACCCGGGAGGGATGACAATCATGGTACAACTACTTTGATAGCCAGGGTAGGGACTTATATGGAGCGGTTCACAGGCTCACTAATGATACCTTCAAAAACAACAAGGAGTCTGGTGGCACCTTAAAGACTAACAGATTTATTTGGGCATAAGCTTTCGTGGGTAAAAACCTCACTTCTCTATGCATCTCTATGCATCCAAAGAAGTGAGGTTTTTACCCACGAAAGCTTATGCCCAAATAAATCTGTTAGTCTTTAAGGTGCCACCAGACTCCTTGTTGTTTTTGTAGATACAGACTAACACAGCTACCCCCTGATACTTAATGATACCTTGTTGTTTCAGACTTGTACCGCCTATCAGCTCAGGGCTTTAAGATGGCTACAGAGCCAGAAACTCTCATAATGAAGTTAATAGTCTGCCAACGCAGCTCTTCTTATTCTCAAGTTATGTAATAGCAGAAGCTTCGGCTGTTCTCATTATTGCAAGCACATATCAGGGGTCCCTCTGCATAGGAATGGGGCATACTCTAAATGGTTAAGAATAAAAACAACAAAACAAGGACCAAATACACACACCATGACCCCTTGCAGTTCAGCAACCTCCAAGGCTGATTGCTGGGGTTTTGATTAAGCAACTAGTAGAAAGCCTGGACAAAGAGATATGTCATACAATGCTTCCTCAATGCAGCTTAGATGTATTTCTGACAGAAGCAACTTCCAGAAACTAAGGCTTGCTACTGAGAACACACTGCTGTCTGTTCCTATCCACATGTTAGTAGGCAATGTTTTAACCTAAAAACACAAGTAGGTAAAATATTTCAGTTAAAGAAATTAGTAATTTACTCTCCGCTAAGTGGTGTAAGTGTTATTAATCTGTTTTCCTTTATGCTGTCTGCATTCACACACATCAATAAAATAATTAGATATTATACACAGATTTCAGATTGAAGCTATTAAAATGTTACAGTGGATACACTGGAGTAGCGGGACATTGATTTCTAGCTCATAAATATGACATTACAAGATTAATAAATTTGTATGTACATTCTGTAAATAATATTGTTAGTTTAATTAGGGCTTTACTTACATGGCCTCTTTCTGATAAGGAAAAAGGGCCACATCCTCAGCTGGTGTAAATCCGAATGTACTTCAGTGGAGCTATACTAATTACACCAGGTGTGGATCTGGCCAATTGTATTTTTTTCTTTCGTTTCCATTTATACTACTGTACACGTAAAGAAAACTATACTGTTATAACTCAAACTAAAGGACTGGGGGGAAAGGTAGTATACTCCATTAGTTCAAGAGCCTCTACTAAGGACTTGTCTACATGGGGAAGTTAGTGTGACATAAGCTAGCATGTGAATTTGGAATGCCATAGCTATTCTGCACTAACCCCCTGCGTGGACACTTTTGTTTTGCACCGAGTGCCTTTTTGTGACTTAGATTAATCCACTTTAAAGTGGACTAAAATGAGAGCTCAGTAGGGGTACTACAGGATTGGATAATTACTTAAGAATAACTACAGGATTGTGCTTAATATACAGTACAAACTATTAACAAAACCTTTTGCAATTTTTGTTTATTTCAGCAATTTTGATCTCTGAAGGCTGAAGCCCACGTTCACTTTTATGCTTAAAATGTCCTGCTTCTTAACTACATATGCTTTTTGTTTGGCCTAACGCTAATGCTGAGATGGCATATTTTCCCTTTCCCTTGGCAAATATGAAAAGAGTAGTAGCTCATTGCCCAAGAGGTATTACCGTTGAGTCTCACTCAGAACTCCCAGTAAGTCGGGCACAAAGATCAAAGATATTCTGTGCTCCAAAAAGAGAAACAAGATTCTAGCATGAACAGCTCAAAAACATGAACAGGAATTAATATCTTTCAGGAACTGCCTGCTCAGCCAAAAAAAACAAAAAACAAAAACCCCACCACTACCATAAAACCAGCAATAAACAGCAAAGCAAACACAACCACATTTTTAATACCTTATTTTTTCTATACGCTGTTATTATTGGCTAAGGTAAGCTTGCATTGTGCTTGAACTTTCCCAGGAGATTTACTGTTCGAAGTAGTTACAAACAGGGCTTCTTAAAATAGATTTTTAAAACAAATACTGTAAACTGCATGTAAAAATTAAGCCCATCAGAACTAGAGATAGAACCATTGAAATAAGAGATGAGTCCTGACAGTTTACAGAACTTTCCTTTGAGATGCCCATTCAGCCACAGAATGAGAGGGAAATGAAAGGGAATAATCGGAGTTCAACCATAAGTAATTCACAGAACTATACTTTATACAGTTTATTTCACTAGAGATTGAAATTTTATACATAGTATAAAGGGGTATCCTGATATCACACATATACTTACTTTACTGTACTGTTTATGAACCAATTTTTTTTTTACATAATACAGTATTAAGTACCCTATTCATTCAAACAGTATTCAGAAATCTTAAAAAAAAAAAAAAAACTACATAAATGGATGTTTATCATATGCACAGTGCAAGAATGTTTTTAGAACATTTTAATCACACAATGTGAATCTAAAATACAACACTGTGATTTAAAACTAATTTAAAATTATGACGCCCCATGTTGTATTAGCGAGACTTGATTAATCCCTGCATGAATCACAAAGCAGTATTAAATTCCAGATAAACAGCAGCAGTTTATAATTACGATTTCAACAGAAACCTTCTGTAACAACCTGAATTTTACAATGTGTTTTACCACCTTCTGGTTTTGCCAATGGTCTAAGGAAACAGAGAAATGGGATGTTTTTCATTTTGGAATTCTCTGATTGTTAATGCAGTTCAAACTGTATTATTACAGTGAAGGGAATCCTGTCCCAGATCTTGAGGGCATTTAAGAGTGGTCAGAGGTGTAAAGACAGGGAGAATACTTAGTGCTTTGGTAGGAAAGCAGAGGATTCTTCCCTTTTGCAAATTTTAAAAAACCCAACCGATTACAAATCAGGTGGTAAAATTTACACAAAACGACTGTGGTTAGAAAACATGTAAACAAATCAGAGAGTGATTCTTCATTTTCCCTTTTTGCAAAGTGGGGCTGTGGATGAATATCAGCTAATAAGAAGCAGACGCCTTCCTTGGAAGAATGACTTCACCATCACACAGAATGTATGCTGTCCTTGTCAATAGTCACTAATGTGTTTTTCCCCTCCCCCCAAAGTTCATGAATGTTTCAAGTTCAATAAATAGTAGAAAAATAATCCTTTACTTAAAAATCTTGAGATGCATTGTCCCAGGTCCCACACAGCAATTGTAAGAGCAATGTACTTTCTAAAAAACGAACGGAAACCTCAAAAAACCCATTTCTGTAACCAGCACCTTTTTTGTCTCTGGTTGCACAGCTTTATACTCTTCCAGTTAAGGAAAGTAAAACATCTTCATCTTCTTTGAGCTCTCCCTTCTCTTGGCTCAGCTTAACAGGGTTCCTAAAGCTTTAGTTAGTGTATAAACTTTTATCCCAGTGTTTGGAGGTCTAACAGGCCTCCCGCTGCCTTTTATTAAAATGTTATGGCAGGTCCATTCATCATGCTGATTTTCCCTCCATTCCAGAGCCAACGTTACATTTTGTAAATGTTGTGTGCATGTAACAGTTTCTTTAGGAAGGTAGTTAAACCACTCCTGGTAAAAGCACAACCACAAAGCTCCCCATTGCTGTATGGATCGTTGCTAACAAACTGCATTTCTTTTGTCATCTTTTCCCAAAGAATAAAGTGTATTAGCATTCCGCATCCACAGTGTGGACTGTGACTGCCGCCTGTAAGTGGTGGCTGTGATGAAGAGTTGGATGGTGCAACCTGTAGTGGTGAAACTTATGACTCAAGAGTGCAGCTGTTTGAGGTGGGGTATCCAGATCTAAATCTTCATCATGGTTTCCAACGTCAACACCAGCTGATAGTGGATCATTATTGCATGGAGGATTTTCACTGTCTTCCTGAGGACTCATAGTGCTATAGCCTAGAACACAAAACAATACCAGTAAGAACAGATGGTCTAGGGCAAAAGGCCCAACATTTCAAGGTACTGAATGCCCCAAAACCCATTAAGATCAATGGAGGAACTCAATGATTTACAGAATATGGCCCAACAAACAAACAGTTTTAAAATAAAGACACACAGTAGACAATCTTGTACAGTTTTAAAATAATTCCTTCCTCCCTCTTCTCCCTGTTTTTAAATAGCCTGTTGGCAGCCTCACTTTGAAATATCTGGTTCCCTACCAAACAAACCAACCAACCTATCTACCTACTGGCATTTATTTAAAAATATACAATAAAGAAGAAGTATGGTTTTGGAGGCAAAAGCCTTAAAAATTATTTGGACTTTGCAAATAGATAAGGAACAAAAACTAAGTCAAATTTGAGCTACACTCTTTAAATTGTACATTATTCCCATTCCTAATAAACTAAAACTTCCTTAGAAAAGCCATCAACTATTCTAATGGTAAATACTTCACATTATCTCTGTATGATTTTTTAAAATGATATATATATTTAAAATGAAAAAGGTCCTTGCAGATGAAAGTGTTCTATTTTCAAAGTTCTGGGATTTTTGTAAAAAATATTACAGAACTTTCCTTAAAGTTTCAGAAGTAACAGAATATTAATATTCTGTTGAATCTACTGCCAGCATCCATCAGTACTTACCGATCAGCTGCCCTGCTCAGATTTGTGACAGCCAAACCAATCTGCTTGTAGACAGCTGAGTAGAAATGTTTTGTAACTAAATATATACATATCTATCCATCCATCCATCCATACACACACACACACACACACACACACACACAGAGTGTTGAAGAGTTACATCTAGTGAATCTATAAGAACGTACTTAGAATGGATTAATCAAGCCAAATCCTGCAGACCCTTTTCTGGCTAAAATCTCATGAAACGAAATGACTACAGCAGGGAGACAGAGGGAAATACTCTAAGTGAGTATCACAATGTACCCAGCCTACCAGCTGCCTGAAATCTTGCCTGATCTCAGACAAGTGCCACAGCATATCTACTGCAAAACCCTCAAAGCAGCCTGGTATGCCTGTGTTCAAGGTACCGCATGCATCCTTGCAACTGATCAGACTGGATCTCTTACAAGAATATTAATTTGGTCTACCAAGAAAGGAAGATAATCAAAATACATCTTATATCACCTAACTCCTAAAGAGGCTTTCATCTCATGCAGCTAGTTTAATCTAGAATACCAAAAGTGAATTTCAGTTTGGTCATGGCATTTCCTGAACTTCATTTATGTGCTGTAACTATGAGAACAGTATAACAGTTCTGAAAACAAACCCCACAAAAAATAGAAAATTTAGTTCCCTGCTAAATGAGGGCTTATGTTTTGTTACCTTTCAACTGTTTTAGGGTCTTGAGACTAACGTAAATTAGTTGAAAAACTGGTTACAGGACTGTTAAAAAATACAGTTTAATGCTATTAATTTCACCATGTATTTGCGGTGTGGTCTATCAACCTCTGTCCAGCTGTTTTCTAGTCTTGCATTTCTTCTACATAAAAAAATCTCTCATTTCTTTGAGAGAAGAGATGCTGAATTGTATGTGACTCAAGTGTTAAACTGCAATCTTTCACATATATTAAGGTGTACAACTGTCTTTTCACTGTGCTGCTGCTTTAGTCATTGATAAAGCTTCACACATACTTAGTACTTTTTATCTTCATGGACTTTACAAATATTAAATAACTTAAGACTCAGCATTCAGGTGAGATAGACTAGCAACATTTTACAAACGAGGATAGTACGGCCAGGTCTACACCTAATAATTAGGTCAACCTAGCTATATGGCTCAGGGCTATGGAAAAATTCGCACTCGATGTGATTTAGTTGGGTCAATGTAAACTCCACTGTAGATGCAATGAGATCGACAGAAGAATTATTCTGTCGACCTAGCTGCCACCTCTTGGAGAGATGGATTAATTACACTGGCGGAAAAACCTCCTCCAGTGACGTAGGGAGTGCTACCATGGCACAGCTGCATTGTCGTAGCTGTGCTGCTGTAGTGTAGACATATCCTGAGGCTCAGAAAGGTTAACTCACTTGTGCAAGGTCACCTGGGACGTCAGGGGCAGGTCCGGGGTTATTACTGCAGGATTATGGGGGAACACAGAAGATAACTATGGGGTTGGGAAGCAGCGGTAGAGGACAGAGCAGGAACAAGCAGCGGACCTCACAGCCCTGCTGGAGAGTGCCTGGTTCCCTGGCCCAATGGGCAACCGTACTCTACTCCCAGGCAACCCCTCCCATTCCAAAGAGAACACTGTTTTTGTTATCTGTACGATCGGTAGTTTTTATGATTGTTGAATTCCCTCTCTGAGAAGATACTGACCAAGAGTAGTGAAAAGTGACTAATGATCTTGGCTGCCTCAATTTTTGGATTCTCAAACTGATCTTTGAAAAATCAGGGTTCTCTAAAGGTGTGTCACCTTCGGCACCTGAAATCACTCGTTACTTTTCACAATCTGAGTCATAGTGTCCCTTTAGCTGAGAAAAAACAGGATGATGATGGGGAATCTGGTCTCTCCTATCTGCGATGAAGCTATGGATATCTAAAAAAGAGGAGGTTACTTACCTGTAACTGGAGATTCTTGAGATGTGTGGTCCCTACCTGTATTCCACTGTGAGGTTACACATCCGCACCACACCCCCAGGGTCGGAGAGTTTTGACAGCAGTGCTGTTGGTCCGCGCAAGTGCCCTGGCTCGCTTTGTGCTTCCGACTGAGGCAATTTTGCTCCCCCTTGCTTGTTGATATACAATACAGTTGCAGTGTTGTCCGACATCAGGATGCGGTGAGTGGATGAATGGGGAAAAAAAACTCACGCTTTCCTTACTGCCCAAAGTTTCAGGACATCAGTGTGCACACCCTGGACTCTTGGGGTGTCCATGTCCCTTGTGTGGTAGTGTGGTTGTCCACATGAGCTTTCCAGACTAGTCGGGATGCGACAGTAATGACAGTTTTGCCTGGAGAAGAGGGGGGACACCCATACATACATGATAAATGTTTGTTCACCACTGGAGGGAAGGACAGTATGTCGATGGGAACTGTCAAGGGAAGGTTCATAGATGACTTGGTGAGGACACTGACTGTAGTCTTGCTTGAAGATAACGAAGGTGGAGTCTCACGAATGGAGTGATCTATGGGCATGAGGCCACGTGGACAAGTATGGACAGGCATGCCTTGGTCGTCACTCAAGGATTGCTCATAATGCGAGCTAATGATCTCGTTCATAGTCTGGAACCTGCCTGTGAGTAAGCCTTGCAGTGATAGAGTTCAAAGTTGCCCCAATGAAGTCCACAGACTGCGTGGGGGTGAAGACAGACTTTTCGATGTTTACACTGACTCCGAGAGAGGTGAGGAGGTGGAGGATCATAGAAATACGTGTGTAGGCCTCTTGGTAGGATCTGGCGGTGAGCAGCCAGTTGTTGAAGTACAGGAAAAAAAGTAGGCCATTATGTCTGACATGAGCAGCCACCACTGAAAATACCTTTGAATACCCTGAGGGCGGTAGCTATCCCGAATGGTAGCACTCTATATTGCAAATGGTCGGATCCCACCATAAATCTGAAAGTGTCTGTGGATGGGACAAACATCTATGTGAAAGTAGGAGTCTTTCATATCGAGAGCCATGAACCACATGCCTTTATCTAATGATGAAATTATCGCAGCCAACATGACAGACATCTGAGCTTGTGGATGAAGCAACTGAGATGACAGAGGTTGAGGATTGGTCTTCACCCGCCCTTCTGGTTGGGTATGAAGAAGTAGGTCGAGTAAAATCCCATTCCATGATATTGTGGTAGAGGAACACGTTCTATTTCCCCTCACTGCAGTAAAGAGCTCACCTCTTGGGTGTGAATACTGTCATGAGAGTGGTCCCTGAAGAGATGGGAACAGGGGTTTTTGAGGAGGTAGCGTCACAAACTCGATTGTATAGCCATAGTGGATGATGTTCAGCACCCACCTGTCTATTGTACCTCAGGTGTTGAAAAAGAGTGCTAGACGACCCCCAAATGGAGTAGTGCGGTTGTGAGGTGTTAAGCTTATCGGTTCACGGATGTCGAGCTCGCATCAAAAATATCTCCTGGCCAAGGGTTGGGATTGAAATGTCGAGGCCATAGCAGGAGGCATGGGAAAGAGGGACCTTTGAACCTTTTTTTTTTTTTACGTGATGGTTTGGATGGTCTTTGGTGGTGAAAGTGTTGGCACCTATACTGTGGTGTGGTTGACTGGTGATGAAACTTCCTTTTGGGGGCAGGTGTATAAACGCCCAGTGATTGAAGGGTGGCCCTAGAATCCTTGAGGGTGTGTAGGGAATCGTCTGTCTTCAAGAAGTGGGATTCATCAAAAGGGAGTTCTGGACCTCCCTGGGGAATCCTGTAGAATGGAGCCAGGACTCCCTTCACATAATGATGACCATAGCCATGACCCTAGAGGAAGTATCAGCCGTGGTTCTGGCTATTAATTTACCTTCCTCAATGAGAGCTTGGAAATAGGTACAGTCCTAATGTGGGAGACTGCTGGTGAATTCCTCAAACAGCATAACTGAGGAAATCATATTTAGCCAATAGCACTTGATAATTGGCTATCTTGAATTGTAAACTGGAGGATGAGAAAACCCCCTTCCCAGTAGGTCTAAACACAGGCGCTGACTTGTATTTTTACTGGTGGGCGCTCCACCTCTCCCCTGAGGCCCCGCTCTCGCTCCACCTCTTCCTGCCCCCACTCTGCCCCCTCCCCCGAGGCCCCGCTCTCCCTCCTCTCTGTCCCTCCCTTCCCCAGTGCATCCCACCTGCTGAACAGCTGATTGGCAGCCAGCCCTGGGGTCTGGAACCAGTGTGGCCGGTGGGTGCTGAGCACCCCCTATTTTTTTCCATGGGTACTTGAGCCCCAGAGCACCCAAGTAGCTGGTGCCTATGGATCTAAGCATTTTCCTTTTTAACTACTGGCATAGATCTAGGATTTTGCTGCTTGGATCTTTTGGAAGCAGCCTGAACCACCAGAGAATTGGGAGGTGGGTGGGAAAATAGAAATTCTGAGCCTTTAGCTGGTACATGATAGTCTCTCCACACCCTTGAGGGTAGGAGCACAGGTGGCGGGAGTGTGCCACACCATTCTAGCCAGCTCCTTGTTGACATGGAGGGCAAAACTTGTGAGCGTTGAGGTATGGAGGATGTTCAAGAGCTTGTCGTTGAGTGTCTTGGATTTCCTCTAATGGGATCTGAAGTTCCCCAGCAACTGTGCAGCAAGTCTTGGAATTGCTTGACGTCATCCAGGGGAGAAGGAGATGTCGAAGTCACTGCTTTCTCCAGTGACGATGATAGTAGTTTAGTCAGTTCTGATGGAACCGCTGGAACGAGAGCATAGTATTCTCCTCAGTCGTCAGATCCGGGGGCAAGTTTGATGGTTCCCTTGGAGGGGAAGCAGGAGGCGACTCCCTACAGAACTCAGGAGGAGGGTACTGGTCCCAGGGTCCTCAATATGGCCAGTTGGAGGGATCAATGGATGCTCGTAGAGGTCCCGTGCTAATGACTCAGAGGCAGATGTGGCGGTGGCTGATCCCAGGGTCATGCATGTCTTTTGGGAAATGGGTAAGAGCAGTATGGGAGAGGCAGTTCTTCCGGTGGGTCTGAATCCCCCAAGGAAGAAAAGGTTGACTGGGTTCCAACAGTGGCAACTCTGGTGCAGCCAGAGACATGTATGTTATATGTGGTGGGGGTGACAGGCTCAGTACTGCAGGGAGATCTCTTAGGGGAGATGAGTTCTCTGGGGACTGAAGGTCCTGATGGAGTGGGGGGATTCTGGATCTGGGAAAGCAAAAATGTCTTGTAGAGCAGCCATGGATCCAGATCTCCCATGAGTGAGAGGGATTCTATCTGTTTGGGCTGCCGGAGCTGGTGCCGAAGCTGGTATCCGGCCGTGGTCGGACTTCACCGGTATTGGGAGGGTCCTGGGTCTTGTGAGGAGCCAGGGATGGCAGTACCAGTGGGGGCCATTCTGGAGGTGGTGCAACCCAATGTTTCTGACCTTTCTTCTCATGCCTAAAGGACTTAGTCCTCATGAGCAGAGCTGGTGGACGGAAAGTCCGATTTTTTTAACATTGACTTAGAGGAAGACTTAGTCCCATGTTTATAGCAATGCTTCCTAATATCCTGACTGGGCCCTGCCATGGGATCTGTGGTAATGGATTCACTGGCACCAGAGTCAGACTTTGTAGTGGGAGGTGCACTCCTTACTGAATCAGGCTGATAAACAGGGAAGGTAGTTCCCAGCCTAGGTCCAATTGGGGTCTCATGGCCACCTGCATGAGATATTTATAGAGGCACAGAGCCCGCCCTTTTTGGGTATGGCTGGGGAAGGACTGACAGATACTGCACTGAGCTTCTCCCATGCCATAGAGGCAGCGTTGATGGTCATCACTGACCGAGAAAGATGGCAGGCAGGAGGTACAGAGTTTGAAGCCCAGAGCTTTGGGCATAGTGCGGTAACCAAATGGGTTCGGAAAGGTGGGCACTCCATAATCTACTCTAAAACGACTAAAACTATTAAAAACTGGTAAAACTACTAATCTACAAATTATTTAAGAATTAATAGAACTATTTACACCTGTTTATTTAGAATGACATCAGAGATGAGGACACTGAAGGTTCCGACCCAGACCATGCAATGGTGAGAAGGAACTGAAGAGGCGGTTGGTCTGCCCTGCCCTTTACCATCTTAGTAGGAAGCACAAAGAGAGCCAGGGTCCATGGATGGACCAACACACACTGCTTTCAAAACTCTCCAACTCCAGGCACATGGTGTGTATGCATAACCTCACAGTGGAATACAATAAGGACCATCACTGGAAGAAGAAATAAAGCAATATGTATCTTTAAAGAGCTGGGCAGGAGATTACCCCTGCTGGCACCTCAGTGCTACACGCTGTCAAGGCAGATAGCGAGGACTTTCTAGGAGTGTAAGATATCAAACTCTAATAATACAAAATCAGATGTAGTAACATAATGAGTCTGATTTAAACACAATAAAGATGACATTCAGCTACTGCCAACACCCCGGCAGACAGCCTTGTCTACCCTTGACTTGACTTAACTTACACTGAGTCTTCCTGATGGGTCAATAACTTGATACAGATCTAATTAAAAAGAGTTACCCAACTGTTTTTCAGAGTGGAAAGAAATATGATGACAAAATGATAACCCCCCAAAAGGGTTGACAATGGAAATGTCATCAGACACTAAATGACACTAGCACAAACACCATTACTATAAATATAGTAAACGTCGATAATCTTTTTAAAAGTTGACTTGCACATAAAATGTCCTCCCACTGCAGCAGTATGTGCTGAATGCCCAACAGAAAGGCTAAGGGAGTATTTGACCCATAGTCTAGTCCAGGCTTAGTTTAGCCTAGCTACAGAAGGCATACAGCAGATATTATTGGAGTGGAGAGGTAGTTTTATAAAAAGCTGTGAAGGTCACCTTTAAGAGAAGAGTGCCAGCTTCACAGCAAAGGGCATGGAATTAGTTCTCTGCTGTCATGAAGACAATAAACTTTACCTCTTTGAATGGTTTTTGAGATGCTGAATTAACTGTCAGGCTTGGCCATGGGAAAATGGTGTGGTAAACTTGGTCACTTTTCTATCTGTTTGAATTCCAGTCAATCAGACATCCAACAAAACTAACACTATATAAGAATAAGATGCAGAGGATGGGGCATTAAGCTAAATAGCTCATGTTATAACACTGCTCTTACAAAAATAGCTTCATTGCTGGACAGTGTCATGCACTCAGAGGTGTCAAAATTGTTTAACTATGAAGCAGTAAGGAGCAAAGATTATTTTTTGTCTGGCCTTATCCCCTATGTTGCCAAACATCTGAAACAAGCTGAGAATGCAGAGTCATTGGGGGTTTAAAGGTCTTACCGTGATCGCTCTCTGTTCCCGATCGCCCCCAGTACCGACGTCTACGTTCTGGACTGTGGGCGTGCCGCTCAATTACAGCTGCTATAAACCGAGTGTTGCTGACTAGGAAAGAAAAGAGAGCAGGGTTTGTTTTAAACAGAGTGTTTTTATTAAGTTATATTAATGGAGCAATTCAATAACAAGGAATCAGACATGTTTTATAAACTACTTCTTTCAGATGCTGCTATGAAATTCTTATAGGGATTACGAGCTTCAACATCACAGAAATGATGGGACAAAGGTTTGCTGAGAAGTGCATGTCCTCGTCCAGTGCTGAGAGCAGGATGAACATAACTCTGATTTACCCCACTGTCTGCTTTGATTAATGAAAGTTATGAGGGTTCCCTGGAGCAATGCCAGAACACAGAGACCTAGGAGGCATCTAAAGCCTGCTCAACATTTAAACTGAAAAGCAAGACAGACTCACATGAGCTATATTAGTATCAATGGATACAAGCTGCAGAACTCAGATCCAGCTCTGGTTTTTGAACCCTTGACGTTGTTCAGATCTTGAATTTTGATTCAGCCCATTTTAAGGACAGGGCCACATGGGAAATTCTGATCTCTCCCAAAATCCAGAGGCCTTGGGCCCATCACTATACAATAGAATTATAGTAGTACAGTCATAACTGAACGGCGAAGAACTAAGTGCAAACAGGATTTACTTATTTTTCATTTAAGGCTTTTGTTGAACTGAAGCTAGGAATTAAAGGGCCAGATTGTGCCTGCCCCTTCCAAGGCTGCTCATGGGCAGGAGCTTACACACCCCATGCAGTCATAACTGCAGTCCCTCAGCATTCTAAAAGCCATTCCCAGAGCTGGTTGGGCCATGGAGGGGGGGCCCCCCACTACAGAAAGGATGTGGACAAATTGAAGAGAGTTCAGCGGAGGGCAACGGAAATGATTAGGGGGCTGGAGCACATGAGTTATGAGGAGAGACTGAGGGAACTGGGATTGTTTAGTCTGCAGAAGAGAAGAATGAGGGGGGATTTGATAGCAGCCTTCAACTACCTGAAGGGGGGTTCCAAAGAGGATGGAGCTCGGCTGTTCTTAGTGGTGGCAGATGACAGAACAAGGAGTAATGGTCTCAAGTTGCAGTGGGGGAGGTTTAGGTTGGATATTAGGAAGCACTATTTCACTAGGAGGGTGGTGAAGCACTGGAATG